>NW_021963731.1:0-300421 GCF_901765095.1 Microcaecilia unicolor | reverse complement strand
TTCAGTGAATCCAGACTGCCCCAATTTGACTGCCCCTATCGGACCGACCGTTCACTTGTCTATTAGATTGTAAGCTCTTTGAGCAGGGACTGTCTCTCTTTGTTAAATTGTACAGCGCTGCGTAACCCTAGTAGCGCTCTAGAAATGTTAAGTAGTAGTAGTAGTACTATACACCTCATAGAATGAACCCACAAGGCCCAATGAGCCTACTTCCCCACAAGCAAAAGCAGCCAACGTGATAATCTCCTTCAGCCATCTAGCAACTGTGGGCTTGAAAGCCACGAGGCCAAGCCTTTGTTTACAAAAAAACACTCTGTACGATTTGCAAAATTCATACATGACTTCCAGATGTCTAATGAGGGACTCTACATGCACTGAGGAATTTCAAGGAAGAATACCGAGCCTCTTTGTCCTCTGTACCGAAGAACAGAAGCTCCACAGTTTGGTTGAGATGAAATGCTGACACCACTTTCATAAAATAGAAAGGAACTGTGACACACACAAGCCCACTTCCGAAAAGCAAAGGTACTCAAGAAAGAGCCTGAAGCGCCAAAACCCTATGTGCCAGCCCAACAACCACAAAGAACACAGTCTTTAGCACAAGATCTTTCAAGGCAGCCTTCCAGAGTGGCTCAAAAGGACGTTTTTGAAGATCCCAAAAACTAAATTACGGTTCCACTTGGACACGGCATACGAAAGAATGAATCAAATTATATCCGGGTGATCCACAAGAGACGTCATCTGTAATAGGCCCCTGAAACAGGCCAAAGCCACAACCTGAACTTTCAGAGAACCCAATGCTAATCCTTTCTGAAGGTCTGCTTGGAGAACAGCTAGGACGTACATAATCTGAGCAGAGAAGACGACGTACATAATCTGAGCAGAGAAGACAAAGTGCACGCTCTGAACAGCAGCCCTCAAGTCCTCTACAGCCTCGCATACGCAACGGATGAAGGGCGCTTATGAGCCTGAAAAAGGTAGCAATGAACGAATCAGAAAACTGAGCCCTTTCAATGGCCAAGCATTAACAGCAAAAGGGGCACGGATCATCCATGAGCACTGTATTTTAGTAGGCCATCTACCTGTGGAAGGAGAGGACCTCACTCCAGCACTCAAATCAGGTCCATGTACCACAGCCTCCGGAGCAAACTGGGGCTAGGAGAATTATTTGACCATGGTGCAATGTGATCCATTTCAACACACAGCCTACCATGGGCCAAGGACGGAAGACATACAGCAGATATCTTCGGCCAGGGCTGAGGTAGGGCTTCAATCCCCATCAAGCACGGTTCTTTCCAACAGCTGATGAACATTTAAGTACATAAGTATTGCCACACTGGGACAGACCAAAAGGTCCATCAAGCCCAACATCCTGTTTCCAACAGTGGCCAATCCAGGTCACAAATACCTGTCAAGATCCCAAAACAGTACATTTTATGCTGCTAATCCCAGAAATAAGCAGTGGATTTTCCCCGTCCATTTTAATAATGATCTATGGACTTCTCCTTTAGGAAGCCATCCAAACTTTTTTTAAACCCCGCTAAGCTAACCGCTTTTACCACATTCTCTGTCAACAAATTCCAGAGTTTAATTACACATTGAGTGAAGAAAAATTCTCATTCATTTTAAATTTACTATTTTGTAGCTTCATCGTATGTCCCCTAGTCCTAGTAATTTTCAAAAGAGTAAACAGACGATTCAAATCTATCCATTCCTCTCCACTCATTATTTTATAGACCTCTATCTTATCTCCCCTCAGCCGTCTTTCCTCCAAGCTAAAGAGCCCTAGCCGCTTTAGCCTTTCTTCATAGGAAAGTCGTCCCATCCCCTTTATCGTTTTCGTCGCCCTCTCTATACCTTTTCTAATTCTACTATATCTTTTTTTGAGATGCGGCGACCAGAATTAACACAATATTCGAGGTGCGGCGGCACCTGGAGCAATACAAAGGCATTATAATGTCCTCATTTTTGTTTTCCATTCCTTTTCTAATACCACCTAACATTCTATTTGCTTTCTTAGCCCCACAGCACTGAGCAGAAGGTTTCAACATATCATCAGCGACACCTAGGCCCCTTTCTTGGTCAGTGACTCCTAATATGGAACCTTGCATGACGTAGCTATAATTCGGATTCCCCTTTCCCACATGCATCACTTTGCACTTGCTCACATTAAACGCCATCTGCCATTTAGACTCCTAGTCTCCCAGTCCCGTAAGGTCCTCTACAATCCTCCCGAGATTTAACTTGAAAAACTTTGTGTCATCAGCAAATTTACCTCACTAGTTACTCCCATCCCTAGGTCATTTTAAATATGTTTAAAAAAACAGCGGTCCCAGCACAGGCCCCCGGGGAACCCCACTAACTACACTTCTCCATTGAGAATACTGACCATGTAACCCTACTCTCTGTTTTCTATCTTTTAATCCGTTTTTAATTCACAACAGGACACTACCTCCTATCCCATGACTCTACAATTTCCTTTGGACTCTTTCATGAGGTACTTTGTCAAACTCCTTTTGAAAATCCAGATACACAATATCAACCGGCTAACCCTTATCCACATGTCTGTTCACCCCCTCAAAGAAATGTAATAGATTGGTGAGGCAAGATTTCCCTTCACTAAATCCATGTTGGCTTTGTCTCATTAATCCATGCTTTTGAATATGCTCTGTAATTTTGTTCTTTATAATAGTGTCTACCATTTTGCCCAGAACCGACGTCAGACTCACCAGTCTATAATTTCCCAGATCTCCTCTGGAACATTTTTTAAAAATCAATGTTATATTGGCCACCCTCCAATCTTCTGGTACCATGCTCGATTTTAAGGATAAATTACATATTACTAACAATTCTGCAAGTTCATTTTCAGTTCTATCAGTACTCCGAGATGAATACCATCTGGTCCAGATTTGCTACTCTTCAATTGGTCAAATTGCTTCAGGAGCTTGACAAATCTGGACTTGGATGCTGCATCTACAGACCGACGTCTCAGCCACAGCTAACAGTATGCAGACACAGAGCCATGGAGTGCGCCAAGCTGCAGAGATTATCATGGATGGATGGCATCTGCCATCTAAGCTAGACCCACTACCAGTCTAGAAACACAAGGACAGGTCCAGGCTCTCCAAATCTGAGTCCGAGTCTGACAAGGTAGCTCTGACGTCACTTGAGAAATGTTCTGGCCACAAAATAACTGCAAACAGTGGCTTGCAACCCAAGGGATAAAACCTTTAAAAAATGCTTTAAGGCAGCCTCAATCCTACAGATCCTGCAAATCCTTAAAAGCGACGCCCCCTTCCATAGGGAAAGGGGTCTTCTTTGTAACTGTAGTCACCAGGGAGTCTACTCCTGGCAACTGCAGCTTTTTTTCTCCTCAGAAGTCAATAGATACAAGCATGCCATAGCTCTACCCACTTTAAGACCTACGTGAAGGGACTGTCATGCAGCTAAATTAAATTTGGAATAGTAGGATATATAGGAAAAGCTTCAGACCAGACATAATAGAAGGATCTTGAATCACAGAAGATGAGACTGCAGGATAAGGAATAGACAATCTCCAGAGCTCTAGTAATCAGGGAAGAAAGCTCTTCCTTATGAAATAATCTTAGCACCTTAGAGACATCTCCCTCCTCTGGACGGAACACACCTTCCTCAAGAGGCTCCCGCAATGATGAACTTACTGAGTGACAAAGTTCTAAAAATTAGGAAGGCTGTTCTGAAGGCACCATGGAATGGACTGATTCTGTATCTGCTAAGTCTGCCTGTTCTACATGGACTTGCTTAGGAACAGGAAATATAGAGCAAGCATCCTCTAGGATACCCAATGCTTCAATGAATATGCCCAATGCATAAACCAATAAATTCAGGAGAGAACCAAAATGACCCAGAACGGTTACCATTCCCATGGTTGTCTCAGGAGAACTGTGGGCAGAGAGAACAGAAAAGGTTGGATTTAAAACCACCAACTGCAGAAAAAAAATGCTAAGTTCCCTCTGCTGGAATAAGGACCAACTGACTGCTTATGGGATGGTTTTACACTTGTCAGCAACAGAATGGCAAGCCCCACAGTAGGAACAGTGTTTTACTGCTTCCACAGACGGGAAAATTAGGTTTTTACCTTGGTAATTTTCTTTCCTTTAGTCATAGCAGATGAATCCATTACGAATGGGTTGTGTCCATCAACCAGCAGGGGGAGATAGAGAGCACTGAAAAACCATAGTGCCTCATGGCCAGCTACCTCCATCTGCCTCTTCAGTATTTGAAGCTTCCAAAGCAGTGTTACACCGCAAAGTAGCATAACATGAACTTTCCTCACAGCGGATGAACGCCCCAGAATAGGAGCAACAACACAAAGGAGGGACGAACTCAACCTCCTATAACAGAACAGAAATCCTGAAGACTGTTTTCCAACTTCTCCCAATGAGGGAACAGATCTACAGGAAAAACTGAACATAAAACATCAATCACACAATGAATCACTGAGGGAGGGCTCATGGATTCATCTGCTATGACTAAAGGAAAGAAAATTACCAAGGTAAGAACCTAATTTTCCCTTTCTTGTCATCAAGCAGATGAATCCATTACGAATGGGATGTATCAAAGCAATCCCTAGATAGGGTGGGAACAATCCACACCACACGCCAGCACTTGTGCTCCAAAATGCGCATCCCTCCTGGCAGCCACATCCAGCCTGTAATGTCGGGCAAAAGAGAGCTTAGAAGCCCATGTCACTGCACTGCATATCTCTAAGAGAGAGTGCTCCAGTTTCAGCCCAAGAAGAGGAAATCGCTCTTGTGGAATGTGCCTTGAAGGCTTCAGGCGGAGGCCGGCCAGACAGCAGATAGGCTGAAAAAATAGCTTCCTTGAGCCAACGGGCTATAGTGGCTTTAGACGCTGGAGACCCTCTGCGAGGACCTGGTAACAGGACAAAAAGATGATCAGAGGTCCTAAAAGCATTTGACATGCGCAGATACTGCGACAGAGCCCGTCGCACATCTAGGAGGTGCAATTGCCCAAAGGCTTCCGGAAACTCCTCTCTGGAAAAGGAAGGCAGGAAAATAGGCTGGTTTAGCTGAAACGCTGAAACCACCTTAGGCAAGAAGGAAGGCACTGTACGTACCATAACTCCAGACTCTGAAAATTGCAGAAAAGGGTCTTGACAGGACAGAGCCTGGAGCTCAGACACCCGTCTCACCGTACTAATGGCCACCAAAAAGACCGTCTTTAGGGTCACATCCTTCTCTGAAGCTTGCCTTAGCGGCTCGAAGGGCGAACACTGAAGGGCATTTAAAACTAACCCCAGGTTCCAGGCCGGACACGGAGCCCGCACGGAAGGACGAGCCGAAGCACCCCTCTAAAAAACTGTGCCATATCCAGAGAAGCACCAGGGAGAGGCCAGCGACCTTCCCTCGAAAACATGCTACGGCTGCCACTTGAATATGCAGGGAATTATAGGCAAGGCCTTTTGTAAACCATCCTGCAAAAAGTCAAGTATCGGCGAGACAGAAGCCCGCATAGGTGTAATCGCTTTAACAGCACACCAAGCCTCAAATTGGCACCAAATCCTGGCATAAGCCACGGAAATGGAACGCTTGCGGGCCTGTAGGAGAGTGGAAATGACTTTACTGGAATAACCCTTGTCTCTCAATTGCGCCCTCTCAATAGCCATGCCGTAAAACCAAAGCGGCAGGCGTCCTCCATGGTCACCGGTCCCTGTGACAACAGATTCGGTACCAGAGGCAAAGGAAGGGGAGCCTCTACCAGCATTCGCCGGAGGTCTACTACTACTACTACTACTATTTAGCATTTCTATAGCGCTACAAGGCATACGCAGCGCTGCACAAACATAGAAGAAAGACAGTCCCTGCTCAAAGAGCTTACAATCTAATAGACAAAAAATAAATAAAGTAAGCAAATCAAATCAATTAATGTGAACGGGAAGGAAGAGAGGAGGGTAGGTGGAGGCAAGTGGTTACAAGTGGTTACGAGTCAAAAGCAATGTTAAAGAGGTAGGCTTTCAGTCTAGATTTAAAGGTGGCCAAGGATGGGGCAAGACGTATACCACGGCCTCTTGGGCCAATCCGGGGCAATGAGAACCACCTCTCCTTGATGTAGCCAAATCCACAGGAGTACTCGCCCTATCAAGGGCCATGAAGGGAAAACATACAGGAGGCCCTGAGGCCAGGGTTGAGCCAAGACATCCAACCCCGCCAAGCGAGGATCTTTCCGTCTGCTGTAAAAGCACGGGACTTTGGCATTTGCGCTTGAGGCCATAAGATCCGCTACGGGCGTCCCCCACTTGGCACAGCTCTGAAGAAACACTTCGTCTGCCAGTGTCCACTCCGCTGGGTCGATTTGATGCCTGCTTAGATAATCAGCTTGCACGTTGCTCTCACCTGCAATGTGAGCTGCTGACAAACTGCAGATGTAGCTTGGCCCAATGGCAAATTTGCGCGGCATGTGCGGCCAGTGCTCTGCACTGAGTGCCACCTTGTCGATTTATGTAGGCCACTGCTGTCGTGTTGTCCGACATCACTCGGACAGCCAATCCTTCCTGGGTTGAGTGAAAAGCCAGTAGAGCCTGGAAAATCGCTTTCAACTCCAAGCAATTGATGGACCACTCCGACTCCTCGAGTGTCCACAGACCCTGGGCATGCCTTCCCTGGCAATGTGCACCCCAGCCCTTCAGGCTGGCATCTGTTACCACCAGGCACCAATCGGAGGGCGCTAGCGGCATTCCTCACCGCAGCATGCTGTCTGAGAGCCACCACTCCATACTGAGCCGGGCCGCAGGGAGCCACGTGAGTCTGCACTGATAATCCTGAGACACTGGAGACCATCGTTGAAGCAGGAAGCACTGCAGAGGTCTCAGGTGCGCACTCACCCAGGGCACCACTTCCAAGGTGGCCATTATCGACCCTAACAGCTGGACAATGTCCCAAGCGCGGGGCGAAGTATCCTCAGGAGCAGATGAACCTGGTTCTGAAGCTTGCACCGCCATTGCTCGGAAGAAAAACAAACCCCGAGGCTGTGTCGAACCGGACCCCCAAATATTCTACAGATTGAGAGGGGGTCAGGTGACTTTTGGCCATATTGACGACCCAGCCCAGAGACTGAAGTACTGAGACCACTCTGGCTGTTACCTGATGACTCTCCTCTGTCGCGTCCGCTCTGATGAGCCAGTCGTCTAGGTACGGGTGAACCTGAATATCCTCTCGCCTGAAAAAGCAGCTACCACCACCATTACCCTGGAAAAGGTTCGGGGAGCTGTGGCGAGGCCAAAAGGCAAGGCCCGAAATGGAAATGTTTTCCCATCACCGCAAACCGCAGAAACCTCTGGTGCGGGGGCCAAATAGGAATGTGCAAGTAAGCTTCTTTCAGGTCCAGAGACGTGAGAAACTCTCCTGGCTGTACCGCCGCAATGACGGACCCCAGGGTTTCCATGTGAAAATGCCGCACTCTTAGAGACTTGTTGACTTCTTTTAAGTCGAGGATGGGCACCACAAAGTAAATGGAATAATGGCCAGAGCCGTGTTCGGCGGGAGGCACAGGGGACACCGCCCCTAGGTGAATCAAGCCTTGCAAGGATTCCTCTACCACCGCCCGTTTGACGGCAGAACCGCATCGGGACTCCACAAACACATCTCTCACCGGGGCATTGAATTCTATTCTGTAGCCATCTCTGATCAGGTCCAAAACCCACTGATCTGAGGAAATCTTGACCCACTCCTCGAGAAAGAGGGAAAGCCGTTTCCTATTGCAGGAATCGAGGAGAGGGCCGGCGCACCATCATTGAGAGGGTCGCCCTTGAACTCCAGGCCTTGATCCGGTCACTGTGGAACGCTTGTCCGAACGAAAGGAGTTCCTCTGCTGAAAGCGGGCATGAGAAGTGAACCCAGCAGAACGCCCCGGGCGGTACCTTCTAGCTTCATGGAAGCGAGGTCTATAAGAGGAGGGGGAACGCTTGTCCGAACGAAAGGAGCTCCTCTGCTGAAAGGGCATGAGAAGTGAACCCAGCAGAACGCCCCGGGCGGTACCTTCTAGCTTCATGGAAGCGAGGTCTGTAAGAGGAGGGAACCGCCTGACCCTTGGAGGGAGGCCTCGGCCTATCCTCGGGTAAGCGCTGGGGTTTAGCATCCCCCAGGCCTTTAACAATTTTCTCCAACTCCTCACCATATAGAAGGCCTTGGAAGGGCAACTTCACCAACCTTTGCTTATAGGCCATGTCAGCCGCCCAATGCCGTAGCCATAGAAGGCGGCAAGCCGCCACCGCCACCTGTTTAGCCAAAGCTCTGACCAGATCATAAAGGGCGTCAGCCAAGAAAGGCAAGGCCGACTCCATCCATGGTGCCACCTCAGTAAGGGCTCCGCTCCACCCCCGGGCTGTTCCACTGCCTGTGCAACCAAGCGAGAGGCAAGCTCGGCCAGCATAGCAGCTGCATGCAGACGTCCATAAGGATAGGCCTGAAATTTCAAAGGACCGTTTCAAAGCTGATTCCAGGCGTCGGCCCTGCATGTCCTTCAGGGCAACTCCTCCTTCAATTGGGAGGGTAGTCCTCTTTGTCACAGCCGTGACTAGGACATCCACTTTAGGCACAGCTAGGCACGCCAAATGCTCCTCACTTAGAGGGTATAATTGCCCCATTGCCCTGGCGACTTTCAAAGGCCCCTCGGGGTCAGCCCATTGAGCCGAAATAAGCTCTTGGATGGAGTCATGCAAAGGAAAGGCCCACGCAGGCTTCTTAATACTTGCCATTCTCGGATTACCAGAGGAGGCTTCGCCACTCTCAGGATCTTCAGTAGAGAGGATCTGCAAGGCATCAGAAATAAGCACTGGCAGCTCGTCGCGGTGGAAAATCCTCACTGCGGAAGGATCATCTGGATCCGTGGAAATCCTGCACCTTCCTCTGGCTCTTCAGACCACGAGGGCCTGCCAGACCCCTCAGAATCCTCACATTACGACCACGGGGGGGGGGGGGGGGGGGGGGGGGAGAAGGGGGGTGCGCCACTCTCTGAAGGGGAATTAACCCTTCTGCGCTTGTCTTGCAGCCAGCTGTCAGGGGAAAACGCGCCTGACAGCAATCCAAGGCCGGGCTCCACTGGAGAGGGAACAGATAGCAGGGCAGAATGAGACCCCTGTGGGAGAGCTCTTTTTAACATGAATGCTTTATGCAGCAGCAACACACACTCAGGGGAGAAGGGCTCACCCTGGCCTCCCGGTTCCAGTCTGGGGATAGAAGCTCCCCTGTTAGCCTCCACACGAGGCTTCCCTCCAGATTCAAACCCCTCCACTTCTGCGGGGGTCGCGCTGGCGCCTGCTGCCAGCTCCACTGAGCGGGAAGAAACATCGCTCGCCATGCTCGGGCTGGCCCTGACTTCTGAAGAGCACGATTTACAGGGCGTTGTTGCGGATCTGCGCTTGCCACAACGGGAACAGCGCTTAACCTCTGCAGCCATCGCCGAAAACGGCGGAAAATTCAAAATGGCGGATTCATGCCAAAATCGTCCCGATCGCGGGCCCTCCCCGGAGGAGCTACAAAACGCTCTTACCTCACCAGACCGAGTCCACAGAGCTCTGGTCACGCTGCACAATCCGAAGAAAACCTCTTTTCTGGAATCGCAGCAGAACGCAACTTTTTTTTTTTTTTTTTTGTAAACGCTGTGAGGAAAGTTAGAGGCAACAGCAATAGAGGCAAATTTCCAACTCCGGAGGATCATCAGAGTGGGAAAGGCAGGGAAAGGACTAACCAATGTGCCTGCATCCACAAAGGAGTGTGGGATAAGACAGGGACAGGGCAAACCTATGTGTCTACATCCACATCGGGGGCCAGGTAAGGCAGGGAAAGGGCGAACCTATGTGCCTTCAAAGTGGAGCTGCAATAGCCACCAACACCCTGCTACCACTGGCCAAAGCACAGGAGCCACCCCAGGCAGATTTTTTTGAAGGAGCTGAATAAGCTGAGTCCACACTGCTGGGGAGATAGAGAATACTGAAGAGGCAGATGGAGCTAGCTGGCCATGAGGCACTATGGTTTTCCAGTGCTCTATCTCCCTCTGCTGGTTGATGGACACAACCCATTCGTAATGGATTCATCTGCTTGATGACAAGGAAAACCGTCTTTGAAAGAGAGAGGCTGAACTCTTAACAGACAATGAAAAAAAATAAGCAATGCCGGCACCAGAGAAGATGATATGCAGCAGAACCTCGTGAAAAAACTGAAGCAGTCAGCCCTCCCACAGAGACAGCAGTGGACCAAACACTCCCAAAGTGAACAGAGAGAAGAGTCAGACTTACCATAACTGACTGAAGTTTTCCCCAACAAAGCCCCCCCTCTGCAGAGTAAGGCAGTGGCAGACTTAGGAGAAATGTCAAGAAATTCTTTTTCACAGAGAAGGTAGACATAATTGGCAATGGAATTCAAGAAGGCGTGGGATGAACACAGAGCATCTTCAATTATAAAATGGATGGTGTAAAAAAACAAAATAAATGACTGCATGTGTTGATACGTCGATTGATGCCTGGATGGTAACTCTGGCTGTGAAAAGCTAAGGACAATGCCAGGCAGACTTGTACAGTCTGTATTTCGTATATGACAAGACAGTGTGGAAAGGGCTGGAGTGGGCTTTGATGTAACTTCAGCGGTTGGAAACTGACAGTGCAAGGCGAACTTCTACGGTATGTGTCTCAGAAATATCAAAGAAAGATCAGGATCAAGAATTTTATAAAACTATGGAATGGACTCCCAAAAGCTGTAAGAGTAGTCCATGACCATCTAAACTTCAGAAAAATCACTAAAAACCAACCTTTCCAAAAAGGCTAGCCCACTGATCCAACGTAAATCCCCACATCCAGCAACACAGCACAACCAATGATCGTACTGGCCAATATACAATCCTCATTCCCTTCAACCTTCACGGTGCCTGACACACACCTACCTCATTTGACCACAATACAACCTTGTATTTGTTATCAACCGACTGGCGAACGCCTTTACGGTATTGTGCAAGCCACATTGAGCCTGCAAACAGGTGGGAAAATGTGGGATACAAATGTAACAAATAAATAAATATCACATTCATTGTGGGTTTAATCATGATTTGATGAGCATGGCTGTCGGGGAGATTGGATGGACTGTTCAGGTCTTTATCTGCTGACAACTATCTTACTATGTAAGCCTGCAGAGAAAATTCCATCTGCTGCTCTCTCTCTCTTTTTTTTCCCAAATAATGTAGACAGGAGAGAACAGGGTACTGGGGGGGGGGGGGGGGGGGAGAGGAGAAAGAAAAACAACAGCAACATAGGAACTTCTAGGTATGACCTAGCTACACTATCATTAGTGTACCCCTTAGCTCAATTGGGAACCAGCAACCAACTGGACCAGGAGCACCTCAAGACTACAATCCGAGCTGTGGAGCACAACCTCATCCACCTGCTGGACATGAAGTGCTGAACTGTGGAATCTGCATACAAATCTTAATAGAAAACACCACCATTTTAATTCTCTACCTCCACCTGCTGGTCAGTAGTCATAACACATGCTGGAATAGTCTAAGGACACTAAGAAAGAGTACATTTGTGCAAAAAATTACCTAAAAAAAAAATCAGCCTACAAACAAGAGAAAGAAACATTCCAAAAATTTAAATCCATCATGAATACCTTAAGCAAGGAAAAACATCCAAAGTTCTTAAGCAGAGCTGGCATAAGTGGTGGCAACCAAGGCAACTACTACTACTTAACATTTCTAGAGCGCTACTAGGGTTACACAGCGCTGTACAGTTTAACAAAGAAGGACAGTCCCTGCTCAAAGGAGCTTACAATCTAAAGGACGAAATGTCAAGTTGGGGCAGTCAAGATTTCCTGAATAGAGGTATAGTGGTTAGGTGCCGAAGGCGACATTGAAGAGGTGGGCTTTGAGTAAGGATTTGAAGATGGGCCGGGAGGGGGCCTGGCGTATGGGCTCATGGAGTTTATTCCAAGCATGGAGTGAGGCGAGGCAGAAAGGGCGGAGCCTGGAGTTGGCGGTGGTGGAGAAGGGTACTGAGAGGAGGGATTTGTCTTGAGAGCGGAGGTTACGGGTAGGAACATAAGGGGAGATGAGGGTAGAGAGGTAAGGAGGGGCTGCAGACCGAGTGCATTTGTAGGTTAGTAGGAGAAGCTTGAACTGTATGCGGTAGCTGATCGGAAGCCAGTGAAGTGACTTGAGGAGAGTGATATGAGTATATCGGTCCAGGCAGAACATAAGACGTGCAGCCGAGTTCTGAACAGACTGAAGGGGGGATAGATGGCTAAGTGGGAGGCCAGTGAGGAGTAGGTTGCAGTAGTCAAGGCGAGAGGTAATGAGAGAGTGGCTGAGAGTTTGGGTGGTGCCCTAGGCATCAATGGTACAGGGAGTCTCAAACCTACCTCAGATTTTGGACCCTCTCCCCACTTCTACTCTAGCCTTCTGCATATGAACACCGGTCTTTTAAGCATGCTGTAATAATACACATGCTTTACTTTAAATAAAAAATATAAAACCTTTGAAATAAGCCTGTACCTCTCCTATCCATATCAATACATTTTGGCGTCACACTCACCTGTCTTTAACGTTAGTGCTTTATTACTTTCCATTTCACTACTCAAGGCATTTCCTGTTTCTTGACATAACTGATCCAGTTGCTTTCCTGCAACAGAAACAGCATCACAAAAAACACAATGTTGTAGCTCCTTTTTAATTACCTCACACTTTCTCCTTAACCTAATCAAGACTGTTACTGCTGGTGACAGGTCTGACTGAAAGGGGAGCAGTTCCATGTCAAGCAGGGGTGAGAGAGAAATGGCTCAGAGGAATAGCCAGATCACTAGGTTAGCCTCCAGTTCTTACTCCTGGGAGAACTCTGCACAAAACATCTGTGCACAACTAAAATTTTGCAATTTTATTTGTAACTTTAAGAACTCCCTCATCATAAAAACCTGGCTCCTCTTTGCTCCAGGTCTGCTGCTGCCAAGCTTTCTCCCTCTGCTCGTTTGACTCTCCTCCCCACAGCCACATCAACCTCCAACTTAGCTTGAATTCTCTCACCTATAATCACTCGTCCACTAGTCTTTGGTCCAAGTTCCTCTTTGTTAATGCCACTCTCGCTGTGATTAGAACTTCTTGACCTGCTTCCAAGATCTGCAAAATGCAGCTTAGTGTCTTTGGACTTCAGAAAGGTCTCATTTAAAGTCGAGAGGTGACCATCTCTAATCTCTGGAGGTTTGAGGGCGAAGCAGGGAGATGAGCAAGGGTATCGAAGAGATTCCGGAGGCTTTATGAAATCCTTGCTCTCCTTTATGTGAAACTGCCTCGTTTTGAAAGCACTCTCGCGTTCTGACATTTTTTAACTAGTCAAATCTAGGCAAAAAAATAAAATATAAGTATAAAGATATAGTCAAAAACTATGCTGTGCATCAAATTTCCCCTAGGAGTTAAAAAAAAAAAAAACACAACAAGAATTTGGAACCAGAGGACATAATGTTACTAGATTTCATTTATTTCAAACATTTATTACTCACCCACTGAAATGCTCAGAGCAAGGTACAACAATCCAAAACTCAACACCTTCACAGGGTGATACAGCACAGTTTAATGAAAACATGTCTTACCTGATAACGTTTCTTTCCTTTAATTCTATCAGACCAGTGCAGACAAATGGATTGTGTCCCTCAACCAGCAGATGGAGACAGAGGAAGAAAATAGTTCCTATGACTAGACCCTTAAAGGTATTACACAACACAGAATTTCAGTATTTCAAACAGCCAAGCAATGGTGCTCAAAATCTGTCTGATGGCCAATACTGAAACTTTAAGACCATGAGACAATCAGGTCATAACCTTCACAACTAGTTAGGCATATACTACTGATATGCAGATATTTCACAGAATCAGGAGATGAGCGACATACAATAGGTTAGGAAAAACAGAGTATAATCTTAAAAATATAGCTTGTAAGCAAAATAAAATTAATCAACCAGGGAGGGATTCTGGACTGGTCTGATAGAAAAAAAAAAAGTTAGCAGACAAGACAACTTTTCTTTCCATAGCATCCTATCAGAACAGTCCAGACAAATTGGATGTAGCAAAGCAGTGTCCCCAATACAGGGCAGGACTAAAAGATCTAAACACTCCAAAAAAAAAAAAAAGAGAAAGAATTTTGCAGAAAGTGCATCATTAATCTCTCCAGTCTAATAAACTGACAGATAGATAAACTGGAATAGCAGAGTTTCTTTCCAGTGGCATCTAGTAGAGAAAACCAAGAGCAATCAGAAGGGCTCTGGAAAGACAAGGTATAGAAGAGGAGAAGGAAGTCCCATAAGAAGGAATAACAAAAAAAATCAATGATAGACCAAGGAAGAGATGCACAGACCAAGGAAGAGAAAGAGATGCACAGACCAAGGAAGAGATGCACAGACCAAGAAACAAACCTAAATGATGTTTTCCTTGAGAGAAGGCAAAAGCCCGACTAAGGTGCCTCAGGCATCGCACCAAAGTGTCACACCTCGCCCCTTTGTACACAACTGACAAAAAATCCTGGAAGTGACAATCTAGACTTGTTATAATATATTTTTGTAAGAGCTTGCTGGCATTCATTGTACAGAATGTAGGTCTTCAGAAAGGAAGTGGAGGAAATGTAAATGCTGATAAGCCGTCTACAGGGAAATTCAAAGGGAACACTCGAACCCTGGGATCAAGTAGCACTCAACCTGTAAGTCACAGCCTGGAGCTGAGTTAATCAGACTCGAGGAACCAATCGACCAGCCTGGACGAAGAACTATCCTCGACAGCCCATCATCACCCTAGGACAACTTGGTGACCATGCGAAAGGAGAGGTGAACCAGGCTCTCCTGCAGCGTGAGCAAGCTCAATCTGAGCCAGAGTCCAAGAATGCATTAGGACCGTGTGGAGAGCAGGCTCTCTAGCATGGTGGTCAACTCAAAACAGAGAGGTCCTGGAATTCCTGAATTGAATCGGATACAGAACTCTCAAGGGCAGAAAGAGCATCTGCTCTCTCCAACCCATGGTGAAGCCAGAGACAGCGTATTTTTATTTTTATTTATTTAATGCATTTGTATCCCACATTTTCCCACCTCTTTGCAGGCTCAGTGTGGCTTACAATACATTATGAATGATGGAAATACAATTTGTTACAATTTGATTATGGGTTACATGAGATTGAAGGGGGGCAGACACAAAAAAGATGTCAGGAAGTATTTTTTCACGGAGAGGGTGGTGAATGCTTGGAATGCCCTCCCGCGGGAGGTGGTGGAGATGAAAACGGTAACAGAATTCAAACATGCGTGGGATATGCATAAAGGAATCCTGTGCAGTAGGAATCGATCCTCAGAAGCTTAGCCAAAATTGGGTGGCGGAAGAGAGGTTGGTGGTTGGGAGGCGAGGATAGTGGAGGGCAGACTTATACGGTCTGTACCAGAGCCGGTGATGGGAGGCGGGAAATACTGCTGGCCAGACTTGTACGGTCTGTGCCCTGAAAAAGGCAGGTACAAATCAAGGTAAGGTATACACATACGAGTTTATCTTGTTGGGCAGACTGGATGGACCATGCAGGTCTTTTTCTGCTGTCATCTACTATGTTACTATGAATTATGAAAAGACAAAGTGAAGATAACATTATGAGGCAATAAGAAATATAGGATAGCAACTTGAGGATAACTTCACGAGACATGACATTTCTAGATATAGTGAGAGGGGTTTCATATGTGGTGAAGGTACGTAAAATGAGAATGCAAAAGGAAATATTATGAGACATTTCTAACTATATATAAGGAATTTATGCGTTTTGATCCTTGTAATATATTTTGTCAAAAAGATGGGTCTTCAGTAGTATGCGGAAGTCGGTTAATTCGTAAATCGTTTTCAGGTTGCGTGGTAGTGCGTTCCAGAACTGTGTACTCATATAGGAAAAGGTTGATGCATGCATTAATTTGTATTTTAGGCCTCTGCAGTTAGGGAAGTGGAGATTAAGGAAAGTTCGGGATGATTTTTTAGCATTCCTGGGTGGTAGGTCTATCAAGTCTGACATGTAGGCAGGGGCTTCACCATGAATGATCTTGTGAACCAAGGTGCATACTTAGAAAGTGAAACGTTCTTTGAGTGGGAGCCAGTGCAGTTTCTCTCATAGGGGTTTTGCACTTTCGTATTTTGGTTTTCCGAATATAAGTCTGGCTGCTGTGTTCTGGGCTGTTTGGAGTTTTTTCAGTATTTGTTCTTTGCAGCCTGCGTAGAGTGAGTTGCAATAGTCTAAATGGCTGAACACGAGTGATTGCACCAGGCTGCGGAAGACGGACCTTGGGAAGAACGGTCTTGTTCTTTTTAATTTCCACATTGAGTAGAACATCTTTTTGGTTGTGTTGTTCACGTGGGTCTCGAGTGTTAGGTGCCGGTCAATAGTAACTCCAAGGATTTTTAAGGTTTTTGAGATTGGCAGATTTAATTTTGGTGTATTGATGGTGGTAAATTTACTCGTATTGTATTGGGAGGTAAGTATTAGGCATTGGGTTTTTTCTGCGTTCAGTTTCAGTTGGAATGCATCTGCCTAGGTGTTCATGATGTGTAGACTTTGGCTGATTTCGTTGGAGATTTCACTGATGTCTTGTTTGAAAGGAATATATATCGTTACGTCATCGGCGTATATGTATGGATTGAGGTTTTGGTTTGATAGTAGTTTGGCCAAGGGGATCATCATTAGGTTGAATATAGTCGGTGAAAGGGGGGATCCCTGCGGGACTCCACATTCAGGTGTCCATGTGGCAGATGTAGTCAAGTTTGATGTTACTTGATATGAGCGAAAGGTTAGGAACCCCTTGAACCAGTTTAGGACATTGCCTCCGATGCCGAAGTATTCAAGGATGTGTAATAGAATTCCATGGTCAACCATATCAAAGGCACTTGACATGTCGAATTGTAGAAGTAGTATGTTGTTGCCGGTTGCAATCGTTTGTTTAAATTTTGTCATAAGGGTAACTAGTACTGTTTCAGTGCTGTGGTTAGACCAAAATCCTGATTGGGAGTCATGTAGTATTAAGAACTTGTTTAGGTAATTTGTGAGTTGTTTGGTTACCATCCCTTCGGTTATTTTGGTTATTAATGGTATGGATGCTACTGGTCTATAATTAGTTCGCTAGAGTTTTTCTTTGCATCTTTGGGTATGGGGGTGAGTAGAATGTTTCCTTTTTCCTTTGGGAAGAGTCCATTTTGTAGCATAAAGTTCATGTGGTTCGTTAGATCTGTTATAAATTGTTGTGGAGCCGATTTCATAAGGTTATTTGGGCATATATCTAATTTAGACAGAAGCCCCAATTTGATTGCAGAGTGAACCCCACAGCTGTCTCCCAACTGGCAAAACGGGATCCTAAGGCAGACTAAACAGCGAAGCTAAAACAGGGTATTACTATCATTCCAGCTAAGTGCCCATGCGTTTAGAGCCATCAAGCTACAGAAATAACAGAAGGCAGCCAACAAGGCTCACAGAAAACCTACCCAATATATCATGGCTTCTCTCAAAAAGCTAGTAATAATAATAATCCTCCTCCTCATAAGTAGCCTAGTGGTTAGAGCACCAGTCTTGGCATCCAGAGGTGGCCAGTTCAAATCCCACTGCTCCTCCTTGTGATCCTGGGCAAGTCACTTAACCCTCCATTGCCTCAGTTATAACATTATATTATCAGCTCTCCAGGAACAGAGATATACCCAGTGTACCTGAATGTAACTCATCTTGAGCTACTACTGAAAAAGGTGTGAGCAAAATCCTAAATAAATATAAAATAATCAGCACCCACTACTAGAACCCTTATTCGAGGAAAGCTATCTACCCATCCTAATAGGTTACACGATCTGTAGTAAACAAAGCAGAAATCAAAGATTGGAAAGAGGAAGAAAACTTAAGGCTAACCTTTATCACGGAAACATGGATTAGCTCCAAAAAGGGCCACGTCCTGAACAAGGTATGCCCCCCCCCCCAGGTTACAATATATCACAATGGACCAGAGAAAAGGGGAGGAGGAATTGCAGCGATCTACACATCCTTTTTCAAAACCAAGACAACTCAAGAACTCAAACTCCCCACCTAGAAATAACCACTCTCAAAATAACAGATTAAATCACTAATGGGTGACCTTTGTGTTATATTATTCTATAGACCACCAGGCAATTGGAAGGAATCCTGACCAGACTTCATGGACTTTATATCAAACTCCTGCATTCTTTAGGGAAGAGCTGCTTTGTCTGTTTGACTTTGGTGATTTAAAAAAAAAAAAAAAGGGCCAGAAAAGGAATTGAACTGAAAAATACTTAACTATCGCAGTCTATATGATATCAGGAAATAAACTACACTTTTTTTTTATTTAAAGTGGAGGAAACAACCTCAGTAGTCAAGGCTTGGCAGCAGTGTAATAATAGCACTCAATGCCAGTGTCAAAGTGACTCCATTGTTATCACCGGTCTGAAAACTCCACTTGCGTGTAAGGGCACTAAATGGGGGTTTTATTTATCCCATTAGAGAATAATATGTTCAACACGTGATGTTAGGCAATTGCTTGAATGATAATGTTACTTAGCTTTAACAATTTCGCCCAACAGGGCTCACCGTTTCACTATTACTTTTTTTTTAAAATAAATTTTCTTTTTCATTTATGCATATACATAAAATCAGAAATACACAAATAAAAGTTAAAGAATTAACACTTAAAGATAAATTTTTTTTTCAATATTAGATCACAACAAACAGATCCAAGATCAAGGAAATATTATTAAAAATAAAGGAAGAAAAGAAAAGAAATAGAGGCGGAAGAATTCTCTTTGAGCACAGCCGATACTTAGCTTTCAATTCAAGGCATGAATCACTATTCTTTACTCGTAATAAATTCTAGAAGTTTCTCAGGTTCAAAGAAAATATAATTCTGAGAAAAATGATACGACATCTACAGGGATACCTAAGGAGGAAGGAGCCTCCAGTACTAAGCAACCTAGGTTTCAAAGTTAGGAACGCCTTCCTCCTTTTCTGGGTATCCCTGGACAAGTCTGGAAAAACCTGAATTTTTGCTCCTAAGAATTCTTCATTAATATTACGAAAGTATAACTTAAATACATTATTACGGTCAAGTTCAAATGCAAAAGTCACTAGCATGGTGGTTCTTTCCTGAAGAAATTCTGTTAAATTCATTTGTGGAGTTTCCCCCATCCCCGAGCGAATACCAGATATATATTGGATCTTTGTTACCAGTGGATAATTACCACAATATGTAAAATCTCTTTCAAACATTTCCTGAACATCTCCAAGGGGGCAATTAAAGGAGATTTGGGGAAATTCAATATCCTCAAGTTTCCTTCGTAGTTGGTTCTCTAAATGTTCAATTTTCCTAAACTGACTAGTCTTTTCCTTGGGATACTAAGAAGAAAAGTTTTCAAAGTTTGTACCTCATTATCCAGAGTCTCCATTTTAGTGTCTTGAGCCTCAAACCTGGCCTTGAAATTTTCCCAGCTTTGATTTTAATCTCCGTTAGTTCTACTTGCGTGGTGCTTGAAATTTTTTTCAGAGTAGCATTCATGCCTTGGATAACATCCCTAACATTTCAAGGGTAACTACAGCAGGTCTAGTTTGTTCCCCCGAGAGTCCTCGTTGGCTCAGTTCCCTCCTGCGTTGGCAGATTCAGGACAGAACAAATTGAATCTGCCCTGGCTGCTCAGCTATCCCCGCTGGGAGAAGAAGTAGCGACGGGGTCTCCTACTACAGCCCAGGGCTGAACCGTCGTCGGGGCTCCCATGCACGCTGTTCCTCCGGCGCTACCATCCCGCCCGCGGCGTCTCGGAGGTTGCTGTATTACGGGGAGGACTCAAAGAGACTCCCTCCAAGCTAGCTCCAGCATAAGCATCGGAGCCATCGAAGCACTCGTAGAGGATCCCGGCGTGCGCACCACATTTGCATCCAATGTTCCCCTGGCGCATAGTGGAAGATTCCGACCCGACTCAAGGATGGTGAGCACAGGGGGCTTCCCCTTTCTATTCCCCATAATGGGTGCTAGGAAGGTCCAATATCCCAGAGAAACGTTTGGAGGTGCTCACACGCCACGTCCGCCTCAGAGGCCATCTTGGATCAGACTCCGATAGATTTTAAGGTTGGAAAAGCTCCGTTTCACTATTACGATTAGCTTCCTCAGGGGCCAAGAAACTGTCGGCAAGTCACACTGCCTGGAAATCACAATAATATCCCGACATTTACTTAGACTTGATAGTATAAGCAAAAATGTAATCTATATATATATAAAAGGCAACCCCAACGTTCTGAAGCCTCCACGGATAGTTGAGGCGTCCGAGAATATCCGGTGTGCCCTGGAGTGTCTGCAACCGCCCTCGCGTCAAACGTCATGACGCATCAAAACGTCATGACGTCGAGGGCGCAGCTATTGACACTCGAGGGCCGAACGGCCCACAGCGAACAAGGCAAGTAGCTTCGAGGGACGGAGGCAGGGTCCCCTTGCTAGCGCCCGTTTCATTCCGCTCAGAAACAGGCATTTTTTTCCTAGTTTATAAATAAAGAGTCCACTGGTACTAACCTTATACATTGACGTCCATGGCTTCCATGATACCGGAAATGAAAGCACCAACCGGAAAAAACTACACCGGTATTTAAAGTGCAGAGATAATAAGCCACCACCCCATATGATGGTAGGGAGGGGAGTGGAATTAAAAGAATACAGACCATTCAATCAAGGAATTTAAACCATGTGGTTCCAGTGACCGTAGCATGCAAATCCATTTTTGTTCCTTCCTAATCAAATCTTATTATTGTCTCCCCTTCGAATGTTATGAGGGACATGATCAATAGCAAACATCACTCGTTGGGCGAAATTGTTAAAGCTAAGTAACATTATCATTCAAGCAATTGCCTAACATGTGTTGAACATATTCTCTAATGGGATAATAAAACCCCCATTTGAAGCCCTTACTTACATGCAAGTGGAGTTTTCAGACCGGTGATAAGAACGGAGTCAATTTGACACTGGCATTGAGTGCTATTATTACACTGCTGCCAAGCCTTGACTACTGAGGTGTTTCCTCCACTTTAAATAAGAAAAAAAGTGTAGTTTATTTCCTGATATCTTATAGACTGCGATAGTTAAGTATTTTTCAGCTCATTATTAGTACTCTACTTTTTGACTTGCTGAAAATTGGGTCTAGCATTATCTGTATTCAAAAAGGAATTGACCATAAAGTGAAGGTCTACAGGTCTTTTCCTGTATGCACACAGTGGCTGTTTTGAGTTCTCTGGTTGCACAGAAGCTTTTCTCCTTTCTATCCTGTTTTGTAAAGGTAATAGTGAATCTCACTCTAACTACCGAGGGCTCTTATTGGCTCTCACGAGAGTCTGAATTCTCAGTCTCCACCTGCTGGAAGGAGTGCACAACCATCAGTCACGTTCTGGGCCGATCTGGAGGGACGCTAAGGAACTGCAAAGGTGGTTGGTGCCATCTCAGCCAGCACAGCTGGATGCTGAAAACTGTGCAATACCAGTGGGTGCAGTTAGTGTACAATACCAGTGCCAATAGGTGCAAGTGTGCAATCAAGGTGGTTGGTGCAATTTGCAACCCAGGTGGATAACTGAACTCACAGGGGTTCAAGAAGCCTAGGAAGATATTCTACATGTGGAAGCGAACCACAGCAGAACAGAAAAAAAAAACTGTGTAATTGGGCCAGCTCCAAATCATCAGTGGCTACCAAACTTCAGCTGCACTAATTTCCATAACTGAAAAAAGTAATACAACTATCCTGAATAAAAGTAACTCAAGCTGAGACCGAGTGCACCCATCAAATTTGGTAGAACACAGCCAAGAGTTGAACCAGGTAAGAAATGGGGAGCAAGTTTGGCTATTTATGCCAAAATATAGCCAGCTGGTTGAAGATAAGACCAAGTGACTCATAGGAACTCCATACAGAAAAAAACAAAATACAGCTACAATAAATGACTGAGTGCTGCACATAAGAACAGACTTGGCCTAATTGATATTCAAATTAAACAGAGAAAGTAGTAGAATACTTTCTATTTAGTATACTGTAACCATTGATTGCAACAGAAATTACAAAATTAAAATCAAATTGCAGCATACAGCAATGAACTAAAGAATAGGAGAACTTGTCCTAGTAAAGGGTATTTGTTTTTTTTTTTTTTAACTTGGAGAGTTAATAAATAACTGGGTTTGCTTACTGTGAATCAAACTACCAGAAAACACTTGAAAAAATGCACACACTAGCTGACAAACAGAAAACTTTTGGAAAGAATTATTATTATTATTAGCATTTGTATAGCGCTACCAGACACCCGCAGCGCTGAACACCTGATACAAAGAGACAGCCCCTGCTCAAAAGAGCTTACAATCGAACACTGAGGAAAACAAATGTCTTACGAAGAAAAGTAACTAATCCTCCACATACGGGAAAAACAAATATTCGCTACTTATAGTCATACAAAACATTTAACTGTTTCTAGAAACCGAAGAACAAAGGGTTCCTGTCAGTAATCCCTGCTATGAGAAAAAGCCAGGCCACATATTAGTGACAACTTAAGCAATAGAGGAACAAACATCAGAGCGCTGAAATAACTGAAATCAGGTTACCAAATGCAGGCTGACTTCCACAGGAGATGGTGGTAGTCCAATGGTCCATGGGGGGGGGGGGGGGGGGGGGGGGTAGGGAAGGGAACTTGGACCTGAGATATACCTCAGCTTCAAAGAACAGCTTTTTTTTTTTAATAGGAGTTTATACCAAAGGCAGCACCCTCAACTCAACTGAAACAGCTGAGAAGCTGGTTCAGGAGATTATTAACCAAATAGAGTCCCCAACTCAACTGAGACTTAGCACAGAACTGGATCAGGAGCACAAAACCTCAAAAAGATAAAGCACAACTGAAACTAGTTATAATCTAAGTCAGGAGTAGTGTTGTTAGCCCATCAACCATCTGATTGGGAGACAGAGAAATCCTATATAATAAAACTCACCCTCAACGTTCTGAGGACACTGACGTCAGTGTCACTTCCTGCGGGCACTTCCTTCGGGTTCGAAGGGTTCGTGGTGGTGAAGCCACCAAAATCACTGTGTCTGGGCCCCGCCCTTGCGTCAAACGTGATGACGTCGAGGGCGGAGCAATGGCGTAAGTGGATGAAGGTGGCGTGCATTGACGAGGTGCGGAGCAATGGCGGTCAGTGGCTTCACAATGCCGAAGGGGTGGGTAGGGAGGGGAGGGGTTCGGGAGGAAAACCTTGCTAGCGCCCGTTTCATTTGCTCCAGAAACAGGCATGTTTTACTAGTACTGAACATAAAACATTCTATGCTGCATAATACTCTTAAGGGGCAAGTCACAAAAACAAATTTCCTTCTTTGTCCCCATGTGCTGGTAGAGACACACAACCCATTTTGTCCAGGCTGGTATGATAGGATGCTATGGAAATATAGATAAATCAGGAGCAAGCTTATATACCTAGAATATCTTAAACATACACTTGAAATTAAAACAGGCAACCAGTGAAGTTCCTTTAGAAAATGCTGCCAGAACTGGAACCAATTGAAGCAATTAAGTTGCTGCATATACAGTCAAGGGAAGTTTTGGGACTAAAAATGGCCACAAATACTGTGACCTGTGTATTAGTTGTTCCTTCTCTCTCCCCACTCCACCTCTGGATTCAACATTGCTTCCCCTCATCCTTCTCTCTCTCCCCCACTCCCCCCCCCCCCCGCACATGTTCTAGCATTTCTCTCTCCCCTTCCTCTGCCAGATCACAATTTGGCATTTCAATTCTTCCCCCCCTCCCCATGTACCTTCAAAACTAGTCTTCTGTAGAGCAGCCTAGGTGTGTATCATGGTGCTGCTTCTGCTCTACAGAAGACTAGTTTGAAGGTACAAGGGGGGGGGGGGGGGGGGAAGGACGAGATGGCTAATTGCAGGTAGGCTGGTGGAGGGAGAGATGCCAGATTTTGTTGCTGATGGGGATGGTAGAGGAGTGATTAATTTTATGAGCTACTATGGAGAATAATCCATAGATAAGATAACCCTGGTTTCTTTAAGGCATTTTGGAATCAAAATGTCTACATTTATACATGAGTATATACACTAACCAAAAAAAAATAGTCCAGGAGTATAAGGAGCATAATGAGTAGCCTGGTGGTTAGAGCACCATGCTGATAACTAGCAAACCCAAGTTGAAATACCACTGCTCCTCCTTGTGATCTTGGGCAAGTCATCTAACCCTCCACTGCCTCTGGTACAAAATCTGATTGTAAGACCTCAGAGAACAGGAAAATACCTAATGAACATGAATGTAACTCACCTAGAGTTACTGTTTAAAAAAATATGAACTAAATCCAATTATATAAATAAAATAGAACATTAAATCCAAGCACAAGATCACAACATATCCCTAAGAAAAGAGAACCATGGTACAATTTGAAACTGTTCCTTCTCAAACATCAGTTATGGCACACAGAATGTAAATGGGGGAGGGGGGAGGACAGACATGCTCTCAGTCGCCAAAGAAAACATCCCATATAAGACTGCTGTCCAAACCACAAAGAAAATACATTTCTCTAACCAACAGCGAAGATTTACAAACTTCTTCATTCTCTGACGTGTCTAAAAACAAAAATAATATATCAACTGCAAATGAGACAGCTTCACATTTTGCTTTGAAAGTAGAATTATTACAGCCATCTTTATACTCCATCATCCCATGCATATTCTTTTCCTGTGGTAGAAACAAAAGCTCTCCTCAATCACTTGATGTTACAGATATGCTATCAAAGAATCAGTTTCTTACTATGCCATGATCATATAGCTAAATCATCTTTCCACCTGTCCACTATCAGAACTGTCCAAAAGCTCTTAAATATAGAGAACAGTCCAGAAACCAAAGGTGGTGGGCCAAACCTCACGAGTGTGCAATAGCACAACAAAAGAGAATGAGGCAACAGAAAATAAAGATTCCAGAAATGTTGTGGGAAAAACTTTTTCTGTCATCAAATCGAACTGCCACATTAAGATTCAACACGGCCATGTTTCGGCCTATGCGCCGGCATCAGGAGTCAAAAACCATGTTACATTCGTCGGTTATGGTCAATACATGTACAGGAACAGAGTAAAACATCAAGCACTTGGTGCCTGGATAGGAAAATGAGCAGCATTTCGCATGCAAATGAGGCACTCCTGATGCAGGCACCTAAGCCAAAACACAGCTATGTTGAGTCTGTTCTACATTAGGCAATTGGATTTCTTACCTCATGACTTTCTTTCCTTTAGTTGCCACAGATGAATCCAGAGATTTGTGGGTTGTAACCATCTACCAGCAGGTGGAGACAGAGTGCTGAATTGAACCCTGTCTTACAGGACGGAATGCTCCTTGGTTAGTCAGTATTTCTCATAACAAAGAAGGAAACAGAATTGTAACGTAACTCCTTTCCTACAGGGAGGGAAAAGCGATAAACCAAGAACTGCAAACAAAGAAACCTAATACAACAGTGCATCGAAAATTAAAAATGCCGCAACAAGTTCCAACAGAGAGAACCAACCAAGAGGAACTGCCAGAAAAAAAAAAGGTGGGCCTCTGGATTCATCTGCTGCAACTAAAGAAAATTATCAGGTAAGAATTTTTTGTTCTTTAGCTTCAGCAGCAGATGAATCTAGAGACTTGTGGGATGTAGCAAAGCAGACCTTAAATAGGGTGGGAACTAGAAGCTCCCGCGGATACACAGATACTCCAAAAGAGGAATCCAACAGTGGAAACATCCAAACAGTAGTGTCTGGAGAAGGTGCATAAGGAAGACCACATTGCTGTCCTACGTAGTTCCAACCTGGGCCTGGCATAGTTAAAAAGAGGGCAAGCCTATGCAAACTGAAAAAATGATTACACTTGTCCTCAGGAAGAAGCCGAGTCTTTGAGCCATCCACATCTGTAACCAATTTCTTTAAGTCCTCACCAAAGAACAGCATGCCTGTAAAAGGGAGCTCAACCAGTCGCTGTAGGAAAGTTATTCCAGAGCTGTGTTAAGACAGCCTAAAAGAGGAAATTTTGAAGACCGGTAAAAATAAAAAAAGTGCCATACCAGATTTAGTATGTACATTAAAATTTTCATTTTTATCACATGATATTGGGAAAATTATCCTAAAACATTGGCATTTCTTGTAGAACAATGTGTTTTAAGAATATAAGACCCACCATTACTTATTCATGTAATTAGAATTTGAGGAATTATTTGGTTCCTTCACTTTTATCTGAATATGTCACCAAAGAGGTCGTAGAAAGAGAACACAGCCCATGTGGCCCTTGCTCTGTGTAAACATTCCCTTACACTTTCAGAGTTTATACACCTCATACCTGGAAAGGTATATAAACTGAATTTACTAGCAACTGTAATACAGCTAATGTTATTTGATTATGCTTCCCCGGAGGCGTCTATATATAGGTAAGGCACCCCTAGTGTAACATTGGGTTCTTAAACAACATATGTAGATGTATTTATTTAGCACATTTATACCCCACCTTTTCCCACATTGTGCAGACTCAAAGTGGCTTACAATGTACTGATCAGGCTATCGCTATTGTATTGAAAACAGTTAAACGCAAATGGCATGGTAGAAATATTGATATAACCCTTTTACATTTAGAACGGAGACTCATTTACAAATTATGCACTATGGAACCATCAAATTCAAATCGTGAAGTCAAAATGATTCACTTTTCATAATCTCTTGTTTGAAACATTATTCTTATTTTATTTTCTACTGTTTTGTCATTCAATTTAGAGGAGTTTTAAATGCTTTTTAATCATATCCAATATGTATCATATCCACTTAAGGATGGTTCTTATATTTTAGAATTTGATATGCTTTATTATATTTAACATAGTAACATAGTAAATGAAGGCAGATGTTACTATGTGATATTTCATGCCTGTCAAAATTATACTATGGAATATTTTGGAGACCTTTATTAATGCTGTATATCTTTATGATTTGCTTCACAATCATCATTTTTGTTTTTTCATATCATGTTTTCCTTCTATACGCTGATAAGCACTAATTGCACTAAAGTGAACTCTTACAGAGTTGGTCTTAAGACCAAACTCTGATAGGTGTAGAAGGTAATCAAGCCGAGTTTATGTATCTATTTATGAACATTTATACCCCACTTTTTTTCCACATAAAGCAGACTCAAAGTGGCTTACAATATACAGATTAATCAATTACAGTTACACTGGATAGGAACAGGGTAAGAAGGAAAGGGAAGAGAGTAAGATGGACGGTGGAAATCCAGATGCGGAGATGGCCCAGAGTGGTTCTAACAGTTCACGGCAAGGCGATCCACAATTGGGAGCTGTAGCAATACCCAGTAAGCGCAGGCGAAGTGCAGAAGAAACAGCAATGTGCGGCCAGGAGAGTGGTAGTGGTCACCAGAGGCAGACAACAGCAGCTGGAGGCGGACAATGCCGGCGGGGCCCAGGATGACAACGTAAGGCAAGGGGATGTAGGGCCTTGCTCTCACACCAGATGGCTAACCTCCTCCATTTGAAAGAATAACACCTCTTAGTGGAGTCTTTCCTGAAAGCCAGCAAACCCGGGAGACACCCTCCAAAAGACCCAGGGAAGCAAATTCCAGGCTCTCAACATCCAAGTTGTGAGAGCCAGAGACTGGAGGTTGGGATGTAGAAGTAACCCCTCGTTCTGCTTGGGAAGTGTCAGAAAACACTCCAATCTCCACAGTTCTTCAGAGGATAACTCCAGAAGTAGAGGGAACCATATCTGCCACATCAAGTATGGCATGATCAGAATCATGGCTCTGCGGGCTTGTTTGAGTGTCAACAAAGTTTTCCCCACTAGAGGTATGGGAGGATGCGCATACAGAAGACCTATCCCCCAATCAAGGAGGAAGGCATCCGAAGCTAGTCTGTCATAGGCCTGAAGCCTGGAACAGAACCTAGGGACCTTGTGGTTGATCTGAGTGGCAAAAAGATCCACAGAGGGGGTGCCTCACGCTGGGAAGACCTTGCGTTCTATGCCCATATTGAGAGACCACTCATGCATTAACCTGCTCAGTCTGTCAGCCAGGGTATTGTTTCTTTTCCGCCAGATTTAAGTGGCTCGAAAGAACACATCATGTTGGAGAGCCCAATGCCACATCCGGACGGCCTCCTGCTACAGAAGTTGTGATCCTGTGCCCCCCTACTTGTTGGTGTAATACACTGCAACCTGATTGTCTGTTAGAATTAGTACAATTTGATGAGACAGCCGATCTCTGAAAACCTTTAGAGCGTTCCAGATCGCCCAGAACTCCAGGAGATTGATCTGAAGATTCGATTCCTGGGTGGACCAAATATCTTGGGTGTGAAGTCCAACTACATGCGCCCCCCCCCCCCCCCCCACCCATCCCAGGAAAGATGCATCCATAGTCAGCACTTTTTGTGGCTGAGGAATTTGGAATGGAAATCCCAGGGTCAAAGTGGATTGAATGGTCCACCACTGAAGGGAGCTTACAAGCTCTGGGAACACTTGGATCACATGTTCTAGACTCCCTGTTGCTTGATACCACTGAGAAGCCAGGGTCCATTGAGCTGATCTCAAGAAGACACGTCATGGGTGTAATATACACTGTGGAAGCCATGTAACCCAACAATCTCAACATATGCAGAGCTGTGACCTGCTGAAAGGCTTGAACCTTGGAAGCGAACATGACGATGGTGTCCGCTCTCACGTCTGAAACATAGGCTCAAACCTTTATGTGTCGAGCAGGGCTCCTATAAACGCCAACTGCTGGACAGGGCGAAGATGGGACCAGGGATAGTTTAAAATGAACCCTAGTAGCTCGAGCACCCAGTCATTCGCATGTACTTCTGAGCAGCAACCAAATTGGTGCTTTTTAAAAGCCAATCATCAAGATATGGGAACACATGGACTCCCAGTCTGCATAGCAATGCTGCAACTACCGCTAGACATTTGGTGAAGACCCTGGGAACTGACGTGAGGCCAAAAGGCAATACCCGGTACTGAAAGTGATGTGTTCCTGGTCAAAATTTAAGATATTTCCGGTGGGTTGGAAGTATTGGGGTGTGAGTATATGAATCCTTGAAGTCCAGAGAACATAACCAATCGTTTTCCTGAATCATTGGGAGAAGGATGCCCAGGGAAACCATCCTGAACTTTTCTCAGACAAGAATTTGTTCAGGGCCCAGGATGGGACAAATCCCCCGTTTTCTTCTGCACACGAAAGTACCTGGATAGAATCCCTGTCCATCGTCCCCTGGTGGAATGGGTTTGACCGTATGGGCCTTCAGAAGGCCGGAGAGCTCCTCTGCAAGTACCTGCCTGTGCTGACAGCTAAATTAATGAGCTCTCTCAGTGGGCAATTTGGAGATCTTTAAAATGTATATTATGAACCATTCTCTACACTTTGGTTCAGGTATGAAAAAGGTAGTAGAACTGACAGGCCAAAGTCTGAAGCGACACTAACTTGAACTCCAGCAATGGAAAGAGCTGAGACAACCTTGCAGTGATGAGAATGAGGAAGGGGGGTTTGAAGGTGCAAGGCCTGCAAGTATAAATTAGCGCTGTGTGGCAACCTGGTGGTGAAGGTGTTTCGGAGAAATGCAGTAATGGAAAATTCCCCTGAAAGATGACTGTGCTTACTAGGAACAGTACAGCTAATTTAGACTCTCTCAGAAATAATAACCAACATATTAGCCTAGCCAATTAGTAAAAAAAACACTATATTATACTATCCAATAGGTATTAACCACTGCATTATAATATGTATTAACTGTTACCTGTATAAAAGTGCATATACCAGATCTTATCTGGGGGAATCTCAGATGCAAGCATCACAGTTGTTGTGTGGCTCTGTGATCCCCCCCCCCCCCCCCCCCAATGAGAAGTTAACATTTGTAATTGTAACTTTCTCTTGGTGAGTAATAAAATATCTAACTTCACTTTCTCATATGTGTGGCCTTGTATTTTATCTCTCTAAAGCCGTTATACTATATATGATAGTTTAGCGAGGTGGTAAAAACACCACTGGTCTTTCAGCACTCCACAATACTAATTAATGGATATTTGGGACACTGGAGTGTAAGTGAAAATACAGTGATAATCCTAGAGTGGCAAGGGGGAGCCCATTATTAACAAAAACCAACTGAGTGCGTATCCGAGACGGACTATTTGAAGAACCCACCGGTAGGAGGTTATAAGGGGCCAACTTTCGTGCAAAAACTTCAGCTTCCCCCCAACCGACAAGTCATCTGAGACAGGCACTTATGGCAGCTATGCTCTGCTGGAGCCAGTCAAAAGCTTATCCCTTGTTTTAACTAGGGAGCAGCAGGGGACTTAGGCGCACGCCGTTGAGAACAAGTGCACTGGGGCTGAGCCTGAACAGCTGGCGAGCTGAGGGGTTACTGTGATAGTAATAGATACTCCTCCTTGGTTTGCCAAAAGTCCTCGTAGCTGAGGATGCAGATTAAGAAGGTGCCTGGCAGGAGACAGCAGAGATGGTATCAGTATGGTTTTTTTTTTATTTGATCAGTGACCTCCATAACCTTCTTTCCAAAAAGGTTATTCCCCTGGCATGGGGCATCCACCAACTTCTGCTGAACAGAATGTTCCAAGTCAAACACATAGCCATAAGAGTCTGCACATTGCTATAATCTGAGCGGAGATCCTGGATACCACAGAGCCCCTGGACACTCCTTCTGCTATTTGACCAACTAGCAAAGTGACTCGGCCAGGTCCGACAACTTGTGCACCGAATTTCGCAAGCGGATGCTTGAGAAGAGCTGGTACAACCGTATACAGAAGAGAAGAATTGAAGCCTGGTACATTTTCCTTCCAAAAGAATCCAGGGTTCTAGCTTCTCTCCCTAGGGGTGCAGCGGTATAGTCCCCAGAACACCTGGCCCTTTTGATAGCAGATTCCAGCACCATGGAATTGCGAGGCAACCGAGGCTTATCAAAACCAGGTGCACTGTGGATCCAATACTGGGTGTCGATCTTCTTGGGCATGACTGGGACCGACAGAGGAGACTGCCAGTTCTAACGAGGACTTCCTGGAGTACCTCATGGCGAAGGTCAGTCACAGCCTACCTAGGAGGTGGCGTGTAGTCCAGGACCTCAAGCATCTTGGCCCTGGGCTCGTCCTCCACTTCCAAAGGAACGGGAATAGCATCAGCCATTTCCTTAACAAAAGGGAATGAAAGGCTTTCCAGAGGATACTTTCTCCTTTCAGGTGGCGGGGAGGGTTCAGAGGAAATTCCATGGGACTCATCAGAGGATAATTACCTTGGATCCTCCTCTGAATCCCATGAGCACTCCTCTTCGGTGTCAGACAATACCTCCTGATGGGAGTGTCGAGACCAAACCTGCCTCGATGTGGAAGAACCATGTTCTAGAGAACAGAACTGAGAAGTCGGTTCCCACCTCAACTCCAGCGAACCTTCCTCTACAGATGTCGAGGGAGTGCCGGCTTGGGTGGCAGTCGACACTAGAGCCGCATGTAGCATTGGTGTTGCAGGCCGCACCACAAGCTAAGGGCCAAGCAGGGCTGCAACGGTAGGCAAGGTAGGTGCAAACACGCCCAATGCTGATGCAACCTGCTGCATGAGGCCATCCAGCAGCTCAGGGAGCAAGGTCCGGATGTGCTCATCGAGGGACAACACCAGGAAAGGCTGGGGTGCCAGCTCAGGTGCAGGTTAAGAACTGCTGTGTCAATGCAGGAGCTGCGACTTGACTGCTGGGAGACTGGCGCATCAGCACCTCCTGTATGGTGAAAGAGCGGTCCTCCCGGCGTCGATGCTTCTCAAGTACCGAATCCTTCGATGCCCCGGACCTCCCGGCACCATGCATCAAGGGCGACCAATGACAATACTTCTTAGCCTTCACCCAAAGCGTGTCCCCGAGGTTCCTTGGTGCCGAGGACAACACTGAATCCACACGTCATCTCGGGGTCAGGTCCAATGAAGGATGATCCCAGGGGCCCTACACAGCAGGCAGCCTTGAGACAGGTGTTGACATCGACGCTGATGTAGAAGAACCGGACTCGGTGTCTACAATGTCCTGGGCCCAACCATAACCCCACTAACTAGCATTTACTCAATAATACTTAGGACCCAGAAACAGATGGATGCTGTTTATTTCAGCTACTTCTCTTTCACAAGACTGAAAGGGGACAAGTCACTAGACCTTTAGTCCTGTGATTCAAATACTACAGTCAACCCAAGTGCTAAAGGAGGGAGTCAGCTTGACATGTAGCCTCTTTCCTCCTCCACTGTTAAATAATAGGTTCCAGGGTAAGAGAAAATATTAGGAACAGTCTGACTCATGACAGGGAGGGGTGCCTGAGTGTAGGAAAAAATGGGCTAAGTTCTGAGGGTATATAGGTGGGGTAGAAGAATATGTGCTGGGGAGGGGGCAGGGCAGCGAGAGAAGTGGGTGCTTTGGCGGGAGGGAGGCCGCAACTGGGAGAGGAAAGACAGCTGGATATGTGCATCAGGGGACAGGACTTGCCTGGGGGTAGGCCAGAACGGAAGAAAGTCTTAAGTATATGGTAAGAGAAAATGGGATGTCTGCCTCAGGAGAAGCTATGCAGAAGGTGGGAGGACTAAGTTGGAAGAAATCCCTATCTGTTTCCGTATACAGTTCAAGCTCCTCTTAACCTATAAGTGCTCTGCTGCCCCTCACTACCTCTCCACCCTCATCTCTCCCTACACTCCTTCCCAGGAACTCCATTCACTAGGCAAATCTCTCCTAATTGTACCCTTCTCCTCCATCACTAACTCCAGACAACGTTCCTTTTATCTTGCTGCACCTTGTGCCTGGAATAGACTCCCTGAGCCATTACGTCAAGCTCCATCCCTGGCCGCCTTCAAATCCGGGCTAAAGGCATACCTGTTTGATGCTGGTTTTACTTCCTAACGTCACCTGCTCGTAACCTTTATCTTGTCTTCCTCTCTTCAATAGTCCCTTCCCTATGTGTCCTATCTGTCTGTCCTACCCTTATCCCTTTTTTGTCCTGTCTGTCCTGATTTAGATTGTAAGCTCTTTTGAGCAGGGACTGTCTTTTCTTCATGTTAAATTGTGAAGCGCTGCAGAAATGATTTGTAGTAGTAAGATATGCAAAGATGGGGAGAGATGGGAATTCCACAGCAAGATTCAGGATAACAAGCTTGGGGGGGGGGGGGGGGGGGGGTGGTTGAAAGGGATGTATAATTAAGCCAGTACATGGAGGGAGAGGAGATTGAGAAAGAGTTATGGTGGAGTGAGTAAGCTACGGGGGGGGGGGGGGGGGGGGGGGGTGTTGACAAAACATTATGAATAGGTATGTGGAGAGAATGAAATGTGAGAGCAGTGTTTGTTAGGGGAGGGGAGAAAGGTTTAAGAGAGAGCTATGGGGGTCTATAATGGAAGAGGGGGGTGAAAGTGCTATAGCTGAACGTATGGGGGAGAAATTGAGAGCACTTTGGTGATGTCTGTTCCGACAAAACAGTCTGAGAAAGTCTCCCTAGGGAACGGTGAGAAGGAGCAGAGAGGAGGTTAAACCTGCAAAGGAAATCATGCCAAGAGTGTTTCTTTAAGCCAGGTTGCAAAGGAAGATTGCTCAGAGAGAGGCTACCCTAACAGGAATAAAGTTTGGGTTGTCAAACCTGGGCAAGGCCCACTAGGCCTAGAACTACACACACAAAGCTTAAAAACCTAACGAAGAAATAAAATTTATTTTTTTAAAACCATTATGCAAACACCTCCTCAGGATTAAAAGTGTTTCTAGAAGTATTGGTCTGAAATGAAGGCGCAGCCTCCCCCCAAACACACTCACCATCCCCTTAGTTTTCAGCTTTCTGCAAAAGAAAAATTGATTAAAATAAAAACCTACAGCATTAAAACAGTAAAAATTAAGGTACTAGGAATAAGAGCCTGCTTAAAGTTTTTTTTTTTTTGCACACATCATCTTGAAATATGTTCAAGCCGCATTGACAATACCCACTCACTGCAGGATTATAAAAACAAGACAAGATAAAGGATTACACCGATATAACAACAACAAAGACGTAGAGTAGGGGTGTTTACAATTTAGATCCACAGGCCCCCCAAAAAGGGCATATTGGCACCCATTAGAAGTCAGGACCCCCCCCGGGACAAAAAAAATAAAATTAAATAAAATCGGATTTCAGCTCTTTTTCGTTCATTTTCTGCAGTTTGTGTGGCATTTCCTTTAGCTCTAATGTCACTTCGTATTATTAACTGCAGGGTACACTTGAGTTATGCGTATACGTAAGAGCGAGGGAAACGGCTCCGCGGTTGTCGACAGCGCCTGTGGGCCAAAACGTTGAACAGGTCGTGTGGCCGCCCCACCCTATTCTTCTGCCCTAGCCAGACCTGCACTTCCACAAAGCAGGCCGGAAGCCACGGAACAACAACAACAAAAAAAAAGACTTCCCGCGCGGAGCGGCCGCGTCACTCTTACCCTGCGCGTGGACAATCAAAACATGGGACAGCACGCGCTGCTAAGTCCGTGGCAAGGAACGTCGAGGAATTTACTTCGACTTCACTCGCTGATCAACCGTGTGAGGGACGCTGCGGCGCGCGCCTGTGTTGCGGCTCCTCCTCCTCCTTCTGTACCGCACGTGCAGCTACTGGGAAAGCCAACCTCAATGGACGACGAGGAGCAGAGCCTCGGCTATGACGTCACTTCCGGAAGACTGTGACGCGCGGGAGAAACCAGCCTCGCGCGACCTTTCGATTCTCCGCGGGCTTGTCTTGCGCAGGTCGCGCGTATATGGAGAACTACTAGATTGGCTGGAGAATTGCTCACAAGTAGGTCCTAACGTTTCAAAATGGTTGGGGGTGCTGAACACAATGCAATAACTCTTCCTCCCTGAACACGATGAAGGAACTTGTTCAATAATGTTGTGGAGCTGTTCAGTACTCACAAAGCACGCTCTGCACAAACAATTGCACTTTTCAACAATTCAGTTTTTAGCAAGGCGTCTAAAAACTTCACTGGAAATGTTAATAAATCAAAGTAGACAGCTGTTTTTTCTTTGTTTTTTTTTACTCTTTACAAATCCTAGGCCAAGCAGTTGCTCCCGATGCCTGTCTAGTAGACTATGGACTTTTCCTCCAGGAATTTGGCCAAACCTCTTTTAAACCCAGATACACTAACTGATGTTACCACATCCTCCAGCAAAGAGTTCCAGAGCTTAACTATTCCTTGACTGAAAAAAAATATTTCCTCCTATTTGTTTTAAAAGTGTTTCCGTCACCCGTGTAACTTCCTCAAGGGTCCCCTAATCTTTCTGTTGCAGGAATTACCACTATTGTTAGCAGAATCTGTAGTACTTCAAGAGTCAAACACCACACACCAGAATGAGGGAGAAATCTTCTTTATTTGCCAGCAAACAAAGTAGGACATCAGCACTAGGTCTCTTCTTCTCTTTCTCAGCTCTCTCCTTCTTACATAAGTTGCTTCTGCTCCCAGTTATATACAGTTTTAAACCCCTCTAGCCCCCCTTACTTTCCAGATGGTAAAGAATAGATTGATTACCCTGTCTGAACCAATCATCTCTACACATATATTCAAAATATCAGTTACATAGATTTCAGACATTTCCTAAACTGACCTATGACCTGGGGCCTCTCACACTAGACAATGGGGCATCTATCTCTTGGCATTTTATTATGATTAAATTCCCAGCTAACTTCATAACTTAGGTTCATTGAGGGGCTAAGGGGCCAATCTTACATTTATTACTTTCAGAAAACCAGTCCTTCACTTACCTATAATTAATCAAGACTTTCCCTGACCTCTTTCACCTATTAGCTTCCTACAGAGAACTCGCTAGGACTGTGGATAATTCAAACCAGATGATGGCAGACAAAGCTCACTTGAAAAGTCAGCCACTAGATTTAAAAGATATTCTACATAGAGAAAGAACTTATTAATTACACAGAATAAAACATATTCTAAAATAAGCAGAAATCAGAATTCCTTATAAGACACAATCTAACTCATCTAGAATATCTATATCTAAACTATTTTCTTCTAACTAGCATTTAAACTAATCCTTTAAACTGCCTGCAATATGCCTGGCTCATAATGATATCCATATGTACTAGCATTAGCAATCCATCACTCAAAAAGGGACAAAGAGTTTCATTTCTCACTGACCTTTCTAACCTGTAGCCTAGCAAAAGCTAGACTTCTTGAGCAATTAAAACCAGATGGCATTCCTCCATCACTTGCAGGACTGCAAAATTAAACAGAATTAATAAATATGATTTCTTTTGCCCAAGCTGCCTCATTCCCCCCTTTGAGACTAAAATCAGCTTATGCAGAGATAAGTCTCGCAACTCAAACTCTGGAGATTATAGTGATCCCAACTCCATACCTCCTCCTGGGGCATAACGTCTAGGAATAGGCTTGTGAATCACCATTACCCTACTCGTTAAGGTCCGACGGCATACTGCCGAAGCACATGAGGCCAGGAAACAAAACAACAATCCTGCTAAAACTAAGACTATTAGGGAAATGAACAAGGGACGTATCCATGAGGTCAATGACCACCACCAGGAGGTAAGGTCTAATCCTCCTCGGTAATCCTCCACATTAAGACTAGCCAACTGTAGGACTTTATCCATGGCATGCCTAACTACATGCATCCTATTTATGACAATGGTACAGCACTCTGAAGAATTGAGCACTGTGCAGAGACCACCCTGGGCTGCAAAGAGGTAGTCAAGGCCCATACGGTTATACCGAGAAACTACACTTAATTCATTAATTTGATCCTGTAATGCATTGACTACCACGTTTAGCTCATGAACTAAAACATGGAGTAGGGACTGAAGTCGCCGGGTAGCCATGCCTAGTTCAGTGATACCCGCTACCGGGCCCCCAATTGGAATCCAGGCCGTGGCAGAAAGGGCCACAAGTCTCTTTTTAGTCAGAGGATAAGTAGAGTTGATATACTGAAGGGCTAATTCAATCGCCTCATCCTCTGTGGCAACGGAGGAGGGTAAGGACAAGGCCTCTCGCTTAGAGCGGTGCGGGGATGGTGGCCTGAGAAGAGGAATAACTTTAGGAAAATAATTCAAGGTTACCAATACACAAAAATCATACATGGGGGGAAGAATCATGTGGAGGACATTATCACAGAGCCAGTAATGGCCAAGGAGAGGGTGAGGGAAGTTCCCAATAAATGTTGGCTCAGGCTGGACAAGGTACTTAGGATGCCCATAATGCGAGCCCCTATCCCAGGGGTAACGAAGACGAAATGGAGACTTTGCACACCATAGGTGCCAATCCCCAATTGTGACAGGCTGCTCATTTGTTATAAACTCTTCATACCCCGGGGACTTATGAAAGTAGAAAATAAGCCGGGACACTATAGTCTTCTCAGTGGTACGCTTAGGAGCCAGATAATCACCTGGGTCATAATCTGCAGGTACGGTAGTAGGGCACATAGGAGTACCTGGAGAGACTACCCACACAGATTCCCCCTTCTCTGGAAGAACATTGGTATAGTTACAGGAAATAGGAAGAACAGTTGAGATGTTTCTTGTTAAACAAAACACTCCAGAAGCTGGATAGGGAGACGTAAAGACTGGCCTTAGAGAAGATTCAGAGGGGGAAGTAGCATTATAAAAGGACCACCAAGTATAATCCTGGCTCCAAGGGCCTGAACTCGAAAAGTAGGGAGGTATAAGAGCTGTAAGCGGCACAGGGACAGGAACAGCTGGGACATCTGTGGTATAAGGAGAAAATCGGGAACACACAATACAAGGGGAAGTAATCTTTGCCTGGCTAATTAGTTCCTGAACAGAGTGTAGCCAAAGGTTGGAGCAAGTTAGGGTATTAGGAACAAGGAGGCAAGGAGTAGAAAACAACAAAAGCACCCAAACTACTAACATTTTCTTTCTTCCTAATCTAAAACAAATACAGCAAACTAATTAAGCAATAATATTCCAACAGTCTGTGCTAGTCACAGATTACTCTAATATAATGTTCTCAGTCTTTGAGTTCTTATACCAGTTGAGATAGAACCTCAACTGACAAGGATCAAGCTCTCAAATTCCAGGAAAGCCAGAATCAGGCAAGAAAGAGTCTCAGTATGAAGCCGAAGTCCAGCAGCTCCTGCGATATGCAGTTGACCCTTCTTTTCAGCTAGTAGATTCTCTGGTTCGGGTCAAGTGCAACTTCAATGGCTCCGCTGGATCACTTTCTGCTCTCCACTGTTTAGGCTCCGTCTGATCCGTGCTGGGCTCAGTCTGGTCAGCAGACTTGATTCGAGACCAATGGACCCATGGAGTTATCCCTGCGACCTTCACAGCTGTAGGGGTAGAAAGCAAAACAGTAAAAGGTCCTTTCCACCGGGGCCCCAAAGGCTGGAGCCTCCAGTCTTTCACCCAAACTCTATCCCCTGGCAGGAAGGAATGTACCTGAGCCTGGAAGGGGACAGGGTTTATTTCTCTCACATAAGACTGAAGCTCAGAAATTATCCGGCCCAAAAGGGCTACCTGCTCCTGCACCTGGGCAGACCCTAAAGTCCCTATGTCTCCCTTAATTCCCTGCAAAATGGCTGGGGGCTTCCCATACACAATTTCAAAGGGAGAGAGGGCTGTTCCTTTAGTTGGGGTGCATCGGAGGTGGAAGAGGGCTAGTGGCAGTGCCTGTGGCCATTTCAGTTGAGTTTCCTGACAAATCTTTGCTAGGCTATTTTTCAAGGTTCTGTTTGCTCGCTCAACCTGCCCTGAACTCTGGGGACGGTAGGCACAATGCAATTTCCAGGTAATGCACAATGCGCGGGACAGGGCCTGAAGTGTGGCTTCAACGAAGGCGGGACCATTATCTGAACCTATGGCAAGGGGCAGTCCATACCTGGGGATGACATCCCTAAGGAGGGCTCGAGCTACTTCTGTGGCTTTCTCAGTGACTGTAGGGTATGCTTCCACCCACCCAGAGAAAGTGCAGACCATGACCAAGAGGTATCGGAGCCTACCGCTCCTGGGCATTTCTGTGAAGTCTATGACTAGGGACTCAAAGGGTGTTAGTCCTCTAGACTGAACTCCTAGTGGAATACGGGGTCCCTGACGAGCATTATTCTGGGCACAGAGAGTACATCGGGCAGAGGCAGTGGCAACCAGACTATCCAATCCTTCCAAGACCACTACTCGACTGAGTAGGCGGGCTAGTGCTGTTTTCCCTAAGTGTGACAGGTCATGAGCTTGAGACACTAAGAACTCTGGTATCAGGGAGATGTAACCAGCCATCAGGTCTCCTTACTGCACCTTCTTCTTGAGCCCATTTCTCTTCCGTTTGGGTGTACATAGGCGTCCATTCTTGCAGTCGAATCTGGAACAGGGGAGTCACAGTACCTACTGGGGGTCCTCGAGCAGCTTCCTTGGCCACCCGATCAGCATGGCGATTCCCTCGGGCCACTGGAGTATCTGTCCTTTGGTGTCCCCGGCAGTGAATGACAGCTACCTTTTTAGGGGCCCAAACAGCCTCTAGCAACTGAAGTATTTCAGGTCCATACTTAACAGGTTGGCCTGCGGCATTTATGAGTCCCTTTTCCTTATACAAAGCTCCATGAGCGTGTAGAGTTGTGAAGGCATACTTGGAATCAGTATAAATGTTGGTCACCAGTCCTGCTGCTAGCTCCAGAGCTCGTATGAGGGCCACAAGTTCTGCTTTCTGGGCTGAAGTTCCTTGGGGCAGGGCCCTTGCTTCTATCACCTTGTCCTCTGTCACCACAGCATAGCCTGCCAATCGCTTGGAGTTCTCCACATAACTGCTTCCATCTGTGAAATAAATTACATCTGGGTCCCTCCAAGTAACATCTTTAAGATCTGGTCGACTGGAGTACACTTCATCTATGGTTTGGATACAGTCATGATCCGGTGGTCCCTCAGATGCAGGCAAAAGAGTGGCGGGATTGAATGTAGCCACTGTTTCCAGGTGTATCCGTGGATTCTCACACAAACTGGCTTGGTACTTAACCATGCGGCTATTTGTAAACCAGTGGTTGCCCTTGTACTCCATGAGGGTGAGAACTGCATGGGGGACTTTAACAACCAGTTCTTGCCCCAAGGTCAACTTGTCAGCTTCCTGGACCAGTAAGGCTGTTGCTGCAATAGCCCTCATGCAGGCTGGCCATCCTTTAGCCACTCCATCCAGCTGTTTAGACAGGTATGCAACAGGCCTCTGCCAGGATCCCATCATCTGGGTCAGCACACCCAGAGCAACCCCCTGTCGCTCGTGGACATACAGTGAGAAAGGTTTCTCCACATCTGGAAGGCCTAACGCAGGGGCTTGGAGTAGGGCTTTCTTTATGGCAATGAAGGATTGTTGAGCAATAGGTCCCCATTCAAATGGTTCCTTTTCACCCCCCCTTTGTGGCCTGGTAAAGGGGTTTCGCCATCAGTGCAAAATTTGGAATCCAAATTCTGCAGAATCCGGCTGCTCCCAAAAATTCCCTAACTTCCCTTCTGGACTTGGGTTGAGGAATTGCAGCAACCGCTTGCTTCCTACTAACATCCAGTCTCCGACTTCCCTGGGAAATGCAGAAGCCCAGATACTTCACTTCTGACTGACAGAGTTGGGCCTTCGAGCGTGAGACCTTATAGCCAGCATCCAAGAGTAGCTCCAGCAATTCTCTGGTAGCCTCGAAACACTCTTCCTGGGTCACTGCTGCAATCAGGAGGTCATCTACATACTGGAGTAAAACTCGCCTGGAAGGCTCGGATTTAAAAGTCTTAAGGTCTTGTCCTAGGGCAGTCCCAAAAATGGTGGGGGAGTTCTTGAACCCCTGTGGCAGGCGGGTCCATGTATACTGAAGCTTCCGTCCTGTTACTGGGTTTTCCCATTGAAAGGCGAAAAGCAGTTGACTGGCGGGGGCCACCCGAATACAAAAGAAGGCATCTTTTAGGTCCAGTGTCGTGAAATGGGTAGCTCCAGAAGGTATCAATCCAAGCAGGACATATGGATTAGGCACTACAGGGTGTAATGAAATAGTGGATTTGTTGACCACTCGTAAGTCTTGGACTGGCCGGTAGTCCTCAGTCCCTGGCTTCTGAACTGGCAACAGTGGCGTATTCCATGGAGACTGACAGGGTCGAATAATTCCATGGGATAACAGACGATTCAAATGTGCTTGAATCCCTTCCAAAGCCTTTCGGGGAATTGGGTATTGGCGAAGATGGATTGGCCGGGCACTTGGAAGTAAGTCTACATGGACAGGAGGAATATTTTGGGCCAACCCTGGGGGGTTATCTTCTGCCCATACCCCATTGACCTGGAAGCTGTCGGCCAGGGATAGATCAACTTGGCCATGCGACTGATGCAGCCACCATTCTTCTTCTAGGGGGCAGCAGAAACTCAGTATGCCCTTAGGGCTGGATGTCGGGGGCCGAAAGGAGACTGAAGTCTGGCCATCTGAGTCAAAGGAAATTTGGGCCCTAAGCTTGGACAGCAGGTCCCGGCCTAACAAAGGGATTGGACAGTCTGGCATATACAGGAATTCATGAGTGACTGTGTGTGAGCCTAATTGGCATCTACGGGTCGTCAGGAAGGGCCTCCGGTTCTGCACCCCCGTGGCTCCCACCACTCGGACAGTTTTTCCAGACACAGGCGCTAATCGCTCCGTCACAACAGAATGTTCAGCTCCTGTATCAATCATGAATGGAATTGAACGGCTCCCTATGGTTAGCTTGACCATGGGTTCCTGGGAGCCCAGTTTGTAGGAACCCGGTCTGTCCTATTCATCCCATTCTGCCATCTCGGCTATCCCAATGATGTCAGATTCAGAAGGCTCATACCTTCCCTCTCGAACTCGGCCTCGGCTTCCTCAATCTCCTGGTCCCCTTCTCAGTCCCTGGCGCCTCTGGGGGCATTCATCTTTCCAGTGCCCTCTTTCCTTGCAGTAGGCGCACTGATCCCTCTCCAATCGTGGTCTGGGATTCTCCCCTCGTGGCCGGGATTGATTGAAGGAACCTCGAGGCCAGGCTGGCGGTCCGGGGTCCCACTTTGGCTTCCCATTGGCTAGAGGTCGACCTCGGTTAAGGGTGGAGTTAGTAATGGCTGCCGCCAAAAGGTCGGCCTTCTTCTGCATCTTCCGGTCAGCCTCTCGGCGCACCTCCTGATCCCTATTAACGAAAACCTTTGTTGCGATCTAAATTAGCTGGGTGGTATTCATCCCTGCGAACCCTCCTGACGCTGCAGCTTCTTCCGGATATCTGGCATACTCTGGGCCACCAATGCACTATTCACCATTCTCTGGTTTTCTAGTGCCTCAGGGTCAAATGGGGTGTATGTTCTGTAGGCTTCAATTAGTCGCTCTAAAAAGGCCCCAGGGGATTCAGTTGCCCCTTGGAGAATTTCAGAGACCTTTGCCAGATTAATGGGCCTCTTTATGCCTTTCTTCATACCTTCCAGCAAGTCCCGGCAATAGCCAGACAACAGTTCATAGTGCTGCCCATTATTTGGATCCCAAGCTGGAGCTGCGCGAGGGAACCGAGTTCTAACCCATTCCTCTGGGTCCTGTGTCCCCTCGGGGACACGCGCTCGCGTAATGGCCTCAGCATTTTGTAAAATCTTCCGCCTCTCCTCAGTTGTGAAGAGGGTCAGGAGAAGTTGTTGACAATCAGTCCAGGTTGGGTTATGGGTGGCCATAATGCTAGCCACTAGGTCCACCACTGCCTGAGGCTTTTCAGTATAAGAGGGGTAATGCGTCTTCCAATTCAAGAGATCGGTGGTTGTGAAGGGTACATACTGGTAGGCCTGTGCCTGTATAACATGACCCGGATTATTAGGATCCGGTCGAGTGGTGGGTACCTGGCGCAGGGGCAGAGCTCTCAAGGAGGTGGGAATGGAACCTGAGGTAGAGCTAGGAGCTACCCCCTTATCATGCTCAAAGGTGATTGCAACAGGTCTAACCCATTCAGGGGAGGCGTGTTGAACCCCTGAGGGATGAGGAGGGGTACTCATAGACTGAGAGGTGATCACAGGTGATTCAGTCCATTGAAAGGGATGCCGGGCCCCTGATGAGTGGGTAGGGGTACTAGAGGGAGAGGCTGGGCTGTCGGGAGTTGAGGAGTCCGGGAGTGAAGCCCAAAGCGGGTCTTGGGAGGTTAGCAGGGAAGGATGTGGCAGAGGAGGGTAGAGGCTGGGTGAAAAGTCCAACCTAGGATGTGGCGGGGTTCGCACAGAAGGGGAGGAACTATCCGGAGAAGCCTGTGCTGGAGAGGCTTGGGCTGGACGCCATGGATCTCTGGGGGTGGCACGGAACCCCAACAATGGGCCATAAGGTGGTGGCTCAAGATCTGAGGGGTCATCAGAGAGTATGGGTTTCTCGGACAGGGTAGGGGCGGAAGCCACCGATTGGGTGGTAGGCTTCCTGGGGCTCTTTCCCTCTTCCAGTTTAGATTTTCTAATAATCTTTCTTTGAACGCGGCCCAACATGAACTTCACTGGGGATCCCATATAAGTTTTCAACCAAGAGGGAGGGTCAGTCACAAGGCTGTCCCAGGAATCTATATAGGGGAGTTGTTCAAGATATTCTGGTTCTCCTACAACTATGCTGTAGACCTTCCGGATTACTTCAATATCTAAGCTGCCACTAGGGGGCCACCCCACTCCCATAGATGGCCACTCAACTTCACACAAGGTTCTTAGAGTACTTAAGCTTAAAGTCTGTCCATAATCATTGACTAAAAATCCTTTCTTAAAGTTCTTAAGCATACAATCTAGGGGAGTAGTAATTTGTCTAGATGATGTCCCTCCCATAATGCTTACAGTTACAACACACAGAAAGGAAGGGAAATTTTTGGAAGTGTGGTAAGGGGTCCACACTCCCGAGACACAAGGTAAACAGACAACAATCGCTTCCTTCCGTCGCTGGCCAGTTGAACTCGCGTTAACTGGAACCGCAGCTATAAGAAGTCCACACTCATTTAATCATTCATTCATCACACACATACTGTACAAAAATCCCACCCAACAATTTCAGATTTCTCAGATACAGGTAAGCTCTGGCGGTTTTCCTACTAATCTCCACTAGACTAGAGGTACTAAGGCCTTCGCTGAGAGTTGATCAGACTCCCCTTCCCTCAATTTTTGAGGGGCTGGTTTACAGTTTCCTAGCTAGGATTACAATACAGAATACAGGATACAGAATACAAAATACATACCCGGCTAATGTTCCTCAGTCAGTTGGGTGCCAGAAATTGATGCAGGGTTCGGGATCCCACCGCTGCCACCAAGAATTGTTGCAGGAATTACCACTATTGTTAGCAGAATCTGTGGTACTTCAAGAGTCAAACACCACACACCAGAATGAGGGAGAAATTTTCTTTATTTGCCAGCAAACAAAGTAGGACATCAGCACTAGGTCTCTTCTCTTTCTCAGCTCTCTCCTTCTTACGTAAGCTGCTTCTGCTCCCAGTTATATACAGTTTTAAACCCCTCTAGCCCCCCTTACTTTCCAGATGGTAAAGAATAGATTGATTACCCTGTCTGAACCAATCATCTCTACACATATATTCAAAATATCAGTTACATAGATTTCAGACATTTCCTAAACTGACCTATGACCTGGGGCCTCTCACACTAGACAATGGGGCATCTATCTCTTGGCATTTTATTATGATTAAATTCCCAGCTAACTTCATAACTTAGGTTCATTGAGGGGCTAAGGGGCCAATCTTACATTTATTACTTTCAGAAAACCAGTCCTTCACTTACCTATAATTAATCAAGACTTTCCCTGACCTCTTTCACCTATTAGCTTCCTACAGAGAACTCGCTAGGACTGTGGATAATTCAAACCAGATGATGGCAGACAAAGCTCACTTGAAAAGTCAGCCACTAGATTTAAAAGATATTCTACATAGAGAAAGAACTTATTAATTACACAGAATAAAACATATTCTAAAATAAGCAGAAATCAGAATTCCTTATAAGACACAATCTAACTCATCTAGAATATCTATATCTAAACTATTTTCTTCTAACTAGCATTTAAACTAATCCTTTAAACTGCCTGCAATATGCCTGGCTCATAATGGTATCCATATGTACTAGCATTAGCAATCCATCACTCAAAAAGGGACAAAGAGTTTCATTTCTCACTGACCTTTCTAACCTGTAGCCTAGCAAAAGCTAGACTTCTTGAGCAATTAAAACCAGATGGCATTCCTCCATCACTTGCAGGACTGCAAAATTAAACAGAATTAATAAATATGATTTCTTTTGCCCAAGCTGCCTCATTTCTACTTTTGGAACAAGTAAAAAAATTGATCTACTCGTTATAAACCACTCAGGATTTTGTAGACTTCAGTCATGTCTCCCCTCATCTGTCTCTTTTCCAAGCTGAAGAGCCCTAACTTCTTTAGCCTTTCCTCATACGAGAGCAGTTCCATCCCCTTTATCATTTTGGTCGCTCTTCTTTGAACCTTTTCTAATTCCGCTATATCTTTTTTTAAGATATGGCGACCAGAACTGAAATCAATACTGAAGGTACAGAAGCACCATGGGTCGATACAAAGGCATTATTTAGTATTTCAAACTTATTCACAATCCCTTTCCTAATAATTACTAGCATCCTGTTTGCTTTTTTGGCTGCTGCCGCACAGAAAATTTCAGCGTATTATCTACAATGACACTCGGATCTTTTTCTTGCAAGGTGGACCCTAGCATCAGGTAACATATAACATAGTAACATAGTAGATGACGGCAGAAAAAGACCTGCATGGTCCATCCAGTCTGCCCATGACAAACTCATATGTGTATACCTTACCTTGAATTTGTACCTGTCCTTTTCAGGGCACAGACCATATAAGTCTGCCCAGCAGTATTTCCCGCCTCCCAACCACCAGTCCCGCCTCCCATCACCGGCTCTGTTACAGACTGTATAAGTCTGCCCTCCCCTATCCTCGCCTCCCAACCACCACCCCCTCTTCCCCCCAACTGCTCCGCCACCCAATTTCAGCTAAGCTTCTGAGGATCCATGATTCAGGTTATTCTTTCCAATGTGCATCCCCTTCGTCAACATTAAATTTCATCTGCCATTTGGATGCCCAGTCTTCCAATTTCCTAAGGTCTTCCTGCAATATTTTACAGTCTGCACTTGTTTTAGCAACTTTGCATAGTTTTGTATCATCTGCAAATTTGATCACCTCACTCGTTGTGACGATTTCCATATCCTATATAATAATTCTCACCCCCAGCGTTCTAAAGTAGCTGCCTGTGTCCGTGGCTCCTGGTGTTGCTGAGCTAGGCTCCGTAGCCAGGCTGACGTCACTCACAGCTGATTCCCAGGCAAGAGGAGGAGTAGGGAAATGTTTCCTTACTCCTCCCCCTGTCTGGGAATCAGCTGTGAGTGCGCCGCTCAAAACCCCCTCAGCGCATCACCCAAGCCCCCCCCCCCCCCCCCGAATCACATCAACCCCCTCGCCACCCGCAGCTGCCACTGGTAACACTGTCCGGCCGCTGCTGCTGCTTCTGTTGAGCAGCAGCGGCCGCTACAAAAAGAAAAAAAGCAATAAATGTTTTCAAACCTCAAACGCGGCAGCGTAGACAGCCATCAGGCATTGGCTGTCGGCTCTGCAGCCACTGCTCCTCTCGCCTCCACGTCACTGCCCCTGGAGTAAGACCCCGGAGGAGAAGGGTTTTCAGCCTGCACAACTTTAGGGACTTCTCTTACCCAAGGGTTTTCAGCCTGCATCTGCTTCACTCTACCGTCTTCTCTCCCTCTGCTTCTCTCCTCCTGGGACTCCTTCCCCACCTGGCTAATCAATCCCTGGTTTATGCTCTCACAACCAATCATTCTCCTCTAATTAGCTTTCCCCACACCCATACCAGCTGAGTTGAGCATTAGACTAATGATGAGCTCCTGCACACAGGGTTTCCTATCTCTCTTTCCCCCTAGTGGCAGCCAATCTACACATCCTGCTAGCTTACACCCCTGCCTTTTCTTATTGCAGCTAGGAGTCCAGTCCGGGTTTTCCATCTCACCCCCTGGCCCCTGGCTCGAGGGCTCGAGTTCTGTTCCGGGGCAGCAGTCGGTAAGCCCAGTGCTTCACCTGTGATGACTGCCGTTCCCCAGCGATTGAGCACCTAGGTGCTGGCGGCCGACAGGACTTGAGAGGAATCTGGGCACCAGATGGAACAGCGGGAAACAGGAACAGGAGCAGACTGAAAATCCAGACAGGTCAAAAAATAGAACTTGTGGGTCAAACATTGATTAAAGATAAGAGCTTTACTTCCCGAAGGCTGGAATATCTGGAAAATCAGTCTAAGAGACTTAATTTGAGACTAATAAATTTTCCTAGTTCACTTCTTATTACCCCTGTACAAATGGTAAAAAAATATCTTGTGGAAATATTGGGTATGTCAGAAAATTCACTACCACCAATAACTAGAGCGTTTTATATGCCAACTGATTCTAGAATGGAATCAGAAAATTTTCCTCAAGGTGGTGCAGTGATGAATCTGACCACCTTTTTGGAGTCATCATTAGAGGTTATAACGAAAAGAGTAACATTATTAGTCTCATTTGCCTTGGAGATGGATCGGGATGCAGTACTGAGACTTTCTTTAAGACATTTGGATTCAGTGTTTTTGGGGTCAAAAATAAGAATATACCCAGACTTATCAAGAGAGACTCAGAAGAGGCGTAAAGCCTTTTTGGCTTTACGCACAAGAACTGTGGCAATAGGAGCTACCTTCCTGTTGAAATTTCCTTGTGTATGTAGAATAGTGTTTCAATCTAAACAGTTTCAATTTTTTGACCCCAAACAGCTAGAGGAATTTCTAATCAGTAGGGAAGAGTTTAATGTAGTGGTTTAATCCCATATGTACACTGTTTAACAGCCTTGGAGTGAATCACTCGGGACGTGACGCTTCATTATTATAATTTACAATGTATGTTTATTTCCTTTAGATTATATTATTAATCTTACATCTTGGATTGATTTCTTATTCTTGTGGTCGATAACTATTTGAAACTTAAAAAATATTTGCTTGTCTATATAATTTATTTCCAAATTGTTTATTATCATTCATAAATGTGAAATTATGTTTGTTAAAAAGCTTAATAAAGATAAAGTTAAAAAAAAAAAAAGAAAATCCAGACAGGTGACAACAGGAAACAGAATCAGGGCAGATTTGGAGTTTAGCAGGAGACGGAGTCAAGGTTCAGGCGCAAGGTTCAGGCGACAAGCAGCAGACGGAGTCAAGGCTCAGGGTTCAGGCAGGTGGCAAGCAAATGTGCCTGTACTCCAACCGAAGTTGTATAGGACTGACCTGGCCTAAAAACTGATGGAATCTGACATCAGGAGAGGAGGAACCAGGAACCGCTGTCACAAGGAGAAGAGCCGTGGCCGTCAGGGAAGGAAGGTCCAGCCATGTCAGAGGAAGGAAGAATGACAGCTGCGAGTCCCGCACCCAACCCGATGAGGAGCAGCGTCCATCCTACGTTTAGTCCGGCACGCATCGCGCGTCTTGCGACCGGACCAGCACCCCGGTAAGCGCTGTGACACTCACCCTGATGAGAGCACTGCAGCTTATTTGTGTTGGAGACACTGTGGGCAGGTGGGGGACTATGAACACTTATGAAGGGATTGTCCAAAAAGTACAAATTTCTGGTCTGAAATTTGGAAGAATGTGAAAGAGTGGAGTGGTGTGGCCACTTGATTCAGCAATATGTTTATTAGGTTTGCTACCATGTGGGCCCTCGGGTTTTGTTAGGTAGAAACTAGTGGCATCATTATTGTTGGCGGCCAGAATGGCTTTTGCAAGGACATGGAGGGACCCAGAAGAAATGGTGGTCACTAGGTGGCGCCAGATATGCGTCTGAATTAGAAAGTATGAAAAGATAACTGCTGCTTTCACAGGTCAGAAGGAACCCTGCGATACTAAATGGGCTGGGGTTAACTTGTCATACTTCTGGTTCATTATGACCTCACTGAATATGATGCTTTATTTTTGGGATTGCAGATGCTTTTGTGATTGAGGTTGCATATGGAGGTGTCCAGGGTATTCTGTACAGGTAGCTTAAATATATCAATCATGTCTTTAACGAGAGATGCAACATATATCTTTCCCAATGTTTTTCTTCTTCAGTGAGGGGTGGGGGGGAGGGGGTGGTTGGGTAAACCTAATGTAAACTTATATTGGCTTGGAAGTACATTTGACATGCTTGCTGTTATGTATATGTTGGGTTATTATCCAGCTTATTTTCTAAAGAGAAAGACGCCCATATTTCGACACAAATCGGGAGATGGGCGCCTTTCTCTCATGGGCGCCCAAATCGGTATAATCGAAAGCTGACTTTGGGCGCCTCCTACTGCAGTCTGTCATGGGAACGAACAAAGTTGACGGGGGCATGTCGGAGGCGTGGTGAAGGCAGGACTGGGGCGTGTTTATCGGCCGAAGAGAGATGGGCGCGCTCAGCCGATAATGGAAAAAAGAAGGGTGGCAGAAGCAAGAATTTGGGCCGCTTTTTTGGACCCTTTTTTTTCACGAACAAGTCCCCAAAAAGTGCCCCAACTGCCCAGATGACCACCGGAGGGAATCGGGGATGACCTCCCCTGACTCCCCCAGTGATCACTAACCCCTTCCCACCAAAAAAAATAACTTTAAAAACTTTTTTTCCAGTCTGTATGCCAGCCTCAAATGTCATACCCAGCTCCATCACAGCAGTATGCAGGTCCCTGGAGCAGTTGTTAGTGGGTGCAGTGGACTTCAGGCAGGTGGACCCAGGCCCATCCACCCCCCCCCCCCCCCCCACCTGTTACACTTGTGCTGGTAAATGGGAGCCCTCCAAACCAGGGGCGTAGCCAGATGGCCAATTTTGGGTGGGCCTGAGCCCAAGGTGGGTAGGCATGGAATTTTCCCTCTCCCCGGTCCCCCTCTGGTTTGCTCCTTTCTCCACCCCTTCCTTTCCACAAACGTCAAATATTAAATACTTGAACTGGCAGGGATCCCCAAACCCTGCCAGCTGAAGATTTCCTTCTCCTCCTCCTCGAGCAGCCAGCACTCTCCAAACGGCAGCCGCTAGCAGTTGCCTCAAACTGATACTGCTGCCGGTAGGCTGTGAATGCTCAATGGTTTTGTATGTGTGAAAACTGAGCATGTGCAGAAGGGCCGGTCTCAGTGTCAGCTCAAGGCAAGTGCTGCTGGTTGACATTTGGAAGAGTGCAGTCTGCCCAAGGAGAGAAAATCTTCAGCTAGCGAGGTTTGGGGATCCCCACCAGCCACAGCAAGAGTGTCACAATTTTGGGTGGGCCTGAGTCCAAAGTGGGTGGGTCCCGGCCCACCCAGGCCCACCTGTGGCTACGCCACTGCTCCAAACCGCCCCCAAAACCCACTGTACCCACAACTAGGTGCCCCCCTTCACCCATAAGTGCTATGGTAATGGTGTAGAGTTGTGGGGAGTGGGTTTTGGGGGGGGGATTTGGGGGGCTCAGCATCCAAGGTAAGGGAGCTATGGACTTGGGAGGTATTTTAATTTTATTTTACTTTTTACAAGTGCCCCCTAGGGTGCTCGGTTGGTGTCCTGGCATGTGAGGGGGACCAGTGCACTACGAATCCTAGCCCCTCCCACGACCAAATGCCTTGGAGTTGTTCATTTTTGAGCTGGGCGCCTTTGGTTTTCATTATCGCTGAAAACCGGTGCCAGCCATCTCAAACCCAGCCATCTCTGACATTTCGGTGGGCACCCAGCTCAAATCCGCCCAAATCCGATGCATTTGCCCGGCACCAACCGTATTATCGAAAAACAAAAGATAGACGCCCATTTTTTCGAAAATACAATCTGTCCCGCCCCTTTGCGGACCCGTCCTCTGAGATAGTCACCCATGGAGATGGGCGTTCGACTATGAGAGGGGCATGGGCGGGTCAGGAGCATTCTCAAAAGATCCATACGCTATAGAATTCCAGGGATCTGCGCCCTACTTACGCTCCACCAGTGGCGATCCTAGGTCGGCTGCCACCCGGGGCGGATTGCCGCTGCACCCCCCCCCCCCCCCCGGTGCAGCGGCGTCCATCCCCCCACGATGCACCATGACACTCCCTCCCCCCCCCCCCCCCCCCCCCCCCGGGTGCATTCTTGGCTGCTGGAGGGTGCAGAGAGCAGCCGCATGCCTGTCGGCTCCACTGGCTCCCTGCTCCCTCTGCCCCAGAACAGGAAGTAACCTGTTCTGAGGCAGAGGGAGCAGGGAACCAGCGGAGCCGACAGGCACGTGGCTGCTCTCTGTCTGCACCCTCCAGCAGCGTGCACCCGGGGCGGACCGCCCCCATCGCCCTGCCCTTGCTACGCCACTGCGCACCACCATTTACACCTGGTTCCAGTTGGGGCCAGTCCTCGCACCCAAAGCTGGACCTGGGAATTCCCATTAAGCACTATTCTATAACGTGTGCTCATCCCAGGGTGCCCTTTATAGAAGAGTGCTGAGCTCTGATTTTTCCTGGCACCTATTTTTCGGCACCATTTACTGAATCCGACCCAGAACGTTTAAGCCATTTGCAAGAATGAGGTCCTTAATATAATAATGGTTGCTCCTAAGTGGGCGGACATTGAGCATACCTATGCACAGAAAGGCCTCGGAGGTGGCAGAGGCAGGAATTGCATAAGACAGAAGTATGTTTTTATTTACTTATAGTGCACCTGGACCAAGTTAGATAACAAAATTATACACACAGCCATAAAACAATAAACTAAGAAACAGACTAAAATACAAACAAATGTGTATACAAATAGATACCTCCATCCGTACCCTATATTTGCAGTTCCCTGTCATTGCATATTTGTTTATTAAAAATAAAGTCACAGTCTACAACTCTTGGCATTCTCCAAATCACAGTTGTTACCAAAAGCAGCCATAAAAATATATGTTTAATTGTGCTTTAAAAACCATTGTATCTGACAGTTTGCTAATTGAAATTGGCAAATGATTCTGTTCCACAGGGCCAGCAATAGAAAATGTGCAGGTTCTGGTAAGTGTATCTTGTGTAAAGCTGGCGTTGCTAGCATACTGCATGCATCCACTAATAGCAGTAGTCTTGGAGGATTATAAACCTTCAATGCATCCATAAAATAGAAGATCTTGATTGAAGGCTGTCGGGATCTGAAATTTAGCATTCAATTGGCAACTAAAGTAAGCTTGCCAAGTAAGATGTATTGTGATGCCAATGTGACACACCTGTCACCACCCTGGTGGCAGCATTCTGAACCATCTGCAACCAATGCAAACTAGTTGAAACCAATACCAGATACAGAGAAGTACAGTTGCCCAATTTAGATACAATTAAGGTTTATGGAACTGTCCTGAAACCTTCAGACAGCAGCAAGGGCTTCATTCTGATAAACAGGTGCAACTTGAAAAATGACCCATGCGTGGAAATTTGAATCTGTGGCTTACAAGACAATGCTGAATCAGTAACTACACCAGGACTGCATACCTGCTCTACAGCTTGTATAATCTTCCCTCCTATCACTTCCCATTTAGGAATACCACATTCTTAAGACCATAACCTCTGCTTTTTTGTTTTTCAACATTGAAAGCTAGCTTATTATTTTTTGAGCCCTCTAGCAATATAAGCAAAAACTTCTTGAAACCTAGCCACGGAATTTATTAATGAATCCTGAGTCAGGAAAAAGTACGTATCAGCTGCATAGGTCCTATTTTACAGTCCCAGAGCACTAAACCTGACATAAATATATTGTATTTAAATATATTTATTGATATCAAAACAGTAATAAGACAACATAAAATGAGCAACAAAGCAAAGGCACAAAGATTTTCCCCCAAACCCCACTCCACCCTCTCCCTCCATTTTTCCCCAAAATCTCACTTTCAAAATTCCACTCCCCTCCCCCCCACAAAACAAAATCCCAAACATTCCCACCAAAACGTGTCCTGCATCAAATCCACTAACAATGTGCAGTGATCAAAATTAAAGTTCCAAAGCATTCAGGAGAGGAAAGCAGAGCATACGCTGGTTGAGAGGGTATTCATATAAGGAGACCAGGTGCAAAGGAACGTTTTCCTCGCCCCAATGCTTTTAGCCTCTACAGACATACGCTCCAGGTTGAGAAGTTCATACATCTGATTGAGTTATATTGTCAGAGTTTGGGGGGGGGGGGAATCAGGATTAATCCATTGAATCAAAATACCTTTCTTCACAATCACTGTCGCTTTCTGAAGAAATAATGTGGAAACTTGGGTACCCTCCACAACAGTTGACATGTCATCCAAGAGATTCATCCTATGAGTGGCGCCCCATTGTCGATTTATATAGTTTACTAAGATGGAGCCACAAAGCTTTCCAAAAGAGTTGGATCCACAGCCAATCCCATATACAATGCCAATAGGAAGCATTAGGAGCATGACATTTCAGACAAGTCCCATCAGAAGAGAGACCTATCTTCCACACCCTTGATGGATGAATATGCATTCTCTTAAGAAATTTATTATGAAGTTTTTGAAGTTGGATACTCTCTGCTAAGTGAGGGCCATCAGTTAAACTTTGGAGACAAGGGTTCACGCTATAGGATCCAAAGTTATGAGTCCAGCGATTAACTACCTTCCGGACAGCAGACATATTCAACAGCCTCTTCATAATAACGCCCTCACCAAGCTCTTGTGAACAGTGGGAAGGGGTCACTTTTCATCAAAGAACGATTCTGAAAAATCTGCAGGATTATTGCGTATCAGAGTTCCAATATAATGATGTAATTGCTGGTAAGCAAACCAGTCCCGTGGTTGAAGAATATATAACATAGTAACATAGTAGATGACGGCAGAAAAAGACCTGCACGGTCCACCCAGTCTGCCCAACAAGATAAACTCACATGTGCCATTTTTTGTGTATACCTTACCTTGATTTTTACCTGTCTTTTTCAGGGCACAGACCGTATAAGTCTGCCCAGCACTATCCCCGCCTCCCAACCACCCGCCCCGCCACCCATGTCAATAGTATGGGTTATCCTTATCCAGAGCATGTTGTATGAGTGCCAAACCTTGGGGGGCCCAACACTGGAAATGAGATTCTGAAAGTCCTGGAGGGAAGTCAAAATTGCCAACTATTGGAAGGTAGTGAGATGAAGTGGAGTGTAATTCAAACATGTCTGGATGCCCACACCCACCTCATTGAGCTTAGTAGTGGTGTTGTCTCAATGGAGAAGAAAGGAGTTCACTGTGTGCATGTATCAGATAAGCAGGAGAAAGTGGGTCCCTCAGATAGCTTTCAAAGTCAGTCACAACAGATGATTCAGTGTTACGACTTGGGATGAGCCCTTGGGCTGAGCAAACCCGAGCACTGGCTAGGCCCCAGCTGGTGGTGGGTGAGACACCTGGGCAAGGCTAAAGACAAGGCTGGAGCAAGGCAGGAAGCAGGGCAGGAGCAAGCCTGGAACATACAGCAGGAGCAGGGCTAGAACAAGACACAGGCACAAACAAGAGACAAACCAGAACAAGGCTGCAACATACACTAGACAACTCTAGGAGACTTGATGCAAGGGACTGGCTGGAAGTCAGGAACTTCCTTATATACTTCTAGCCAGGAAGTGATGAAATCAGAAGCTCTCTCTTGCAGGGCTATAGTGCTGGATTTTCAGGAAGTAAACAGATCTTTCTTGGCACAGAATACTGCTGGAGATTACAAGAACAGTGAGGAGCATGACAGTACCCCCTCCCTGAAGCCCCCCTTCCCAGACCCACAGGTTCGGGTTTGAGGGAATCAAAATGATGACTGTCTTATAAGTACAGAGGCATGAACATTGATAGTAGGTTTCCACAGGTTATCCTCCTTATCCTTCTGACATCTAGAATATCCTGAGTATCCTGTAGACTTGAAGTTGTGTGTCCCAAGCAAGGTCCGCTTCCTTGGCCACTTGGGGTCTGGCATACTCTCTGCAGGTACAATGATCTGGAGACAAAAAGAATCTTAGCAGGGTCCAAGTTGGGTCACAAGTCCAAGATGGAAGGCTTGCCCTGGGGTGAATCCATCTTAAGAAGGGTTAACTGAGGTTGAACAGATGTTAAGCAAGCCTGAGAACAGGTTGGACCCCAGGCTAGAATGTCTCCAGAGCACCAGTCAATATGAGGTTCATGTTTCTGCAGCCAGGGAAGCCCCAAAATAACCTGATGGCCAGATCTGGGGCATACATGAAAATCTATTGTCTCTTGATGCTGAGAACCCACCTGAAAGGAAATAGGTTGAGTAATAGCCCACATATGTTCTTGCAGTGGGTTTCCATAGACCGAGGAAATGCAAAGGGGTTCTCTAAGGGGCTTCATAGAAATGTTATACTGGCATATTAGATGTTCGTCCACAAAGTTTCCGGCTGCACAAGAATCAAGGAGATCTTGGACTACAATCTGTTTACTGTCCCATAGAAGGGTGACAGGAAAAGTACAGAGAGAAAGTAGAGAGGGAGGTTGGAACAACTTGGGAAATCTAGGTACATCTCCTCCATAACTCCTAGGTTTGGAAGAGTTCCCAGTTTCCTAGGACAATGCTTAGCATAATGTCCCAGGTCCGCACAGCACAGACAGTGGTTTTGCTCTCTCCTACGCCTTTTCTCCTCCTCTGACAGTTGAGAATGTCCTATTTGCATGGCGACCTCTTCCTCTAGGTTGGCAGGAGAAGCTGGAGTCTGTGAGTCTTGGGGATCCTGAAACTGGGGTGTAGAGCAGCATTTTCCTCCATGCTCTAGCCCTCTCTTGAAAGTGGATGTCCACCTTGATGCATAGGGAAACTGGGTCATCCAAACTGGTGGGGAGATTCCGTCCCGCCATTTCATCCTTAATGTGGCCCACCAGGCACTGCCAAAAGATAGTCACCTGGGACTCCCAATTCCATTGCAGTTCAGAAACCAGGGTCTGGAATTGAATGGCATACTGGTCCACAGTTAGGGCCCCTTGTCTTAGGCAAAGGAGCTCGGAAGCTACCTAGGAAAGATGTCCCCGGCTCATCAAATACCTGCAGGAAAAGTGTGAGGAATGCAGCCAAGTTGGACATAAGCGGGTCATTCTGCTCTCACAGGGGAGAGGCCTAAGCCAGCAATTGCCCAGAAAGAAGAGAGACAATAAAGGTAATCTTGACTCAATCTGAAGGAAAGCTAGAGGGCTGTAATATAAAGTTAATCGAACACTGGTTAATAAATCCTTGGCATGCCTAGGGGTTCCCATCAAAATGCAGTGGTACTGAGAGTTGAGGCTGAGTCACCAGGTAAGCTGGAGTGGGTCCTGGAGGTGGCTTCGGACCCGGAGGTCCTGCAGGTTGCATTGCTACAAATTGAGAAGAGACCCCCTGAAGGGTTTCCGTAATCTGCTGAAGTTGAGTCTGTTGCTGCTGGACCTCCTGGGCAAGGTTCTGGAGATGCTGGATCTGGTCCATGCAGTCAAGGTGGATGACTCATCCAAGCTCATGGTCTTTGCAATCTGTCATGACTCGGGGGTGAACCCTTGGGCCTAAGCCAAGTTGACTGGGTTGGCTAGGCCTCAACTGACAGCGGATGAGACACCTGGGCAAGGCTAGACTAGAGACTGGGATAGAACAGCTGCTGATCACAAAAGGCATGCTAGGAAAATGTGACTCTCTCACACAGCAGCCCAGGGCCAGATAGGGAGGGCTGGCCCTAGCTCAACGCTAACAGCCAATAGGGAAAGCTCATAAGAAGTCGATTGCAAGATACTGCAATTAAGGGGTGGGGGAGGCCCAGTACACAGTGCTATCTATTACTCAGACAATGCAATAAAATACAATTAATACTCATATTAAATATACATAACAATGCACCCTGCCACCATTAATTTGGGGGCAGAACACAGAGAAAATAAAATAAGATGAAACCTTTTTTTTTATTGGACTGAATACAATACAGTTTTTGATTAGCTTTCAAAGACAACACATTTTTCTTCAAATCAGAAGAAGGTGGTATTGCCTTCCAAAGCTAATAAAAAAGGTATCAACTTATTTTTCTGTTTTGTTTTATTTCTAGTTATTACATTTAAAACTGGAATAATATGACTACCTTAGGTCTTTACATAGTAATGTATTAAATGAGGAAAGATAAATCTTACCATGGTAGAATTCAGACTTTGTTAGTGCTTTGGATTTAAGTTATAATACACTTTGAAAAACTGCAGTACAGCATGATGCTTTAAATTAACTTTCCAGCATTTTTTTTCTCATAAATATTTTAAGAATATGCATTCATGGGACTTGGGAATTTCAGGAGAAACGTGATACGTGATCAATTACTACGGACTGTACCAGCTTGTTCAATGGAATGCTGCACCACCCACACTTATGAGCTATGCGGAAAAGCAGCACTTCCCTTCCTGAGTGGCAAATTCTCCCAACTGTTTTATTTTTCACTGCTGGCACAATTATTTGCAGTGCAGCAGTGAAACACCCTGATGAGTGATGCCTTACGTGTAAAAGTGGATCACCCTGAGTCATACCTTTGCAGCACGTGAGGCCTTCCCATATTCATTCTAAGGGAAAGGGCAAGGGCAAGGTGTGCCCTGACACAACTTTTCAAAACATCTAGGTGTACTAAACTCAGGGCCGTGCCCAGGGTCTCTGACGCCCCCCCTGCAGACCATCAGTTGGCGCATACGCGCGCCCCCACTCCGCGTTTTAAATTTACCTCCCTCCGGCTCCGACGTCTGCGCAGTGTCAGTGAAAGCGCTGCCTGTCTGACATCTCTCCACCAGCCTTCCCTTCGCTCGTTCATTCCCTCTGTGTCCCGCCTTCTTCTGACATCATTTCCTTGAGGGCGGGACACAGAGGGAGCGAACGAATGAAGGGAAGGCTGGTGGAGAGATGTCAGACAGGCAGCGCTTTCACTGACGCTGCGAGACGTCGGAGGCGGAGCGAGGTAAATTTAAAGCGCCGGGGAATCGGGGATGGAGCGGAGGAGTAAGGTTTTTTTTTTTTAAATACAACTTGACGGCGCGGCGCCCTTGAAGGCAGGCGCCCCCCCCCCTGCGGCGCTTACCACGCTTACTGTGTTGGCACGGCCCTGACTAAACTGATCATTAAGGAGTTTGCTCAAACACCCACTGCCCCCATGCTCTGACGTGACAACAAACTGGCATGGATTGGCTATCTGGCTGGCAGATGTTTACCATCTTAGCCGCTATCTTTGTTGATGTGCCAGCTTTCTGACTAGGGTTGCCAGCTAGATCCAGATTCACCCGACAGGGTTGGTCTAGTCCTGGGCTTACCCCATTAAGTCCCTGCATGCAATGGGGTAAGCCCAGGACTAGACCAACCTTCATTCGTTCGCTCCCTCTGTGTCCCGCCCTCAAGGAAATGATGTCAGAAGAAGGCGGGACACAGAGGGAATGAACGAGCGAAGGGAAGGCTGGTGGAGAGATGTCAGACAGGCAGCGCTTTCACTGACACTGCGCAGACGTCGGAGCCGGAGGGAGGTAAATTTAAAACGCGGAGTGGGGGCGCGCGTATGCGCCAACTGATGGTCTGCAGGGGGGGCGTCAGAGACCCTGGGCACGGCCCTGAGTTTAGTACACCTAGATGTTTTGAAAAGTTGTGTCAGGGCACACCTTGCCCTTGCCCTTTCCCTTAGAATGAATATGGGAAGGCCTCACGTGCTGCAAAGGTATGACTCAGGGTGATCCACTTTTACACGTAAGGCATCACTCATCAGGGTGTTTCACTGCTGCACTGCAAATAATTGTGCCAGCAGTGAAAAATAAAACAGTTCTGATTTCCCCATCGGATTCCCTAAGAAAAGCAAGGCTATAAGTCCCTGCATGCATTTGGGGTATGCCCAGGACTGGATCCACCCTGTCAAGAGAATTCTGAAGCAGAAGGTGAAGGAAGTAACCTCAAGCTAAGAAGCACAATGAAAGCAGTAAGGTCTCTTGCATAGGCGTAGACTGGGGGGGGGGGGGCGAGGGGGGGCAATGCCCCCCCAAACGATGACGAGGCGCTGCCGCGCCATTAGTTAAAAAAAAAAAAACACATGCAGGCACGCGCTCCTCTCCATCCGCTTGGCTTCCCTGCCCTCTCTGTCTGCGTCCCGGCGGGACGCAGACAGAGAGGGCAGGGAAGCCAAGCGGACGGAGAGCAGCGTGTCCGTCTACCCCTCTCTCTTCCTCCCTCCCTCCGGCGCAGGCAGTAGTCTTTTTCAGCGTTCCTGGCAGTGGTAGCAATGTACACGCTGCCTTCGGCTCTGCCCCAAAGCCTTCTCTTCAAGTTCCTGTTCCCGCATAGGTGGGAACAGGAACTTGAAGAGAAGGCTTCTGGGGCAGACCGAAGGCAGCGTGTACATCGCTACCGCTGCCAGGAACGCTGAAAAAGCTGAAGACTGTTGCCTGCGCCGGAGGGAGGGAGGAAGAGAGGGGGTAAACGGAGTCACGATCTTGGACCTCGCGGGGGGGGGGGCAGTAGAAGAAGATGGATGGAACTGGGAGGGGTGGGGAGCATTGGGAAGATGGATGGTACTGGGAGGGGTGGGGAGCAGAGGGAAGGAGCAAGAGACGGATGGGACTGGGAGGGTGGGGAGCAGAGGGAAGCCTACTGGAAAGAAGACACTGCATAAAACAGAAGACACTGGGACCAAAGCGAATAGAAAAACTAAATGATCAGACAGCAAAGGTAGATAAGGTAAAATTATGTATAATCATACCTGATAATTTTCTTTCCATTAATCATAGCTGATCAATCCATAGACTGGTGGGGTTGTGTCCATCTACCAGCAGGTGGAGATAGAGAGCAAACTTTTGCCTCCCTATATGTGGTCATGTGCTGCCGGAAACTCCTCAGTATGTCGATATCAAAGCTCCATCCGCAGGACTCAGCACTTAAGAGAATTACACCCACGAAGGGACACTCTGCCCAGCTCACCACCGCCGAAACGGGGGAGGGGAATTAACCCAGCTCATCCCCACACAAGTGGGGGAGGGGAATCCGTCCAGCTCATCCCCGCGGAGCGGGGGAGGGACACCACACCCGCCGATGCGGGGGGATCTGGCTTATCCTGCAACCGCAACAGCGGGAGGAGCTGACTGACCCTAACACCGCCGAAGCGGGAGGGGTACAAAGCTGCCCTACAGCCGCATGAAGCGGGAGGGAGTGCCGGCAGAATTTAAATCTCAATCCAGCCCCGTAAAACGGAGGGGAGAGGAATGCAGCAGCTCACTGTAACACAAACTCGTGTCAACTCTTGAAGAATCCAAGTGAAAGAAGAACTTGAACACGAAGTCCTCCTGAAGTAACTGAAGGCTAAACTGGAACCTAAAATTCAACCAGAATATAAACAGTACAGATATCTGGGAGGGGCTATGGATTGATCAGCTATGATTAATGGAAAGAAAATTATCAGGTATGATTATACATAATTTTACCTTCCATATCATCAAGCTGATCAATCCATAGACTGGTGGGATGTACCGAAGCAGTACTCACCCAGGGCGGGACATAGAAATATAGAAGTTGCTTACCTGTAACGGTAGTTCTCCTTGGACAGATGATCTTGCAGCCACACAAGTGAAGTTACTCCCCCATGACGTAACGGACCCGGACATATAGCAAAGCTTAAAGCTTTAATTGAAACGCAGTTTACTACGCCTGCGTGCAGCTTCCCGCCATATCTCCCCCCCATAACCCCTCAGAAGTCACCGCCCCTTTCCAGTTTGGTAAAAAAGCTAGCGGCAACTTAAGGGAGGGTTGGGAGGGATTGTGTGGCTGCAAGATCATCTGTCCAAGGAGAACAGCAGAGGAGGAGCTGCTTCGGTGCCGACGTGCAGGAGAAAGGCTTCCTCGGTGCCTATGGCCAGGGGAAAGGCTCTCCCGGTGCCGAATTTGATCAGAGGCACGCTCCCGGTGCCGAGGATGCAGTGGGGAAGAAGTGCTGCGGTGCCCAGAACGACCATGCTGGTTTTTCTCAGCAGATGGTGCTTGCTGGGGTTGAGTCTGAGCACCGACAACTAGTTGGAGTTGTGGTGGCAGAGACTGTTGCCTTTTGCTAGGCAAGGCACTCTCCGGGGGTTCCTCACAGTGCCGTTTTTTACTCTTGGCTTTCTTACCCGACTGCTGAGGTAAGTCCTGTACTGCTTTCAGTTTCAAATGTCTTATCTGCCTCGTCCGAGGGAGCATGGCTGCACATTTCTCACAGCTGGAGTCTAAGTGCGTCGTGCCTAGGCAGTGGACGCACAGGTCATGCGGGTCTGTGAGGGACATTTTATTGGTACAGCGTGAGCAGCTTTTAAATCCATGTTTCTTCGCCGACATGGTCGGGAAGAGGAGGGCTGCTAAATTAAATTGTTTGATAATTTTTGAGAGAAAGAGAGATTAGAAAAATAACAAAAGAAAAAAATAAACGCGAGAGCTGCACTAACGATTTATCAACGGGTCTGACCGCCAGAGCGGGAAGAATAAAACTGGAAAGGGGCGGTGACTTCTGAGGGGTTATGGGGGGGGAGATATGGCGGGAAGCTGCACGCAGGCGTAGTAAACTGCGTTTCAATTAAAGCTTTAAGCTTTGCTATATGTCCGGGTCCGTTACGTCATGGGGGAGTAACTTCACTTGTGTGGCTGCAAGAGAAATCTGTCCAGGGAGAACCCTGACCTCAACACTGAAGCTCCAAACCGGGCCTCCGCCCATGCAGCCACAGTCAAACGGTAATGCTTGGAGAATGTATGAGCCGAAGCCCAAGTTGCCGCCTTGTATATCTCTTCCAAGGAGACGGATCCGGCCTCTGCCCTCGAGGCCGCCTGAGCTCTCGTGGAGTGAGCCTTCAGCTGGATAGGCGGCACCTTCCCCGCGGCCACATAAGCCGCTGCAATGGCTTCCTTGACCCATCTTTCCCCTGTAGGCTTAGCAGCCTGCAGACCCTTACGAGGACCTGCGAACAGGACAAACAGATGATCCGATTTCCGGAAATCATTGGTCACTTCCAAGTATCTGATGACGACTCGTCTCACATCCAGATATTTAAGAGCGGAGTACTCCTCTGGGTAGTCCTCCCTACGAAAGGAAGGGAGACAGAGCTGCTGATTCACATGGAAGCGAGAAACAATCTTGGGCAGGAAGGAAGGCACTGTGCGAATAGTCACTCCTGCCTCAGTGAACTGCAGAAAAGGTTCTCGACATGAGAGCGCCTGGAGCTCGGAAACTCTTCTGGCTGAAGTGATAGCCACCAAAAAGACTGCTTTCAACGTCAGGTCTTTCAGAGATGCCCTCGACAAGGGTTCAAAAGGCGGCTTCTGCAATGCTCTTAGCACCAGGTTGAGATTCCACGCAGGCACCACTGAGTGCAGAGGAGGGCGCAGGTGATTAACTCCCTTGAGAAAGCGCACCACATCTGGCTGCGAAGCCAGGGAAGCACCCTTCAGGCGGCCCCTGAAGCAAGCCAGAGCCGCTACCTGGACTTTAAGGGAACTGAGCGACAGGCCTTTCTCCAGACCTTCTTGCAGGAACGCCAACACTGAAGAAATTGGAGCAGTGAAGGGAGAAAGTGAGCCTGCTTCACACCATGCTGCAAAGATACGCCAAACCCTGGCGTAAGCAGTAGAAGTAGAGCGCTTCCTCGCTCTCAGCATAGTGGCGAGGACCTTGTCTGAGAAGCCCTTCTTCCTCAGACGCTGCCGCTCAATAGCCAGGCCGTAAGACCAAAGGGAGAGGGATCCTCCATCACCACGGGACCCTGATGTAACAGGCCCTGCTCCACTGACAGCCGCAGAGGATCGTCGACTGAGAGCCTGATCAAGTCCGCATACCAGGGACGTCTGGGCCAATCCGGACCCACCAGGATTACCCTGCCGGGATGCATTGCCACCCGGTCTAGCACCCTGCCCAACATGGGCCAGGGCGGGAACACATAGAGGAGCTCTTGTGTCGGCCACTGTTGGAGAAGAGCATCTACTCCCAGGGATCGAGGGTCCCGTCCTCTGCTGAAAAAGCGCGGCACTTGGCAATTGGCCGATGACGCCATCAGATCTAGGCTCTGCTGGCCCCAGCGCTTCGTGATGTCCAAGAACGCCTGAGCAGATAGTTGCCACTCTCCGGGCTCCAAGGTATGGCGACTGAGAAAGTCCGCCTTGACATTCATGACTCCGGCAATGTGGGCCGCTGACAGCTGTTCCAGGTTCGCTTCCGCCCACTGGCATAGATTCATGGCCTCCTTGGCTAGAGGGGCGCTCTTGGTACCTCCCTGGCGGTTGACATAGGCCACAGCCGTGGCATTGTCCGACAGGACCCGTACAGGCTTCAACACCAGTACCGGGATGAACTCCAACAACACCAACCGAATGGCTCTGAGTTCCAGGAGGTTGATAGACCACTTGCCTCTGCAGGAGACCAGAGCCCCTGCGCTGTCCTTCCCAAGCAGTGGGCTCCCCAGCCCATCAACGAGGCGTCTGTCGTGACGACAATCCACTCCGGGGTCACCAGAGGCATACCTGCAGACAACTTGTCTGTCTGCGTCCACCAGCTCAGCGCCTTGCGCACTGCTGGGTCCAAGGGAAGGCGCACAGCATAATCCTCCGACATCGGAGTCCAGCGCAGCAGCAGAGATTGTTGTAGTGGTCTCATATGAGCCCTGGCCCAGGGCACTACTTCCATCGTGGCCGTCATAGAGCCCAACAGCTGCATGTAGTCCCAAGCCCGAATAGGAGAGGCTACTAGGAACTAGTCCACCTGAGCCTGAAACTTGACAATCCGATTGTCTGGCAGGAACACTCTGCCCACTTGGGTGTCGAATCGAACTCCCAGATACTCCAGGGACTGAGTCGGGCGCAGCTGGCTTTACTCCCAGTTGATGATCCACCCCAGGGAGCTCAAAAGAGCAACCACCCGGTTCACAGCTTTGCCGCACTCTGCATAAGAGGGGGCTTGGATCAACCAGTCGTCCAGATAAGGATGGACTTGAACTCCTTCCTTCCTCAGGAAGGCCGCGATGACCACCATTACTTTGGAGAAGGTCCGCGGAGCAGTAGCCAACCCGACCGGGAGGGCTCTGAACTGGAAGTGTCGGCCCAGTACTGCAAAACGCAGAAAGCGTTGATGAGGAGGCCAGATGGGAATATGCAAGTACGCTTCCTTGATGTCCAAGGATGCCAGGAACTCTCCTGCCTTCACTACCGCTATAACAGAGCGGAGGGTCTCCATGCGAAAGTGCCGAACTTTCAAGGCCCAATTGACCCCTTTGAGGTCGAGGATAGGCCGTATAGAACCTCCTTTCTTTGGTATCACAAAGAAAAAAGGAGTAACATCCCTTGCCAAGCTGATTTTCTGGCACCGGAACGATCGCCCCCAGGCGGATCAGATTGTTCAAGGTCTGCTGCACTACCACAGCTTGACCGGAGACTTGCAGGGAGAGAGTACAAACCCGTCTTTTAAGGGTCGGCAGAACTCTAGCTTGTAGCCGTCTCTGATGACTTCCAGCACCCAAGCGTCTGAAGTTATTGTGGTCCACTCGCCCATAAACGAGGACAGCCGTCCTCCAATCTGCACTGGGGCGTGGACCAAGGCCCCGTCATTGGGTACGAGACCCTGGGGGAGGACCGGAGGGAGCACCTCCGGGACGGCGGTCTCTGCGAAAGGAATGCTGCTTGGGGGAGAAATTCCTCTTAAAGGAAGAGGGGGCAGAAGAACCCGACCTGCCCGGGTGGTACCGACGGGCTTCCTGAAACCGTCCTCTGGAGGTACCGGGATGAGCACTAGCCCGAGCCCTGACCTCTGGTAACTTCTTGCCCTTAGACGTGCCGAGATCGGTCACGATTTTGTCCAGCTCGACCCCAAAGAGCAGCTTGCCTTTAAAAGGCAACTTAGCCAGGCGGGATTTAGAGGCGTGGTCAGCAGACCAATGTTTCAGCCAAAGCCACCGCCGCGCAGAGACTGTCTGAGCCATGCCTTTAGCTGAGGCTCTCAAGACATCATACAGCAAGTCTGCCAAATAGGCTAAGCCCGATTCCAGGGCCGGCCAATCAGCCCTCAAGGAAAGATCCGAGGGGAAAGCCCGCTGCACCATAGTCAGGCATGCCCCGGCCACATAGGAGCCGCAAATTGAGGCCTGCAAACTTAAAGCAGCTGCCTCAAAGGACGACCTTAAGGCCGCCTCCAATCTTCTGTCTTGGGCGTCCTTTAGGGCCGTGCCACCTTCCACCGGCAACGCCGTTTTCTTAGTCACCGCAGTGATTAAAGAATCCACGGTAGGCCACAGATAGGCCTCACGTTCACTTTCAGTCAAAGGATAGAGGCGGGACATAGCCCTAGCCACTTTAAGGCTCGCTTCCGGGACATCCCATTGAGCCGCAATTAAGGTGTGCATGGCATCATGCACGTGGAAGGTTCTAGGCGGGCGCTTCGTCCCCAGCATAATGGCAGAGCCAACAGGGGCTGAGGGAGAGACGTCCTCCGGAGAGGAAATCTTCAAAGTGTCCATGGCCTGTAACAACAGGTTGGGCAAATCCTCTGAGCTAAAAAGCCGCGCTGCAGAGGGGTCATCCGCTCCATCCGAGCGGGGATCCGTCTCCTCCAAGGAATCCGCAAAGGACCGTTGGGAGACCTCAGACACGCTGCCCTCATCTACATCGGAGGAGACAAAGTCCTCCAAGGCCTGGAAATCAACCCGAGGGCGTTTACCTCTGGGAACCTCAACCTCTTTACCAGAAGAGGGAGCAGGGGCAGCGTTTTGCATGAGGAAAGCCTGATGCAGCAGCAAAACAAACTCGGGGGAGAAACCCCCCAGACTGTGCACTTCCGCAGCCTGGGCAACAGCCCTAGACGCACCCTCAACCGGCGCTCGCAAGAGCGGGGGAGAGACATGCTGCGCATCCAAAATGGCGTCCGGCGCGACACTCCGCGAAGGAGCCGCGCGGGAAGAACGGCACTTAACTTTAGCCGCTTTTGTGCCGTCGCCCAAATTAAGGGCGTTCATGGCATTAATGTCTCCAACCTCAAGGGCGGCCCACGAAGAAGCCGTCCGAGCCGCGTGGCCGGCCAAGATGGCGGAGGCGAGGAGCGGGGGATGGGTGTTTATGGCGGGAAAAACCGCCACGCCGGAGGAAGGACCGGGACATTCATCGGTCACGAAACTGTCACCCAACAAGGGCGAATCAGGCTATAAGACCCCCGCATCCCTTCTAGAAGCGCTCAAGCGATCCGGGGAGCGACCCTTTGCGCCCTCGCCCTCCGACGCCATATGCCACGAGGAGAAGAATCGGGGAACCCCCTGCCCGCTATAAAAAGGTAAAATTACCTGCTTGCCGCTCCGAGCTGTAACGAACTGGTGTCCCAGTGAGTAGCTGCAATGAACGTTTAAATAAACGTCGAAATAAACGCCTTTAAGGACGTTTAAAATTTTTTTTTTTTTTTTTTTAACGGAGCCAGCGGGAGGGGGGGAGAAAAGGAGGGACCTGGCACCACCAGGTTTGCACTTGCTCAAAAGAGCCCTCAACCCCAGGCCTCAACAAAACCTAAGGATTAGGCTTGGAGGCCTAGCCAGAGCTGCTGCTGTGTGTGACCACCACCTGCTGAGATAGAGAACATACTGAGGAGTTTCCGGCAGCACATGACCACATATAGGGAGGCAAAAGTTTGCTCTCTATCTCCACCTGCTGGTAGATGGACACAACCCCACCAGTCTATGGTACTTCTTAGCCAGGATCAGGTGACCCTCAGGGGGAGGAATGCTGGCTTCGGCCTAACCCCTGGTAAGCCTTTTCTTGGTTGAGAGGTGCCCAGCTCTCCCACCGGTTGCCTTCTCAGGTGCCGTGGAGGACTTGCAGCTCATCTGCATATCCTCGGAGCCTTCGCCAGAGTGACTCCCAGGTCCGTTCCGATCCACTCGGGGCCTCTGCTCAAGGTGCACAGTGCTCCTACCAGGTGCTGTGGAGGACTTGCAGCGTTCTGCATATCCTCACAGCTGCATCCGGGGTGACTCCTAAATCCACCCTGACCTTCCCAGGGCCTTCGCCACAGTTACCCAGGGCTTTCGCTCCACCTACCCAGAGCTACCAGGTACTTCTTAGCCAGGATCAGGTGACCCTCAGGGGGAGGAATGCTGGCTTCGGCCTAACCCCTGGTAAGCCTTTTCTTGGTTGAGAGGTGCCCAGCTCTCCCACCGGTTGCCTTCTCAGGTGCCGTGGAGGACTTGCAGCTCATCTGCATATCCTCGGAGCCTTCGCCAGAGTGACTCCCAGGTCCGTTCCGATCCACTCGGGGCCTCTGCTCAAGGTGCCGCGCGCCGTTAGGCTTTCCTTCTAATAAGTTCTGGGAGAAGAGGATATTTCTCTGGTAAGTGAACAAATTTTGCTTGTGCTTTCGGAACTTGAAGATTGGGGTTTAAAGGAGGAACTGTAAGTTAGTGATAGGCTGATATCCTTAATACTTTAGCAAGTATTAAATTACGAAAAAACTCAAAAAAACACTAAGATGGAGTCAGCAGTCCAGCAGCGAGAGGGGTGCTATCCAGTCTTTTGCATTGAGTGTCACATGTATGATTATCTCCCAATTGGTGAGGTGTCATATGTGTGTGCCCGATGCAAAGAGCTCCTAGCTCTCAGAGAACGTGTCCGTTCCCTTGAGGCTAGAGTAGCAGACTTGATGGAGCTGAGGGAGACAGAGAGGTACATAGAGGAGACCTACAGGGATGTTGTAGAGAAGTTCCACCTCCAGTCAGGTAGCCCCTGTGCTACCTTGGAGGAGGGAGGTCTCCTAGAAGGAGAGCATCACCCTGGTGAAGTAGGAAGTACTCCTGTAGCCAGGACCTGCCCACCAGGGGATGTATTATCCTTTCGCACCGAGGATATATCTCCAAATGTTGCCCGGGAGGGAAAGGTTAGGACAGCTGTTGTACTTGGTGATTCGATCATTAGGCATATAGATAGCTGGGTGGCTGGTGGACGTGAGGATCGCCTGGTGACTTGCCTGCCTGGTGCGAAGGTGGCGGACCTCACGTGTCACCTAGATAGGATTCTAGATAGTGCTGGGGAGGAGTCCGCTGTCTTGGTACATGTGGGTACCAATGACATAGGAAAATGTGGGAGAGAGGTTCTGGAAGCAAAATTTAGGCTCTTAGGTAGAAAGCTGAAATCCAGATCCTCCAGGGTAGCATTTTCTGAAATGCTACCTGTGCCACGCGCAGGGCCCAAGAGACAGGCAGAGCTCCAGAGTCTCAATGCGTGGATGAGACGATGGTGCAGGGAGGAGGGCTTTAGATTTGTTAGGAACTGGGCAACATTCTGGGGAAGGGGGAGCCTATTCCGAAAGGATGGGCTCCATCTTAACCAGAGTGGGACCAGGCTGCTGGCATCGGCGTTTAAGAAGGAGATAGAGCAGCTTTTAAACTAGAAATGGGGGGAAGGCCGACAGTCGCTCAAAAGAGCATGGTTCGGGATAAGGTATCATTCAAAGATATCACCATAACAGGGAAGATAGAGTATCCTGATAGTGAGGTTGCAAAAGAGATTGTAGTAGATCGGGTATCTTTAAATAACAATAAAAATCAGACAAAAGATTGCCAATTAATACTGTCAAGTACTAAGCATGATGTACTTAGGAACAACAAACATAGTTTGAAATGTCTATATGCGAATGCCAGGAGCCTAAGAAATAAGATGGGGGAGTTAGAATATATTGCACTAAATGAAAAATTAGATATAATAGGCATCTCTGAGACTTGGTGGAAGGAGGATAACCAGTGGGACACTGTCATACCGGGGTACAAATTATATCGTAGTGATAGGGTGAATCGGATTGGTGGAGGGGTAGCATTGTATATTAACGAGAGCCTTGAATCAAATAGATTGAAAATTCTGCAGGAAGCAAAACACTCCTTGGAATCACTGTGGATTGAAATTCCATGTGCAAAGGGGAAAAGGATAGTGATAGGAGTGTACTACCGTCCGCCTGGCCAGGACGAACAGACGGATGCGGAAATGTTAAAGGAAATCAGGGACGCAAACAAACTGGGCAACACAATAATAATGGGGGATTTCAATTACCCGCATATAGACTGGGTTAATGTAACATCTGTACACGCAAGGGACATAAGATTTCTTGATGAAATCAAGGACAGCTTCATGGAACAGCTAGTTCAGGAGCCGACAAGAGAAGGAAAAATACTAGACTTAGTCCTTAGTGGTGCTCATGATCTAGTGCAGGGGGTAACGATACGAGGGCCGCTTGATAACAGTGATCATAATATGATCGGTTTTGATATTGGCATTGAAGGAAGTGAAACTAGGAAATCAAGTACGCTAGCGTTTAACTATAGAAAAGGTGATTACGACAAAATGAGAAAAATGGTGAAAAAAAGACTGAAAGGAGCAGCTCGCAGAGTAAAAAACTTGCATCAGGCGTGGATGCTGTTTAAAAACACCATCCTGGAGGTTCAGGACAAATATATTCCACGTATTAGAAAAAAGGGAAAAAAGACTAAACGTCAGCCGGCGTGGCTAAACAGTAAGATAAAGGAAATCATTAGAGCCAAAAAACAATCCTTCAGAAAGTGGAGAAGAGAACCAACTGAAAGTAACAGGATAGATCATAAGGAATGCCAAGCCAAATGCAAAGCGGAGATAAGGAGGGCAAAAAAGGACTTTGAGAAGAAATTAGCGTTGGAAGCAAAAATACATAGTAAAAACTTTTTAGATACATTAAAAGCAGGAAACCGGCCAAAGAGTCGGTTGGGCCGCTGGACGAAAATGGTGTTAAAGGGGCGATCAAGGAGGACAAAGCCGTAGCGGAGAAATTAAATGAATTCTTTGCTTCGGTCTTCACCGAGGAGGATTTGGGGGGGACACCGGTGCCGGAAAGAATATTTGAAGCGGGGGAGTCGGAGAAACTAAACAAATTCTCTGTAACCTTGGAGGATGTAATGGGTCAGTTCAGCAAGCTGAAGAGTAGTAAATCACCGGGACCTGATGGTATTCATCCCAGAGTATTAATAGAACTAAAAAATGAACTTGCGGAGCTACTGTTAGAAATATGCAATCTGTCCCTAAAATCGAGTGTAATACCGGAAGACTGGAGGGTAGCCAATGTTACTCCGATTTTTAAGAAAGGTTCCAGAGGAGATCCGGGAAATTATAGACCGGTGAGTCTGACGTCGGTGCCGGGCAAGATGGTGGAGGCTATTATTAAGAATAAAATTGCAGAGCATATACAAAAACATGGACTGATGAGACAAAGTCAGCACGGATTTAGTGAAGGGAAGTCTTGCCTCACCAATCTAATGCATTTTTTTGAGGGGGTAAGCAAACATGTGGACAACGGGGAGCCGGTTGATATTGTATATCTGGATTTCAGAAGGCGTTTGACAAAGTGCCGCACGAAAGACTCCTGAAGAAATTGCAGAGTCATGGAATCGGAGGTAGGGTATTATTATGGATTAAGAACTGGTTGAAAGATAGGAAGCAGAGAGTAGGATTGCGTGGCCAGTATTCTCAGTGGAGGAGGGTAGTTAGTGGGGTCCCGCAGGGGTCTGTGCTGGGTCCGTTGCTTTTTAATGTATTTATAAATGACCTAGAGATGGGAATAACTAGTGAGGTAATTAAATTCGCCGATGACACAAAATTATTCAGGGTCGTCAAGTCGCAGGAGGAATGTGAACGATTACAGGAGGACCTTGCGAGACTGGGAGAATGGGCGTGCAAGTGGCAGATGAAGTTCAATGTTGACAAGTGCAAAGTGATGCATGTGGGTAAGAGGAACCCGAATTATAGCTACGTCTTGCAAGGTTCCGCGTTAGGAGTTACGGATCAAGAAAGGGATCTGGGTGTCGTCGTCGATGATACGCTGAAACCTTCTGCTCAGTGTGCTGCTGCGGCTAGGAAAGCGAATAGAATGTTGGGTGTTATTAGGAAGGGTATGGAGTCCAGGTGTGCGGATGTTATAATGCCGTTGTATCGCTCCATGGTGCGACCGCACCTGGAGTATTGTGTTCAGTACTGGTCTCCGTATCTCAAAAAAGATATAGTAGAATTGGAAAAGGTACAGCGAAGGGCGACGAAAATGATAGTGGGGATGGGACGACTTTCCTATGAAGAGAGGCTGAGAAGGCTAGGGCTTTTCAGCTTGGAGAAGAGACGGCTGAGGGGAGATATGATAGAAGTGTATAAAATAATGAGTGGAATGGATCGGGTGGATGTGAAGCGACTGTTCACGCTATCCAAAAATACTAGGACTAGAGGGCATGAGTTGAAGCTACAGTGTGGTAAATTTAAAACGAATCGGAGAAAATTTTTCTTCACCCAACGTGTAATTAGACTCTGGAATTCATTGCCGGAGAACGTGGTACGGGCGGTTAGCTTGACGGAGTTTAAAAAGGGGTTAGATAGATTCCTAAAGGACAAGTCCATAGACCGCTATTAAATGGACTGGAAAAATTCCTCATTTTTAGGTATAACTTGTCTGGAATGTTTTTACGTTTGGGGAGCGTGCCAGGTGCCCTTGACCTGGATTGGCCACTGTCGGTGACAGGATGCTGGGCTAGATGGACCTTTGGTCTTTCCCAGTATGGCACTACTTATGTACTTGATGATATGGAAAAGTATTTTATTCATAATTTATTAATTGAAATGTGTCAGCTTTTTGAAATGTGCATCTGTGATATTTTGCCTGTAAATTTCAATTCCTTCCTCCACATTAGTATATTCATTTGCATATGTATATATGCAAATGATATGCTAATATGCTCCGCCCATTCTTTGCCCCCCCAAATGAAACAGTCAAACTACGCCTATGGTCTCTTGTTAACAGTATGGAGTGGGTCCTTCAGGATAAGAGACACTTCTGTTTACCCCGTGTAACTGCAGGCAGAGGAAGAAGGCTTGCAGCCACAATATCCATGTCTTTCAGGCTTCCTGTCTAAAACATCCTGTATCATCAGACACCTTTAAAGTACACATCAAGGAGGAGGCAATGGGCAACAGGGCCGCCGAGAGGGGGAGACAGGGGGGACAAAGTTCCCAGGGCCCGGGCCTCCAGGGGGGGCCCGGCGCCGCAGTCCCACCCGCCACCGGGCCCCTTCCACTCGAATCCCCACCAGCAGAAGTGCTGTCTTCTGACTCCGGCGTGCGCAGCCCACACAGACGCGCGCTCCTCTCAGCTGATCTTCGCTGTACTGTGCAGGGCTTCGGTGCGTCTGACGTCCTGCAGCTGAGAGGAGCGTGCGTCTGTGTGGGCTGCGCACGCTGGAGTCAGAAGACAGCACTTCTGCTGGCGGGGGTTTGGGTGGAAGGGGCCCAGTGGCGGTGGCAGAGGCGGGTGGGACTGTGGCGCCGGGCCCCCCTCAGGGGGGGCGGCGACGACAACCTGGGGGGGGGGCAGTGGGGGCGGCCTTGTCCCAGGCCCGGCCCAGTCTCTCGATGGCCCTGATGAGCAATTCTGTGACTCTATCTCCAGACAGCTCTTTCCCGCCAAAATTAAAATTTGCAATGAACATACTTCCCACCTCAGTTTCCTGTGAAAGCCTCCTGCCTTCTTGAGGAAACACCCAACCAATTAGGTTTGAAAACCCACTATTGAAACACAAACTGCAGTCCTTACAGGCAGCATAGCCTGAAGAAAGCCACAGCACAATGGCTGAAATGTTGGTTCCACTTACTTGGTAAAGTCAATGGGGGAACAGGAAGATACCCTCTACGAAATGCAACGGAGATCACAGAGAAGTAAGAGGGACTCTCAAGCAGACAGAATTCAAGTCGAAACTCTTTTTATTAGGCACCAAAGTTGAAGACCCAACACGGGCCAGTGTTTTGACGGGAATGACAAGACTGCAGATAAAAATACATAATAAAATCAAAAAGCAGTGAACTTCTGTAACTTTAGAAATATGACATCTATAAACTTTCATGTATACAGAAAAATGTCACAATACTAAAAACCTTTCAAAGCAAATAATAAAAACTCAAACATATTAATGAAAAAATATGTATATAAAGTGTAAATAAAGATAAAAACCTTCGAAATGAGCATAAGAGCAAACTAAAACAACTGAGCAATCCTAGTACAATTTATGAGTGAGATGAGATAAAAGAACTGAAAAGAGATGGTGCTGAATAAAATTAACTGGAATGAAATTCAAATCACCTTGAAAGGAAGTCATTATGGTACCTATAATTGGATATTTCTTTTTCAAAATTGCCACACAGCCAAAGCTATAGGGGAAACGAAAAAGAAAAAGATAAAGGAGAAGGAAAAATAAAAACATTAAACCACTTTTAAAATAAAATCCATGTTAAGCCACTTTTAAAATAAAAGCCCCACCCAAAGTGTTGAAAAAAGGTACAAAATGACAAAGGACTGAGGGGCCCTTTTACTAAGCCGCATAGATGTCTACGCGCCAAATTGGAGTTACCGCCCGGTTACCACATGGCCCTTGCGGTCATTTCAATTTTGGCATGCATCTGCTACGCGCGTCCGAAAAATATGTTTTATTTTCGGACACGTGGCATTTGACGCTCGTAGACCATTACCGCCCGGTTACCGCATGAGACCTTACCACTAGGTCAATGGCTTGTGGTAAGGTCTCGGACCCAAAATGGATGCGTGGCAATTTTCATTTTGCTGCATGTCTGTTTTCGGCAAAAATTTAAAAAAGGAATTATTGGATAATTCAGTCATGGGTGCAAGATATACAACTCTGGGAACTACAGTTCAAATTAATATTACGTTTATACAGAGCACCTACATGGGCTTACAGGGCGGCACTTAGGACTTCAGATAACTGTGCCAAATGTGGAAGACCCAGGGCGATGCTGGGACACGTTTTGGCATTGCCCCATAGTTGCTGATTTTTGGCTCCAGGTGTTTACTCAGGTGTCGATTATGTGGTCACCCAGGATCACCCCAACACCGTTATTGTTGCTGGACAGATTCCAAATAGCAAAGCCACGAGCCCCAGGCCTGACTGGATTCTTGAAATGAACTGTCCTGATGGGGAAGAAGGCAATTCTTAGCTGGCTAGATTCGACAGTGGTTCCTCCATCACTTTGGCAAACACAGATGATAACATTGCTGACAATGGAACGATTAGGTATAAAAAACATAACTTCAGAAAGAGGAATCTGATTCCAGCGGGTTTGGGAGCAGTTCTAGGCCACCCTGACACCGGTGGCGCGGAGCCATATCCTGAAACAGTAAGCCCAGGTCCTCCAGGCATTACTGCTTGTAACTTGGAAGAAGGGAGGGAGGGGGGGAGGGAGGTAGTAAGAAAGGGATAGTTAGGAGAAGTCAGAAAGGATGTTAGCAGAGGGATCTACGGAAACTGTTTGATGATAAATGTTTAAACGTTGCTTGCATTGTATTTGCAATTTTGCTGTCATTAATAAAAATGATTTCAACATTAAAAAGGCATTTTTGTAGGTGTGCTGAAAAATAATTCTGCCCGTGCCCAAAACACACGTCTACACTACCGCAGGCCATTTTTCAACGCACCTTAGTAAAAGGACCCCTGAAAGACCAAATCAAAAAAGGTACCATATCGGATAAAATTATGTGGTTATGAAATTAACCAGCTTTACATAACTGGTAAAGAGTACTGTTAAGCGTGATTGTAGAAAACTGGCATAGTTTTATGGCATGAGAAAGCGTAGAGGATCCAATTCACTTGGATCTTAAAAGGGCACACTGCCATATCTGGGGGAAGAGAGTAGAGGAAAAAAGAAAAATTAAAAACATGTGCGGATCCCTTTGGAAATAAAAGCCCACCAAGTAATATACTGAACTAAAAAACGGATCAAAACAAACAACCGGACATACAAATAACTGGGTAAACATAACTGGTTTAATGTCTATGAAGAATAGCTAGGTAAACGTAACTGGTTTTGGGTCCACTATATGAAAAAATAGTAGAAAGCTGGTATTGCTAGATGCCGTGAACAGACGCGGTAAAGAACATACTGCTAAAAGTAAAAAAAAAAAAAAAACTTAAAACCTAAATGGATATAACTATATGCCATTATCAAAATACATAAATAAAATAAAGTAAAATAAAACAAAACAAAACCTTACCTGTATGAGTACCGGCAAAAACTGCATTTGAAAATGCTGTTGTCACAAATTACATCAAAGATAGCAGTCCCGGGATTTTAGACCATGTATTTAAAAGAACAGCCCATGAATATGCATAGAAATCATGGGAATCACTGTAAAAAAATCATAAAATCAGCTGAAATATGCCCTATTTAAGATCAACTCAGCTACAAATGCACAAAAACGGCTAAAACAAAACCGGTTATAAAACCTGTTAAAAACATAACTGGTTAAAAATGTATGTATGTAAGAACACGAACACACCAGGCTAAATAAATAAATAAACAAATAAGTAAATAAGTAAATAAGAAAGAATAATAAATAAATTAAATAAAAAGCTAAAAATAAAGGGGGATAAGAAATATAAATATAAAGAATATATTCATAAGAAAGGTCTGAGATTTATCTCCGAGTTCAACTGTAATGGTATAAGTGTATTAGGATAGTGAATTGCCCTCTGCTCTTTTCTCAACAAGCTTAAATCTGTGTTGCCACCTCTCCAAGATTTCTGAATCACCTTATATACTAGAAATTTCAGGTCACCAATAGTCTGATTGTGTGTATTCCAGTGTTCTACTATTGGTGCCAAAGTGATGTTCCTACTCCTACAGCTCCTGTGTTCAATGATTCTGTTTTTTACAGGTCATATTGTTTTACCCACATAGAGGAGATCACAGGGACATTTAATAATGTAGGCACATCCAGGACACTCTTCTCTCTGTCTTCTATCAACAAGTCACATCTATGTTTTTGTTTGGCTTTTTGCAAACCTTCCTGGATACAGTTGACAGAGTAACCCCTCCTGTGAAATCTCTCTACCATCACCGTTGATTGTTCCTCAAAGTCATCATAGTTAGAGCATATCTTTTTCAACCTTTAAGAATTGACAATATGGAAAATTCCTCTTTAAAGAAGGATTACGGAAGCCAGTGTAAGCCAATAAAGCATTTATGTCTGTGGGTTTTCTATACAGCGTTATTTCAAAACCATAATCTTTTTTCTTGATTAGCAGATCCAAAAAACTAACTTCAAATTTGTCATAATGCATCTTAAATGTAAGATGTTGGTCACATTGGTTTAACCATGATAAGAAATCTTGTAATATACTGACATCTCCACTCCATAAGATAAAAATATCATCTATATAACATTTGTAGAAGATGAACTGATATTTGTAGGGGTGATCTTGCAGATAAATATCGTTGAAATTTGCAACATACAGGTTTGCAACTTCTGGCGCCATTGTAGCTCCCGTGGCAGTGCTGCGTATTTGAAGAAAAACCTTTTTTTAAAACAGAAATAGTTTTTGGTCAATGCTATAGTGGCCAGAATGAGAACAAACCATGCCGGTATCCTCTGGTGAGTGTTGCAATCTTGAAGAGCTCTTTCAATGATGTTAAATGCTTACAGTTGAAGGATGCTGGCATACTAAGCAGTAACACTAAATTGTCAGTAACATTTAAATAGCTTAAGATAATTAAATGTTGTTTAATAGTAATATGTACAGTGGTGGAAATAAGTATTTGATCCCTTGCTGATTTTGTAAGTTTGCCCACTGACAAAGACATGAGCAGCCCATAATTGAAGGGTAGGTTATTGGTAACAGTGAGAGATAGCACATCACAAATTAAATCCGGAAAATCACATTGTGGAAAGTATATGAATTTATTTGCATTCTGCAGAGGGAAATAAGTATTTGATCCCCCACCAACCAGTAAGAGATCTGGCCCCTACAGACCAGGTAGATGCTCCAAATCAACTCGTTACCTGCATGACAGACAGCTGTCGGCAATGGTCACCTGTATGAAAGACACCTGTCCACAGACTCAGTGAATCAGTCAGACTCTAACCTCTACAAAATGGCCAAGAGCAAGGAGCTGTCTAAGGATGTCAGGGACAAGATCATACACCTGCACAAGGCTGGAATGGGCTACAAAACCATCAGTAAGACGCTGGGCGAGAAGGAGACAACTGTTGGTGCCATAGTAAGAAAATGGAAGAAGTACAAAATGACTGTCAATCGACAAAGATCTGGGGCTCCACGCAAAATCTCACCTCGTGGGGTATCCTTGATCATGAGGAAGGTTAGAAATCAGCCTACAACTACAAGGGGGGAACTTGTCAATGATCTCAAGGCAGCTGGGACCACTGTCACCACGAAAACCATTGGTAACACATTACGACATAACGGATTGCAATCCTGCAGTGCCCGCAAGGTCCCCCTGCTCCGGAAGGCACATGTGACGGCCCGTCTGAAGTTTGCCAGTGAACACCTGGATGATGCCGAGAGTGATTGGGAGAAGGTGCTGTGGTCAGATGAGACAAAAATTGAGCTCTTTGGCATGAACTCAACTCGCCGTGTTTGGAGGAAGAGAAATGCTGCCTATGACCCAAAGAACACCGTCCCCACTGTCAAGCATGGAGGTGGAAATGTTATGTTTTGGGGGTGTTTCTCTGCTAAGGGCACAGGACTACTTCACCGCATCAATGGGAGAATGGATGGGGCCATGTACCGTACAATTCTGAGTGACAACCTCCTTCCCTCCGCCAGGGCCTTAAAAATGGGTCGTGGCTGGGTCTTCCAGCACGACAATGACCCAAAACATACAGCCAAGGCAACAAAGGAGTGGCTCAGGAAGAAGCACATTAGGGTCATGGAGTGGCCTAGCCAGTCACCAGACCTTAATCCCATTGAAAACTTATGGAGGGAGCTGAAGCTGCGAGTTGCCAAGCGACAGCCCAGAACTCTTAATGATTTAGAGATGATCTGCAAAGAGGAGTGGACCAAAATTCCTCCTGACATGTGTGCAAACCTCATCATCAACTACAGAAGACGTCTGACCGCTGTGCTTGCCAACAAGGGTTTTGCCACCAAGTATTAGGTCTTGTTTGCCAGAGGGATTAAATACTTATTTCCCTCTGCAGAATGCAAATAAATTCATATACTTTCCACAATGTGATTTTCCGGATTTAATTTGTGATGTGCTATCTCTCACTGTTACCAATAACCTACCCTTCAATTATGGGCTGCTCATGTCTTTGTCAGTGGGCAAACTTACAAAATCAGCAAGGGATCAAATACTTATTTCCACCACTGTAAGTATGATGACTAAATAAGTATTCAGAATTTCTTGTTGAAATTCAAAGCGGTTGCTGAGAAAACTGCAAAAAACTGTAGAGGGTTACTTTTTTTTTTTTTTTGCTTCACCCTGTTTACTACTACTGTTGGAATGTATTGTATTTTTACATGCATTGCCTGTCACCAATTTTTTCTCTGTGATTACTCTGTGACCTCTGATGTGAATTACTTAGAGAGGTCACACCCATGCAACTTCCTGTGGGGGTTGGGCACAGCACATGGAGCTCATGATCTCTCCTAAGCTGAGGATCTATGGTGGTGTGAGCATCCATTACCATCTAAGCACATGGAAAGAGCTGATAATCCAAATGTATAGTATTATGTATATATAAGCCTGTCTGAATATAATCTAACTACAAACTGTGAGTAAACAGATGTTTTGTTACTTCAACTTTAAAGTGACTCAGCAGTGAATTATTCTGGGGTGAATGAGAGAGAGATGAAGAAAAGAAATTAACATTTCTAAAGCTGAAGCTGTGTGTATAAAATCTGCTAATTATTTACTACAAATAATCCAACAAAAGGGTTATGGGCCCAGGGCCAGGAATTGAAAAAGAAGAGAAATATTACCAGGCAGTAAAAAAGCCACATTTTTCTCTTAAGTTTTAAAAGTAAGATTCAGTCTGTCTCTCTCTCCCCCCACACACCAAACAGAAGGCTAAGAAAATGGCTGAGGGAGGAAATTCACCATTTTTCTACTCTCTCAAGGTGCCTAAATTAACTGAATTTAATTATCAGCAGTGGGAACTAAGATTCATATGTCTCCTTCAAGCAAAGAAATTAAATATATGCTTAGACCAAAACAGAACAGCTGAAAATATGGCTGAATGGGACAATGCAAACTATTATGTGAAGTGCATGTTTTTGGAAACTCTCTCAGAGAAACAAGCCATATTAGTGGAGGCAAAAGATACAGTGAAGGACATCTAATATAATAAAACGCACCGTGAACGTTCTGAAGACAACGTTCTGTGAAGCCGGAAGCTTGAAGCCGGAAGTCTGAAGCCCTGAAGCCTGAAGCCTTGAAGCCTTGAAGCCATCTGACGTCACTCCCAGGCTGAGGCTGAAGGGTTCGTGGATTCGTGGTGTGAAGCCTTCAAGCCAGCCAGCCGTCTCTGCCCCTCCCTCGCGACAAAACAAACAAATCCGGAAGCGAAACGTCAGGGAAGGAGGCGGCGCTCCCGACGTCTAGCCTTCCCTTCGCTGTGTTCCGCCTTAAAAAGAAGGCGGAACACAGCGAAGGGAAAGCTAGACGTCGGGAGCGCCGCCTCCTTCCCTGACGCTTCGTTGCCGGAACCACGGAGGTAAATTGAAAAAGAAGAAAAAAAAAAACAAAACGATGCATGGATGCGAAGGGGGGGGGGGGAGAAGAGGGCGGGCCAGGCTGGGACATGGGAGAGAGAGTAGCATGGATGCGACGGGGGGGGGGGGCATGGAAGGGCGAGAGGGGACTTGCTGGAAAAGGATGAATGGAGGCGGCAGGGGACAGAGGAGCATGGATGGGTATGGATTGGGAGGGCAGGGCACAGGGAGAGAGGGGAATTACTGGAAAAGGATGAATGGAGGTGGCAGGGGACAGAGGAGCATGGATGGGTATGGATTGGGAGGGCAGGGCACAGGGAGAGAGGGGAATTACTGGAAATGGATGAAGGGAGGGGGCAGGGGACAGAGGAGCATGGATGGGCATGGATTGGGAGGGCAGGACTCAGGGAGAGAGGGAAATTGCTGGATAGGGAAAAATGGAGGGGCCAGGTGACAGATGAGCATGGATGGGCATGGATTGGAAGGGCAGGACTCAGGGAGAAGGGAATTGCTGGATAGGGATGAATGGAGGGGACAGATGGGCATGGATGGATATGGATTGCAGAGCAGGCCTCAGGCAGAGAGGGGAAATGCTGGATAGGGAAAAATGGAGGGGCCAGGTGACAGAGGAGCATGGATGGGCATGGATTGGAAGGGCAGGACTCAGGGAGAGGGGAATTGCTGGATAGGGATGAATGGAGGGGACAGATGGGCATGGATGGATATGGATTGCAGAGCAGGCCTCAGGCAGAGAGGGGAAATGCTGGATAGGGAAAAATGGAGGGGCCAGGTGACAGAGGAGCATGGATTGGAAGGGCAGGACTCAGGGAGAGGGGAATTGCTGGATAGGGATGAATGGAGGGGACAGATGGGCATGGATGGATATGCATTGCAGAGCAGGCCTCAGGCAGAGAGGGGAAATGCTGGATAGGGAAAAATGGAGGGGCCAGGTGACAGAGGAGCATGGATGGGCATGGATTGGAAGGGCAGGACTCAGGGAGAGGGGAATTGCTGGATAGGGATGAATGGAGGGGACAGATGGGCATGGATGGATATGCATTGCAGAGCAGGCCTCAGGCAGAGAGGGGAAATGCTGGATAGGGAAAAATGGAGGGGCCAGGTGACAGAGGAGCATGGATGGGCATGGATTGGAAGGGCAGGACTCAGGGAGAGGGGAATTGCTGGATAGGGATGAATGGAGGGGACAGATGGGCATGGATGGATATGGATTGCAGAGCAGGCCTCAGGCAGAGAGGGGAAATGCTGGATAGGGAAAAATGGAGGGGCCAGGTGACAGAGGAGCATGGATGGGCATGGATTGAAAGGGCAGGACTCAGGGAGAGGGGAATTGCTGGATAGGGATGAATGGAGGGGACAGATGGGCATGGATGGATATGCATTGCAGAGCAGGCCTCAGGCAGAGAGGGGAAATGCTGGATAGGGAAAAATGGAGGGGCCAGGTGACAGAGGAGCATGGATGGGCATGGATTGGAAGGGCAGGACTCAGGGAGAGGGGAATTGCTGGATAGGGATGAATGGAGGGGACAGATGGGCATGGATGGATATGGATTGCAGAGCAGGCCTCAGGCAGAGAGGGGAAATGCTGGATAGGGAAAAATGGAGGGGCCAGGTGACAGAGGAGCATGGATGGGCATGGATTGAAAGGGCAGGACTCAGGGAGAGGGGAATTGCTGGATAGGGATGAATGGAGGGGACAGATGGGCATGGATGGATATGCATTGCAGAGCAGGCCTCAGGCAGAGAGGGGAAATGCTGGATAGGGAAAAATGGAGGGGCCAGGTGACAGAGGAGCATGGATGGGCATGGATTGGAAGGGCAGGACTCAGGGAGAGGGGAATTGCTGGATAGGGATGAATGGAGGGGACAGATGGGCATGGATGGATATGGATTGCAGAGCAGGCCTCAGGCAGAGAGGGGAAATGCTGGATAGGGAAAAATGGAGGGGCCAGGTGACAGAGGAGCATGGATGGGCATGGATTGGGAGGGCAGGGCTCAGGGACAGAGGGGAATTGCTGGAAAAGGATGAATGGAGGGGGCAGGGGACAGATGGCCACTTTCACTCTGACTCTCAAACACTCACTCTCACATACACTCTCCCAAACATACACACTCAGAGGAAAACCTTGCTAGCGCCCGTTTCATTTGTGTCAGAAACGGGCCTTTTTTACTAGTTTTACTTAAACTGAGAACTATGTATGCAACTACATATGCAAAACAGCAACCAATTTGGTTAGCAGAGTTGAATGAAACAAATTAAGGGATAAAAGTAAATGTAATGATCACATTATGCATCTTATGTCTTCATTTCAAAAGTTAGAACTTTCTGGAATTCCCATGTGTGATGCATTGAAAAGAGCATTTCTTTTTACCTCACTATCAAAGAAGTTTGATGTTTTTAGGTCTGTAAATGAAGCCATTGAAGGGCAATCTTTTGAACAGGCAGCATCAAAACTGAGGCAGGAATGCATAATTAATGATTCTGAGGAGAAGTGTTCTCAAAGTCAGTCAGAGAGAAATGAAACAAATTTCTTGGCAAAGAACAGAGGAAGGCGGAGCTATGGGAAAACTCCACCCAAGGGCAAGCTGATTTGCTACTCATGTGGAAAGGAGGGACATGTATCTAAATGGTGTAAGGAAACACAAAACACTCCCTCTAGCTCACCTAAGCCAATGGAACAAAAGAATTTTCCAACCAGGAAATGTATGAAAGACAATGATAAACATAAGGGCTTTCTAATGGCAGAAAAATCTTTGACTATGGTAAATAATAATTCAAATGAAAGTACTTGGATTTTGGATTCGGGGAGCACATGCCATTTAACCAATTGTAAGGATTTCTTTCAGGAAATGTGTCCAGAAGAAGGTATTCTTAATACTGCAAACGCAGGGACTGCTAAGATCCAAGCAAAAGGCATTGGATTCTTAAAATGCAAAGTGTCTAATGAAGTTAAAGAAATTCCTGTAAGTGATGTCTTGTATATTCCCCAAGCAGTTTGCAATATGCTTAGTGTATCTACATTAGATAAGAAGGGATTTGTGATTCATTTTGAAAACAGTAAGTGCACAATCTCTAAAAATGATGAAGTGTATGCTGAAGCTTTTATGCATAATGATATTTATAAACTGAGCATTTCAGGTGAAGCCTCACATATGGCGCAAGTAAGGAAGAATGATGGTAAATGTAGTCTGGAAATCTGGCACCGCCGCCTGGGACATCGTGATTTTAAGGTGATCCAGGATCTTTACAGTAAGCAACTTGCCACAGGCATTCAAATCAGTGCAGATACTGGTAAAATGGAGAAATGCATAGACTGTGTTACTCAAAAAGGTGTGAGACCCTCATTTCCTGCATACACAGGAAATAGGAGTAATAAAGTACTGGACTTAATACACAGTGACTTATGTGGACCGTTTAATATCCCATCATTGGGAAATAACAGATTTGTGCTAATATTCTTGGATGATTTCTCTAGATATTGTGTGGCCTATTTGCTGAAAGAAAAAAGTCAAGTCACAGACATGCTGAAGAAATACGTAGCCACGGTGAGCAATAAATTTGAAAGAAAACCAAAGGTTCTTCAGACCGACAATGGTGGTGAGTTCACTTCACAAAGCATGCGCACATTTCTAGAACAAGAAGGCATTCAGCATATCACAACAGTAGCTTATACACCAGAGCAAAATTCTGTTGCAGAGAGAAAATTTAGGTCACTTGTGGAAATGACCAGATGTATGCTGTCAGATAGCAATCTCCCTAAAAGACTATGGGGGGAAGCCATTCTCACAGCAGTGTACCTACAAAACAGAATGCCAACTAAAGGCGCTGAGCGCACACCACATGAGACATGGCATGGTAGGAAGCCAAACCTGTCACACATAAGAACATTTGGAAGTACAGCATATGCTCATGTACCAAAGCAAAGAAGGCATAAGCTGGATTCCACAACAGAAAGGGGCATTTTAGTTGGCTATGCTCCAGGACACAAAGGATATAGAATTTTGAATCTGAAAACTGGCATTGTTGGCATAAGACATGTTACATATTTTGATGAAAACAAAAGGGTTGATAAAGGCTGGATTATCCCAGATGAGCCTTATCATCCAGAATATGAAACTAGAACCATAATAGACATGCCAGTGTATATAAATGCCATACCAAGGCAGATGTCTGAAAGCAACTCATCTATATCTAACGAGGAACAGGCAGAGGAAGCAGACACAGAAAGGATCATCGCAGGAGACAGTACAGTTGGAGAAGGGGAATCAATTGGAGAAGGACTCTCAGATTTAGAGGATGCGGAAAGGTCAGACCAACCTGTTGTCAGACGCTCATCCAGGGAAAACAAAGGTGTTCCACCCCCAAGACTGTCTTACCTAACAAAGTCAGCAGAAGCTCAAGAGCCCTTAACATGGGATGAGATTGAGAAAATGCCAGCAGAAGAAGCTGCTGAATGGCATAAAGCTGCACAAGAAGAAATTGATGCATTGGATAAAAATAATACTTGGATTCTTACAAAATTACCTCCTGGCAAGAAAGCTATAGGATGCAAATGGGTATTCAAGTTAAAAAGGAATGCACAAGGAAAAGTGGAAAGGTATAAAGCCAGATTAGTCGCAAAGGGATATCTTCAAAAAATATGGAGAAGATTTTGATGAAGTGTTTGCACCTGTAGTGAAACACACGACAATTAGAACACTTCTGAGCATTGCAGTCTCAAAAGGCATGCAAGTCAACCACATTGATGTGAAAACAGCATTTCTTCATGGAGATATAACTGAAGACTTGTACATGGAACAGCCAACAGGTTTCATAAATACAAAACAAAGACAGCTAGTGTGTAAATTAAACAAAGGTCTTTATGGATTAAAGCAAAGTGCAAAATGTTGGAATGACAAATTGCATGAAATATTGACAAATTTAGGATTTAAGCAAGGTGAAGCAGATAAATGCTTGTACACTAGGTGCAGAAATGGACAATATGCATACATTTTAGCTTTTGTTGATGATCTGCTCATTGCAAGCGAAAGTGAGCAAGAGTACAAGGACATTGTAAAATATTTAAACCTGAATGTTGAGATAAAAGAACTTGGTAATGTGTCATACTATCTTGGTATAGAAATTGAGAAACAAAATGATGGTTCTTATCTTCTAAGCCAGAAGCAGAAAATAAATGAGCTTATTGAAAGTTTAGGTATGCAAGATGCCCAAGTTGTAAGCACTCCCATGATCACTGATTTTCTGAAGGATGAAACAGTAAGAGAACCTTTACCAGATAACATCCAATATAGATCAGCCATAGGTAAGCTTTTATATCTGACTACCACATACAGGGCTGATATAGCAAATGCAATAGGAATTTTGAGCAGAAGGGTCAGCTCACCTACCAAATCAGATTGGACTGCAGTTAAAAGGATGGTAAGGTATTTAAAAGGTACCATTGATTGTAAATTAAAGATTTCAGCCAATAGTAATCCAAAACTAATATGTTACTGTGATTCAGATTGGGCAGGGGATCATTCTGATTATAAATCCACAAGTGGATATGTGTTTATGTATGGAAATGTACAAATTTCTTGGGCCAGTCATAAACAAAGTATTGTGAGTCTGTCTTCTACAGAAGCTGAATATGTGGCTGTATCAGAAGCATGCAGAGAACTGATGTGGATTGAAAAACTTTTGCTGGATTTTGGAATAGCTGAACAGAGACCAATCCAGATAATGGAAGATAATCAGAGCTGCATCAGACTGTCACAGAATGATAAGGTTCAGTCACGCACCAAGCACATCGCAACGAAATATCACAACGTGCGAGAGCTGGCGAAAGAAGGGGTCATCAGTCTACACTATTGTCACACCAGTGAGATGACAGCTGACATCATGACCAAACCGTTACCCAGAGAACGTTTTGAGAATCTGCGTATAAAGCTTGGACTTTGTATGAATAAATAATTGCATGACAGTTATGCATGAGAAGGGGTTTGTTGGAATGTATTGTATTTTTACATGCATTGCCTGTCACCAATTTTTTCTCTGTGATTACTCTGTGACCTCTGATGTGAATTACTTAGAGAGGTCACACCCATGCAACTTCCTGTGGGGGTTGGGCACAGCACATGGAGCTCATGATCTCTCCTAAGCTGAGAGGATCTATGGTGGTGTGAGCATCCATTACCATCTAAGCACATGGAAAGAGCTGATAATCCAAATGTATAGTATTATGTATATATAAGCCTGTCTGAATATAATCTAACTACAAACTGTGAGTAAACAGATGTTTTGTTACTTCAACTTTAAAGTGACTTAACAGTGAATTATTCTGGGGTGAATGAGAGAGAGATGAAGAAAAGAAATTAACATTTCTAAAGCTGAAGCTGTGTGTATAAAATCTGCTAATTATTTACTACAAATAATCCAACAACTACTACTACTACTATTTAGCATTTTTATAGCGCTACAAGGCGTACGCAGCGCTGCACAAACATAGAAGAAAGACAGTCCCTGTTTAACCTTCTTTTTTTGTTGCCAACACTTCTTCTGCTTTTTCTAGGTTGCTTGAAACACATTTTTAATCTGATGCTATAGAAAGCATGAATTAGAGAAGAGCTGGGCCCACAGTGCGCTCCTGCCGTCAGCAGAGATTGGACACCTGCAGAAGGAGGGGACCTAGGGCCAGATGCACAAAACCTAACGAGCCAGCAACGTGGTTTTTAAACTAGTTCTGTCCGGTTTAGCAAGCAAGGAGTTAAACGTGGCATGCACAAAAGGGCTCTCTCCTATCACGGTAGTAGCTAATGAAAACGGAATGCAAAGCTATTATAATCAGCTAATTACTATACAAATGTGCTATTGCAAAGCCGTTTTCCATCCAGATGCACACAAGCAAACCCTACCTTCAGTGCTGAAATAGGGAATAGAAATCCACGGGAGACGTATGTGTTAGGCGGCGAGAGTCTGATAGGTACGGACGGGGAGAGGGATCTTGGGGTGATAGTATCTGAGGATTTGAAGGCGACGAAACAGTGTGACAAGGCGTTGGCTGTATCTAGAAGGTTGTTGGGCTGTATAGAGAGAGGTGTGACCAGCAGAAGAAAGGGAGTGTTGATGCCCCTGTATAAGTCGTTGATGAGGCCCCATCTGGAGTATTGTGTTCAGTTTTGGAGACCGTATCTTGCTAAGGATGTAAAAAGAATCGAAGCGGTGCAATGAAAAGCTACAAGAATGGTATGGGATTTGCGTTACAAGACGTATGAGGAGAGACTTGCTGACCTGAACATGTATACCCTGGAGGAAAGGAGAAACAGGGGTGATATGATACAGACGTTCAAATATTTGAAAGGTATTAATCTGCAAACAAACCTTTTCCGGAGATACAAAGGCGGTAGAACGAGAGGACATGAAATGAGATTGAAGGGGGGCAGACTCAAGAAAAATGTCAGGAAGTATTTTTTCATGGAGAGAGTGGTGGATGCTTGGAATGCCCTCCCGCGGGAGGTGGTGGAGATGAAAACGGTAACAGAATTCAAACATGCGTGGAATCCTGTTCAGAAGAAATGGATCCTCAGGAGCTTAGCCAAGATTGGATAACAGAGCCGGTAGTGGGAGGTGGGGCTGGTGGTTGGGAGGCGGGGATAGTGCTGGGCAGACTTATAAGGTCTGTGCCAGAGCCGATGGTGGGAAGCGGGGATAGTGCTGGGCAGACTTGTATGGTCTGTGCCCTGAAAAAGACAGGTACAAATCAAGGTAAGATATACACAAAAAAGTGGCACATTTCTTGGGCAGACTGGATGGACTGTGCAGGTCTTTTTCTGCCGTCATCTACTATGTTACTATGTTACAGAGAGTCAACGTCCAGGGTAACCAATATCACATCTTCTAAATTTGCATCAAAGTCTTCTAGGAGATTGATCATATGACCTGAGTCATGTATATAAGATTTAATTTTTGGAACCAGTTAGTAGTGGATTTGTGAATCTTTGGCACAGTGTAAATGGTTGGGATGATCGAATATTTCACTATTTAAAACTCTTTCTTTTGCTCTTAAGAAATCTCTTGTTGATGCCAGTTCCACTATATCTGTTTTGATCAATGCTGTGATTCAAGAATCATATAATATTGTTGGTCATTCAACTGTCTCTCAATCGCTGTGACGTAATCTTGTCTATTCTGGATATTAATACCACCACCTTTGTCAGCTGGTTTGATCACAATGTTGTGATTGCTCATTTGTTTTACATTGCTCTTATGTTCGTTTCTAAGGTCTATATCTTTAACATTTTATTCATTGTTCACACTTTTTTATTGGTATGTTTTTTTTATATGTTTGAGTTATTTATTATTTGCTTTGAAAGGTTTTTAGTATTGTGATAACTTTTTTTTCTATATACATACATATTTATAGATGTCAGATTTTTAAAGTTATTTATTTATTTAACACATTTATATCCCACATTTTCCCACTTAGTTGCAGGCGCAATGTGGCTTACACAATACCGTAGATGTAGGCTCTGGTTCAATAATACAAATACATAGTATAGTAGTAAGCATGTTAGAAACATAAGTATAAAGCAACAAAGAAATAAAGAGGGGATTGTGATAGAAGTCTAGTACGGTCCATATTTTGTTGTGTCGCAGGAAGTAGAAAGTTAATTTGGGTCATGGGTGTATGCCTTCTTAAGCAAGTTGGTTTTCAGTAGTTTCCTGAAGTTAAGATGGTTATGGATAGATCTCACGGTTTTGGGCAAAGCGTTCCACATTTGTGTACTTATGTAAGAAAAGCTGGATGCATAAGTTGATTTGTATCTATGTCTACTGCAGTCTGGATAATGCAGATTTAAATAAGTTCGGGATAGGCTGGTACTGTTTCTGGGTGGTAGTTTTATGAGGTCCAACATCACTTCACCGTAAATAATCCTGTGGACAAGAGTGCAAACCTTGAAGGCAATACGTTCTTGGGTGGGAAGCCAATGCAGTTTTTCACGAAGGGGTTTGGCACTTTCAAATTTTGGTTTTCCGAATATCAGTTATGTAAGTTCACTGCTTTTTTTATTTTATGATTATGTATTTTTATGTGCAGGCGGTTTTCCTGCTGAAACACTGGCCCGTATCGGGTCTTCAACTTTGGTGCCTAATAAAGAGTTTCAACTTTTATTCTGTCTGCCTGAGAGTTGTATCTCCCTTTGCTTCTCTGGATGCCACTTACTTGCACATGGCAAGACCTGGACAACCACAACCAGGTCTTTGTGCTGGTGCGCGCTGGTATGGTGTACCGGCACTTTTTTTTCCTAGGGCCAGCTCATCTGCCTGCCCTTAGCTCCCCGACAGCCCTGCTTTCTGTTCCTGCCACCCCGTGATGCGTTTAAATCTTTTTTTTCCTGAAGTTGCACAGCCGGCAGCGGTGTTACTGAAAGGACCAGGCTCGCCTCCTCCAGCCTTCCCTTCGTTCAGTGTCCTGCCCTCAAGGAAACAAGAAACGTCAGAGGAAGGCAGGACACTGAATGAAAGGCAGGCTGGAGGAGGCGAGCCTGGTCCTTTCACTAACACCACCGCCTCGACTTCAGGTAAAAAAAAAAGATTTAAAAGCGTTGCGGGGAGGCAGGAACGGAAATCAGGGCTGTCGGGGAGATAAGGGCGGGCAGGTAGGGCTGGGGTTGGTAATGGAACTCAACAGGGGACAGGTGGAGGCTGGGGCGAGTTACTGGACATGTGTTATGACTGTGCCCCTGTGTCATGCTCTCATTCATCTTGCTCCCTGGTGGTCAGACCTGGTGGTCGCAATGGACTGTCTGTGGTTTTCCCGGTTCCAGAAGTCATGCCGGTCCGGATTTTCTAGCCTGCCAGTTGGTCTTGAGACTTTTTGGAACTAAGCAGTTTCCGTACCTGGTGACCTCCCTGGCTGTTTGCCTTTATTAACCACCTGGAAGCTTTCCTAGTTTGCCTTGCAACAGAGCTCTTCAGAGGTTTGTCTTCTGCGATTGATTGTTGCTGTGCTTCCTTGCTACTTTCAGTTTCTGCCTATCTCTGCCTTTGAACCTTTGCCTGAACCTGGACTTTGCTTGCCACCTGCTTTTGAACCTTTGCCTGGACCTGGACTTTGACTTTGCTTGCCGCCTGCCTTTGAACCTTTGCCTGGACCTGGACTTTGCTTGTCGCCTGCCTTTGAACCTTGGCCTGGATCTGGACCTTGCCTTTATTTGCCTGCTCACGGCTCTGCTGGGTTTGTGGACTATCTTCCTGCTGTCTGCTGTGGCTTCTGTTCTGGACCTGCCGCTCCAGTCCGGAGGGTACCGGTCTATCTGGGTTCCACCTTGTTCCCGGTGGGTGTTCCTCCTGCCACTGCCGCTCTTCGGCAGTAGCCCAAGGGCTCACTATCCAGTGTTTCGTGTGAAACGTGACAACATGGAGGGGAGGATAGGGGGCAAAGGGAGAATCGCTGGACAAGGAGGGCAGGGGAGACAGGAGAATCGCTGGACATGGGGGGCAGGGGAGAGAGGAGAATCGCTGGACATGGTTGGGAGTGGAGGATAGAGGCAAAGGAGAATCGCTGGACATAGATGGGAGGGGAGAGCAGAGGAGAATCGCTGGACATGGATGAGGAGGGCAGGGGAGAGAGCAGAGTTGCTGGGCATGGATGGATGGAGGGAAGGGCAGGAGAAATGCTGGACATGGATGGAGGAGAGGGAAGATAGGAAGGAGATGCACATGGATGGAGGGTAGGGGAAGGAGGAGAAATGCTGGACATGGATGGAGTGGAGGGCAGGGAAGAGAGGAGAAATGTTGGAGGGAAGGAAAAACAGAGGAAAGAGATGCACACGGTTGGAGGGGAAGGGAGAGGAGAAATACTGGGCATGGATGGAGGGGAGGGAAGACAGAGGAAGTAGATGCACATGGATGGAGAGGAGGGGGAGAGGAGAAATGCTGAACATGGATGGAGGGGAGGGAAGACAAGACAGAGGAGGAGATGCACATGGATTTAGTGGAGAAAGGAGAAATTCGGAACATGGATGGAGGGGAGGGGAGAGAGTTGAAATGCTGGACATGGATGGAGGGGAGGGAAGAGAGAGGAAGTGAGATGAACATGGATGGAGGGAAGGAGAGAGGAGAAATGCTGGATGTGGATAGAAAGAGGAAGGAGATGCATACTGACGAGATGAGGGAAAGGGAAAAGAGGAGAAAAACTGCACATGGATGAATAAAATAGGCAAAAGCTGGATCCACTCTATACCTCCTCCAGTCAAGTCCGAGGAGGACCCAGCTTTTACCTATGGATGTAGGACAAGAAATGAAGAAGAAAGGAGGAAAACAAAGAAATAAACGGAAAGGAAGCCATGGAAACGGAGTTAAGGGAACAGACAGAGAGCTGTAAAATCAGAGACTGGAACCAACATGATCAGAAAAACAAAGTCACCAGACAACAACGGTAGAAAAAAATCATTTTATTTTCATTTTAGTGTTTGGAAGATGTACAATCTGAGAATTTATATCTGCTGTCTTATTTTGCACTGGGTATACTAGAGCTGTAACAGCTTATAGAAATTATTTATAATGAAAAAAAATCACGTTATTTTTTTCTCCTATACTGGTATAGTATTTTCAATGATAACAGCTCTCTGGCCATATCGCTTAAAAAATGTTAAAAAGAACTGGGCCAAGAACCACTAGTAACATCCCTTTCCTTACAGTGAGCTTAATTTACCACTACCCTCTAAGGAGAAAACCAGCAGATATGTGATCTAATATTCAGCCAGGGTGGCTACTGTATCAACCATGGTGTTTAGTACCACACTCTGCTTGCTTTATACCACTAATATATATGTCCGTGGTTCAAGTTCAAATTTATTCTAATTCATAGCTATATTTTAGCGGTTTATAGAATTAAACTTTATATAACAAACATCAACAAATGCTGGTTAGTTGCCACTGTAGACCATTCATTTAATTTAGGCCTACTACTGGGCAGGCCTAAATTAAATGGTTATTATTAGTTTAGTAGCTAAAAACTACAGTTTTAAATGGCTAGTTTACTGTGTTATCTTTGCCCCACCCCTTACCCAGCCCCTTTTTGTAAAGATTATACTTGGCCTTTCAGAGACTTAAAGGGCTCGCTGTTAGCCATATTACTTTTAAAAAATGTCCAGATAAGCAAGTAATGTGTTCGTGGGCAGGTAGCAAATGCATAACTCACTGTGAATATTGGACCTGTTTATCTTAGAAACATAGAAACATGATGGCATATAAGGGCCAAACGGCCCATCCAGTCTGCCCATCCTCAGTAACCCTTAAATTTTCCTTTTACTAAAAGAGATCCCATGTGACTGTCCCACGCTTTCTTAAATTCTAACACAGTCCTTGTCTACACTGGGAAGGCCATTCCACGCACCCACCACCCTTATCTTCTGCTACCCTATTTATAACTACCTGATCCACCAGCGCAGTTTCTCCTCCTCTCCAGATTTGTGTTGTTTTGTCTAATTTTTAAAAATCAAAATCAAAAAACAAGTTCTAATTTTTTCTACTACTCCCTGCATTGAGGATGCTATTTTTTTTTCACATCAGTTAGAAAAAAAAAAAATCCTCCTTGCAGCCTTCCTTTAATCCAAGTACAGCTTTCTGAGAGCATTTTTTCCAGCAGTCTTTGGAGGAATAATAATCACTGTGATAGTAAAGGACCCTAAACAATCAGCAACTTTACCTTCTAATTATAGACCAATAGCTTCAATACCCCTTTTGCTAAGCTTACAGAAGGTTTGGTTACTTTAAAATTGGAGCTTTACCTGGCTAATTATAATATTTTGCATGGCTCAATCTGGGTTTTCGTTCAATGTATAGTACAGAAACAGTAATTAGTTCTCTATTAGAGTTCTGTTAAGTGAAGGGCAGAGTGCTCTGCTGCTCCAATTCAATCTTTCAGCAGCATTTGATTTGGTCAATCATGCCATTTTATTACAGGTCTTAGCAGATATTGGTAATGTTTTGAAGTGGATTCAAGGCTTTCTAACAAACAGGTCTCACAGGGTGAAGGTTAAAGATTATTTTTTTGTAAACATGGTTGAACCCTTGTGGTGTTCCTCAGGGTTCTCTTCCCTTTCCCCTATTTTATTTAACATCTTTTTACGATCATTGGGGTTCATGTTGGTGAACAATGGTTTCATAGTATATAGCTATGCAGATGATATTTCTGTTATTATCCCGTGTAATTCCATCTCTGAAATTGATATTTCAAGGCTACAGTACTGTATGGCCCTAATAAGGTAACTGGATGCTTCAGCATAAATTAAAACCCAGTGCTGATAAAACTAAGTTTTTATCTATTAATAGTAAACCAGATTCTATTCATTGGCTCCCTATCAAAGAACGAATAAATTTTAAGGTCCTCACATTGCTACATGTACAACCTGATTGACCTTCCAACCAGAAACAACTCTAAATCTTCTCGAACTTATCTGACTCTACATCTTCCCAACTGCAAAGGAGTTAAATACAAAACATATTATGCATCCAGTTTCTCTGTTATGGGTAGTCAACTCTGGAACACCTTGCCAAGAACTATTCGAAGAGTCAGTGACCTTTTACCCTTCCGGAAGTTGCTAAGAACTCACCTCTTCAAGCAAGCCTACACGAATGACCTGACTTAATCTAGAAATCCTACCTGGATCAGACTATAAAGACAGAACCTGGATTATGCTCCCCTACTCAATCCTCTATAAACTCATCCCTCTTCTAACCCTTACTAGTTTGCCTTACTTACAATACACTACCCATTACTCTCTCCCTCCTTCACTCCCTACCCGACTAGTCTCCTACCTCACCCATCTAATTTTCCCACATCTAATTAACTACCTCTTTCACTAAATGTAAGCTGTATCCATTCCTTGTTATTTTGTAAACCTGTTATACTATGTAAGCCGCATTGAACCTGCTAATAAGTGGGAAAGCGCGGGGTATAAGTGTTACAAATAAATAAATAGTGGTTAGAGAACCAGTCTTGACATCCAGAGGTGGCCGGTTCAAATCCCACTGCTGCTCTTTGTGATCTTGGGCAAGTCACTTAACCCTCTATTGCCTGAGGTATAAAATTAGATTGTGAGCCCTCCAGGGAAAGACATACCCAGTGTACCTGAATGTAACTCACCTTACACTACTAGTGAAAAAGGTGTGAGCAAATCCAAATAAATGTCAGGAAGTATTTTTTCACGGAGAGAGTAGTGGATGCTTGGAATGCCCTCCCGCGGGAGGTGGTGGAAATGAAAACGGTAACAGAATTCAAACACGCGTGGGATAAACATAAAGGAATCCTGTTCAGAAGGAATGGATCCTAAGGAGCTTAGCCGAGATTGGGTGACAGAGCTGGTGGCAGGAGGCGGGGATAGTGCTGGGCAGACTTACACGGTCTGTGCCCTGAAAAGGACAGGTACAAATCAAGGTAAGGTATACACATGAGTTCATCTTGTTGGGCAGACTGGATGGACCATGCAGGTCTTTTTCTGCTGTCATTTACTATGTAAATAAATGTTTAGGAGAAAGGCTAAGACTTTATTGTTTGAGAAGTTTGTTTTAAAAGAATTTTTATTCTGATTTGCTTGCTTGGTTACCCACTTTTAACTGTAAGGTATTAGCGGGAGGGATATAAGCTTGTATAGTAAAATGACCTGTTGTGTGGATTGTATTTTTTTCACCATATGGCACTTGTGTAGTAGCGATGGTATAACCACTAGCCATGACTAGGCATGTGCCTAGGAGAGCAGCTTCTAAGATGGCTGCTGTAAGAACCATCGAACCATCCTTTAACCTACAGGAAAAGTGGTAGGGAACTTAGAAAAATTGTGAACCACGAAGCAACACTGCTGTAGACATGGGAGTACAAAATACAATATTATAGCACAGTCACTCACATACTCTCTTGGTATCATACACTCAGTCTCACAGAGAGTCTGTCTCTCACACATTCTCTCTCGCACACACTCTATCTGTGTGAAACACTCTCTCTCACAGTGTCTCACATACACACTTGCACACACACACACACTCTCACAATTTCTTTCTCACTCTCACACACTCTATGTCTCACACTGTATCACATTCACTCTCTATGTGTCACACAGTCACTCACACACTCTCTTGGTCTCATACACTCAGTCTCACAGAGAGTCTTGTGTCTCACACACACTCTCTCTCGCACACACTGTATCTGTGTGAAACACACTCTCTCTCTCTCACTTGTACACACACACTCATTCTCACACACACACTCGCACCCAGACTCACTCTTTCTCTCACACAGACACTCGCACATCACTCTCTCTCACACAGTCACTCACACACAGGGTTACCATTCGTTCGGATTTCCCAGGACATGTCCTCTTTTTGAGGGCATGTCCGGGGCGTCCGGCGGATTTTGCATGCACGCACGTTTGTCCGGATTTCTGGACAAACGTAGGCGGGCGTGCGGTGGGCGGGCGATCGGCGCCGTGGGTCTGGTCTCCCGTCCCCCCTTCCCTTCCTTACCATGTTCCTTGGTGGTCTAGTGACGTCTTCGGGGCAGGAAAGAGCCCCCTCTTTCCTGCCCGGAGCGCTGCCTCCCTTGTCCATCATCCTTCTCGGTCTGGCTGGGGATTCAAAATGGCCGCCGAGAGTTGAAGTCTCATGAGGCCGCTTCAACTCTCGGCGGCCATTTTGAATCCCCAGCCAGACTGAGGAGGATGCAGCAGGCAAGGGCACACAGTGCTCCGGGCAGGAAAGAGAAGGCTCTTTCCTGCCCCGAAGAGAAGATGCCACTAGACCACCAGGGCTAGATAGTAAATGAGGGGGGGGGGGTATGTGACGGGGGCGCGAGGCAGTATGTGATGGGGGGAGGGGACTATGTGACGGGGGGGGCGGGGAATAGGGGGCGGAATGAGGACCTGAAAGGGGTGTGATGGGGGCGGGGTAGGGGGCATGACATGTGTCCTCTTTTTCAGAGTACACAAAATGGTAACCAATGTTGACAGGTGGGCGGTTTTCCGCGACCCGCCGCAGGAAATTTTTGCCTGCGGTGGGTTGCGGTTTTTTGGGCTTGTTTTGGGTCTTTTTTTCTGGCGGTTTTTTAAGTGGTTTTTTCGGCCACGGGGGCGGGGCTAGTGGCGTTTTGGGTGGGGTTAGTGACGTTCTGGGCGGGGCTGATGATGGGGGTGGGGCCGGTGGGGCGGGGTTCATGACAGCGGGGGTGGGGTGATGACGCGGGGGTGGGGGTGTCAGGGGCGGGGTTGACTTTGGGCGGGTTTGGGGCTGGTTTGGGTGGGGAAAAATGTTTCCACCTGGCACACACACTCCGAGGAAATCCTTGCTAGCGCCCATTTCATTTGTGTCAGAAACGGGCCTTTTTTTTTTTTTTTTTTTTTTACTAGTGTAATATAAAAGAAAAGGGTTGGAGGTAGCGGTAGGGAACTTTTAAGCAGCTGTTTTACCTGGGAAATGACGAGAAGCGTTAAAGATTAAAATAAGTGCACAGATATTTTTACTCCATGGCGTACCCTCCCTCCCTTTCTTCTCTCCGCCCTCCGGCGTTTGTTTCCGGCCGGGCCACTTTCAGTGTTGCATTTTTTCATGATTCCTCGGAGATTCTCGGGGACGACGTCGTCGTCACTCGGTTTCAGGTTCTCCCTCTTCTGCCGTCACTGCGCGCGAGAGCTGCCTCGCCTCCCACCCCCTTCCCTCTCCGTAATCGCGCGGCGGTGGGTGGCTCGTGGCCGCCTGCTCTCAATTTCCCGCCCCCTGCAGGCGGTCAGACTCAGCGCAGCTGCTGCCACTGACTGTTCAGTCTCTTTTCTTCCTGCTGTTGCGCGGCCTCACTTCCGGGTTGGCGGTGACTGAGCCACTGACTGAAGCTGCCGCCCGACAGCTGAACGGCAATTGGGAGCAGGCTGACGGTGGCACCGGGACTCTTTTGACAGGGCTTCTTCCGCCCGTAGTCGGCGTTTGCCACGTAGCCTCTATTACAAATATTAAACCGGGGCTGCCCGGAATCAGCCCTGCCTCTACCCCCCCGGCCCACCGTGCGGCAGGGGGCAACACCCCCACCAAGTAAGGCGATGGGAAGCGTTATTCTGCTTACCCTGAGGTTATGCAGTTTGCATGTGTGACTTAGAGGCATATTTTCAAAGCACTTTGGGAGGCTAAGTGCTTTGAAAATAAGCCTCTTTGTGTTCTACTCTTTTGCAGTCACAGCTATTAGTTATGCTGTCGGCCTTTATTTTTGTTTTTGTAGTGGGTGAGTGTTAATTAGGCAGCGTTACTAGTTTTATTTTTAGCTTTTGAGGTTTACATTGAAAAGTCTCTGCCAAGAATGAATCTCGCTAGGTTCCTTTATATCGCAAATGCTATGCAAAATCTGATTCTGTATTTTCATTACTACAACTACTGCAAATCATTTCTATAGGCTTATTAGGCGTATCATTAGTATTATGCTAACATTTTGTTATATCCCTGGTACTTGAATTCCAGTGCTGTTAAATGTGGATATTTCTGATACTGTTTCAGGGTAGTTCTATTATTAGGTTTCAGTTCATCTCATTTATTGTATTTATGTTTGTTCTTGGTTATTTTACTATTGTTATGCTATTAACAAAATTGTTAGTTTTTTGTTAAAACTGTACCTGCTGTACACCGCCTTGAGTGAATCTTTTCATAAAGGTGGTTAATAAATCCCAATAAATTACTACATTGGACACAAGCTGCCGTTGCAAGTTATATATTGGGTCAGTTTTTATGGCTTTAGGTTGGATGTGATTGCATTGACCTTCGTTGGCTTTGTCTTACTTCACAATCCTATTCCAGTGTGAAACAGAGGGCTTTCTTCAGGGCTATCAGATGAAACGAATCTGTTTTAAAGTTGTGTGATACTATTTATTTATTTGTAACATTTGTAGCCCACATTTTCCCACCTATTTGTAGGCTTAATGTGGCTTACATAGTACCAGAGAGGCATTTGTAGACTCCGGTGTGAACAAATACAAAGTGGTGATGTGGTAAGATAAAGTTCGTGTGGCACAGCCACATTAGGGCATCATATAATGGAGAAGTTGTGTTATGTCCTTTATGTACTTTAGTTTTGTTGTGTTGCAGAGATCAGGCATTCATGTTGGTTTTTAGTGTTTTCCGGAAGTTTAGGTGATCATACATAGTTTTCAAGGCTTTTGGTAATGCATTCCACAGTTGTGTGCTTACGTAGGAAAAACTGGATACGTAGGTTGATTTGTATTTGAGTCCTTTGCAACTTGGGTAGTGCAGATTTAGGTACGTTCGTGTTGATTCAGATGTGTTTCTAGTTGTTAGGTCAATCAAGTCTGTCCTGTATCCCGGGGCTTCGCCGTAGATGATTTTGTGAACCAGAGTGCAGATTTTGAAAGCAATGCATTCTTTGATCGGGAGTCAGTGTAGTTTTTCACGGAGGGGTTTTGCGCTCTCAAATCGGGTTTTTCCAAAGATAAGCCTGGCTGCCGTGTTTTGAGCGGTCTGAAGTTTCTTTAAGGTTTGTTCTTTACATCCCACATAAATTCCATTGCAGTAGTCTACATGGCTTAGTACCATTGATTGTACCAGGTTGCAAAATGTTTCCCTCGGGAAGAATTGCTTCACACGTTTGAGCTTCCACATTGAGTGGAACATTTTCTTTGTCGTGGATATCACTTGGCTCTCTAGTGTTAGGTAGCGGTCCATTGTAATGCTGAGGATTTTCGGCTGTCTGAGATAGGGAGGGTGTAATCTGGGGTGTTGATTATGGGGTTGTCCACGCTGTGTTGATCCTACATGACTTCTGATATTATTGTAGCAGCACTTCTTCAAGCCATTATTTAATCTGCTACGGGGTGGTGGTGGTGTCAGGGGAACTAGGAGTAGGGGAAGATACTACAAGTGGAATCTGTCCAGTAGCAGGTGATATCATGCAGGAGTTGGAGGTGGGGTATAGTGAAGATAAGAAGAGGTCTGGCTAAAGAGGTTTAATTGACAGGAGACGGCATCACATGACAAGGCCGAAGGTGTAGCTGCCATCTGGATACCCTCAAACCAAAGCAAACTATTTGTCCACACTGAGCCGTGCTTAGTCAGGCCTTATTTCTGATAAGCGTTTACTATTGTTTTGGGTAACTCAGTATGGCATCAGGTTCCGCCTACTGGCTTCAGGCCATATAATGGGCCAAGCACCCTCCTGCTGTTTCCTGTCAATTAAACCTCCTTGGGTCTAGCTTGGTCTAAGGTAAAGAGAGAGAGAGTGTGTGTGTAGGGAAGGGGGTGGGCGTGGTGGTGATCTTGAGTGCCACATTGGAATTCAGGAAAAAGGAATGGAGGGGGGGGGGGGGGGGTTGAGAGATTCGGGACTTGGAGAAACAGAACAAAGCCGCCTTTACTACTGAAAACCTAAGCCGGCTCGGAGCAGGTTTTAGAATAGTGAGAAATCCTCTCTTCAAACACCCTAACACCTGCTCCGAGCTGGTGTTAGGTTTTCAGTGGTAAAGGCAGCTTTGTTTTGTGCACTGTTCTCTCAGCATTGGGAGGGAATAGGAAATGACCTCATTAACATATATTTGACTATATTTGCTTGCTATTTGCACTAATCTTTGGTGCGCACATTGTCTCCTGCGCTACAGCCCAGTGAGCATTCTGTGCTTATTAACGCCAGCACTAGTCTGGTGCTAATTGCCTCTAGCGCTGGCGTTACACTTTGAACATCAGCTTGTTGGCATCTTAGTTTGAACCCCTCCCTAAGCTCAATCTCCACCCCTCCCCCACCCCAAGCAGGTTCAACCTCAAGTTCTCTCTGTACCTTCTCCAGGGTGGACAGCTCCCAGGTTTTTCTTCTCACCCTCCCTGTCCTCCAAGATTCGCCTGTGTCATCTTTGAAAAATTGATCATATTACATCATATTTAAAAGATCATTGGCTACTGCTCTGTTGCCACGTTCAACATAGACATCTTTTACTGACATTTTGCGCCAGCTCGGAGCAGGCGTTAGGGTGGTTGAAGAGAGGATTTCTCACTATTCTTTCTTTAAAATCTGCTGGTTTTCATTTCTTTTGGAAGTAGAAGAAAGCCTTTGCAAGACTTGTAAGCACTGGTACTAAGAAATTTATTTATTCAAAACTTAATATACTGCTGTAGCTGACAAACGGATTATAGTGGTTTACAAACAAATTCACCCTCCTCTCACCTACCCACACCTATCCTGTTAGACTATCAATGAAATGCTTTGATGTCCCCATGCATACCTCCTACCCACCCCCCACCCTGCTAGACTGTCAATGAGATGGTTGAATGTTTCACTTATATATACTATCAGCTACTACATTTGCTTATTTCCGATCTGACGAAGAAGGGCAACCTTCGAAAGCTAATCAAGAAATGTCCAATAAAAAAGGTATCATCTTATTTTCTTTTCCATGTTTTATTTTGTTTGATCTCTATGCTAAACAAATTCAAAAGCATAAGATATGATAGAAAAGAACTCATACACACAAATAAAATCAGATAAAAGCCGTAGTGACAACTGTCATACATACCTGCCATCTGCCAGGCACTCGTCCTCAACAGAACCGCCTCACTCGATGGAATATGCCTTTTGGAATAACCATGCTTTTAATAGTGCTTTAAATCTTTTAAAATTGCATTTGCCGTGTATAGCTAATGTTGCGGAATTCCAAAGATGTGGGGCATCAAAGAAAAAAATGCACTGTGACATGTAGTTTCAAGTTGGGCAGATTGAGGCCCAGGTAGGACCATACAATGATCTTTAATGGATCGAAGAATACGAGCTGAGGAATGTGGTATTGTTAGTGAAGAAAGATAAATTGGAGTGCCCCGTCTAACGGCTTTAAAGGCCAAAAACAGCACTTTGAATTGAATACAAAAGTTTACCAGGAACCAGTGGTGGTCTTTCAAAGCAGGTGAAACATGATCAGATTTCCTGAGACGACATAAAAGACGAATAGCTGTGTTCTGTAACGACAGGAGTCGCTTAAGTATTGAGTTAGAAGTCCCTAAGTAGATAATGTTGCAGTAATCTAAGTGAGACAAAAAGAGGGAAAAGATTAAAGAATGAAATGTCATGATCAAATACAGAATGGACCGTTTGTAACTGGTGTAAAAGAAAAAAACCTGAGATTTGCACGAAGAAGAGATTTGAGGCTCAAATGAAAGAAATGTGCGTGAGTCCGAGGAAGCCTGAAAGCGAAAGAACAGATTGGCGCCTGTTTCCTGTGCTCAAATGTAAGCCTTCCAAGTTAATAGATAAATTAAAAATTGAAAAGCTTATATTCAAAGCTGCACAAAACAGGTGCTAAATGTGTGCTTCTCTTTCAGGCTTGCCTGGCGCATGTGCACAAGGGCTGAACTTACTGCAAAACTCTTCTATGCATGCGCCAAGCATGTTCACCCCCCCCCCCCCCCCCAGCTTTTGCTTTTACAGCATGCATATAATTTGAATACCTGGTGGTATGGGTTCTGTGCTGTTGGCTTTACTGCAGGAATTCTGAGCATTGGCCTGTGAATGAGGCTGCAGGGGGAGAGGAGGGGTGTTGAGCAAGAGGAGAGAGAAATTGTGTGTGTGTGTGTGGGGGGGGGGGGGTGTCGGGCCTGGGGCAGGGATGATCCATGCCTTTATGTTAGGGGAATTCTACACAAAACAGTTGCAAATGAACCTTTTTCGGAGATGGGAAGGCAGTAGAACTAGAGGACATGAATTGAGGTTGAAGGGGGGCAGACTCAGGACTAGTGTCAGGAAGTATTTTTTCATGGAGAGGGTGGTGGTGGAGATGAAAACGGTAATGGAATTCAAACATGCGTGGGATAAACACAAAGGAATCCTGTTTAGAAGGAATGGTTCCGTAGAATCTTAGCGGAGTTTGGGTGGTGACGCCGGTAATTGGGGAAACAAAACGGGAGCTGGGCAGAGTTCTACGGTTTATGCCCTGATCGTGACTCAATAGATGGGGATAGGCTGGAGTGTAAATTTTAAGGGGCTTCGACATTATGATCTGTGCCCTGAGAATGGCAAGGACAAATCAAACTTGGGCATACATATAAAGTATCTTCTTGGGCAGACAGGATGGACTGTACAGGTCTTTATCTGCTGTCATTTACTATGTTACTAAATAGAGACTGTACACTTTTAGCAGGAAGTTTCAAAATGTTGGGTGTGTTGAAGTTTGTCTCTTGTGGATAAAACAAAGGTCTGCAACAGGTTGGAAACTTGAGATGAAAAATAAAATTAGGAATGATCTAATTAAAGCTCAAGGAGTGGCCAAAATGGAAGTACAATAGAAAATGGGCAGGTCGTGCATTTGGAGCACAGAAATCTAAAGCAGCAGTATATACATGATGAGGGAAAGTGAAGAATTAATGTTTATGAACCAGGAGGGAGAGATTGGGGTGACCCTATCCAACAATCTTAAGGTAGCAAAAAAGTATGACAAGGCAGTAGTGAGGACTATATAAAAAAAAAAAAAAAGCTTGGGTAAACAGATGGTCATCTGTGGTGCTTATCTGTTCCGTTCTCTTTAATAAGTCCTGCAAAATGAGACTTTGAGGCCTAAGTGTGCATACCCAAGGGAGGAAGGGGGATACCGCAAGGGACTACTGATCTACCACAAACAAGAAAGAAAGTCTTAAAGACAGGAGGGCAGACTGCCAGTAGCATAAGTAGCAGACTGCCCATGGGTGGGAATATTGTGGGATATAAATGCTATAAATAAATAAGGAAATGGAGTGGATACACGGAACAGCTTTCCAGTGCGGGTTATAAACAGTAAGTGAATTCAGGAAAGCCTGTGGGGAGAGAGAGAGGATGGAACCTCTGGAGGAATGATAGAATTGTTAACAAAGTATAAAACATACCTTTTTCTTTTATGTTTTTAACTGTTACTCAAAGGTACTGATTATATTTCAGACAAAGTTTATACTGTAATTTAAAATGCAGTGTGCAGAATTCCATAGCAGACTACAATAATGCATTTTGCATCTGGGCAGCCTCCAAATACTTCATTGTTTTTACATTATTTTCTAATTTGCCAGTAGTTAGTATCCCATCCAGTGTCTGATCAGGCTTTCTTCTCGTTCAATTGCCCTGCCTGCACCCTAATTCTTCTAATTAAGAGCTCTTATAATTTGCCCGTCTCCTCTTAATGGCATTGCATTTAATACCATTAGCTTTTTGTTGTTAGCTATTTACTCATCTCTTTGTAGGCTTGGAGGCATATTTTCAAAGCACTTAGACTTGCAAACTTCCATAGTAACCTATAGAACTTTGTAAGTCTAAGTGCTTTGAAAATGAACCCTGTAGTGTACTTTCCTCTTGTGTTCACTCGTAGCATTCTTATGTTTCAATATTTTTATTAAGTTTTCAACAGGATACGGGAAACAGAAACAAACCTTGATACTAGTCTCTTCATGTTCAAGTGTACAGCGCTGCGTACGTCTAGTAGCGCTATAGAAATGATAAGTAGTAGTAGTAGTCTTTGGGAATCCGGAATCTTGCTACTCTTTCGGATTCCGGAATCTTGCTACTCTTTGTCCTTATACCTTATTTGTCCTGTTTGTCTGTCTTGATTAGATTGTAAGCTCTGTCGAGCAGGTACTGTCTGTTCATATTCAAGTGTACAGCGCTGCGTACGTCTAGTAGCGCTATAGAAATGATAAGTAGTAGTAGTAGAGTAGCAATCCAAGGGAATGTGGAGAGCCTGGGCTCTTATGACCCTCCACAAGATATCAGTAGGCAGAGCAAAACAGTCCGAAATATAACCTCAGTCCTCCCCATAGCATTTTTTTCATTATTTTTTAAAATTAAATTATATATATTATACAACTCAGAGCAATAATACAAGAAATTGGAAATGCCACATAATGAAATGTTCAAAGTTATCCATAACTGAAATATATTCAACACTTTCGTCCACTATATATTAGGTAAATTAGATCCAAGAAAGGAAAAATAATACTTAACATTGTATTTAGGAAGTAATTAGTAAATTAATGCTACCCAGGTAGCCTACTCCAAGCTGTCTTACAGTGTACATCTGTGCCTAGACCATAACATTAACCTCTTCTTTAGACAGCAAAAAATCTTCTAACTGCTTGGGGTCAAAGAATTGAAATTGTTTAGACTGAAATATACAGCATATATAAGGAAATTTAAGTACAAAATTTGCACCTAATGCCAAAGTCCTTGGGCGCAAAACTAAAAAGGCTTTACGCCTTTTCTGTGTTTCTCTAGATAAATCTGGATAAATTCTTATTTTAGACCCCAAGAATAGAGAATCCAAATGATGAAAGGAAAGTCTCAGTACTGCATCTCGATCCATCTCCAGGGCAAAGGAAACCACTACAGTATTTCTCTGAGTAATTACCTCTAATGAGGTTTCCAAAAAAGATGTGAGGTTCATAGCATCTCCTACTTGGGTTTCAGATGTTCCAGGCAAAGATTTTACGTTAATCTGTAAATACTGCGCCTGAGTTATAGGAGGCAGAGAGTCCCCAGCCATACCTAGTATTTCAACCAAGTATTTTTTAACCATCTCTGTAGGTGTAATTAAAGGTGATCTAGGAAAATTCGTCAGCCTCCAATTAAGCCTCCTAGATTGATTTTCTAAGTATTCTAAACGGCGAAAGGTAAAGTTTCTTTCTTTAATTGAGACCTGTCCCACAGATTCTAAGTTTTGAATTTTCTGATCTAAAAGTTTCAATTCAGAGGATTGTCGAGCAGTCGCCTGTGCCTGGATAATGGCTGCTTCAGACAATACCTTAATTTCACTAGTGGTTTTAGTTATCAATACTTGTAAAGAAGATTGAATGTTAAATGTCAGGTCCCAGAGTGACTCCATTGTCACTACGGCTAGTTTTGCTATGGTCCCCAAAGAGAAAACAGGAAGGGGAGCATCAGTAGACTGTTTCAGAGTACTCGCTATCTGTGATGGCAATATTTGTATTGCTAGTTGTTCTTCCAGCCTGGTGCTCCTAGCCGTTTCTCCCAGCGTGGGCGGGTTCCCTCCCTGCATAGTCAGGTCCCCTACATTCGGAGCCTGTGCTGCCAGACTTGACTCCGCGCTGTCCCTTCCTGGCTAGGGGGGGAGCTGCACGTTGGACGGGGCACAAGGAAACCCCGTTGACACTGCTGGCCAGTGCTGAGGCGCCAGCTCCAATGGCAGGAGAAGAGGCCGCTAACCTGAACTGATCCAAGGTCGTCTGGTGGTGGTTGGGTCCCGGTGGAGGTTGAGGGATTCTCCCGCACCTTCCCCCTCCTTTTCCCCATTGTCTGCGGGGGTCCGGAGCCTCTCCCAACAGCGCTTCAATCAGGTAACTGGGCAAGTCTGGTGCGATTAAACGCTATTCCGCCATCTTGGATCCTTCCCCCACAGCATTTTTATATAATCTGCTTTGTGCCTTTCGATAGGAAAAGGTTAAATATCAAAGAAATATTTCCTGTCCTTTACATTCTCCATTCCAGCCTCAGACTTGCTGAATCAGGCCCAATTTTGCTAATGTCAGATATGTAACTGGATCTGCTTCACTTAAATTGCTGCAGCAGTAGCAATAAGTTATGGTTTAGTTTCCTGTGCCCAGAGTTGTCTAGTTGGAAGGGAAGGAGTTCCTTTTATCCCTTTATTTCAGTTCTCTAAAGATTTTTGGAACTTCGATCCATTTTCTGCGCAGTGCTGAATGTCTTAGAGATGTGCAAATGAAACAAATATTAGTATAGTGGGTAAAGGCATTGCTTTTTTTGCTTAATACTTTTTCTTAACAAACATGACCTTTTATGTGCATGTGTGTGTTTTCTTTTGTAATTTGCTTAGTTTTAAGTAGAATATAAATAATACTAGCCTTTGAGCCCGTAAAAATGGGCTATTATAGGAAGGGGGGGTTGAAAGGCCCGCCCCCGCTGCCGAGTTCGCCGCTGCCCCTCCCTCTCCGAATTCGGGCCCCCCCCCCCCCCCCCGAGCCGTCACCATCCACCTTCCACCCGGCCGGGCCCTCGCTCCGCTATTGAAACAGCGAGGGTCTGGGAACGCAGCACTGAGCTCTGCTGAGCTGCCGACGTCGGCCTTCGTTCTTCTTCTCTGCCTGTCCCGCCCTCGTGTGACGTAACGTCGTCGAGACGTCAGACTCACAGAAGCAGAAGCCTGCGCGGCCACATTGATGATCTGCAAGGGCCGACTTCTACATGGAATGTTGCTAGTGGAATAGCAACATTCCATGTAGAATCTCAAATAGTAGCAACAGTGGAGGAGTGGCCTAGTGGTTAGGGTGGTGGACTTTGGTCCTGGGGAACTGAGGAACTGAGTTCCATTCCCACTTCAGGCACAGGCAGCTCCTTGTGACTCTGGGCAAGTCAGTTAACCCTCCATTGCCCCATGTAAGCCGCATTGAGCCTGCCTTGCGTGGGAAAGCGCAGGGTACAAATGTAACAAAAATAAAATAGATACTATTGGAGATTCTACATGGACTGTTGCTACTACTGGAGATTCTACATGGAATGTTGCTATTCCACTAGCAACATTCCATGTAGAAGGCTGCGCAGGCTTCTGCTTCTGTGAGTCTGACGTCCTGCACGTACAGAAGCCTGCGCAGCCTTCTACATGGAATGTTGCTAGTGGAATAGCAACATTCCATTTAGAATCTCAAATAGTAGCAACAGTGGAGGAGTGGCCTAGCGACAGTGGAGGAGTGGCCTAGTGGTTAGAGTGGTGGACTTTGGTCCTGGGGAACTGAGGAACTGAGTTTGATTCCCACTTCAGGCACAGGCAGCTCCTTGTGACTCTGGGCAAATCACTTAACCCTCCATTGCCCCATGTAAGCCGCATTGAATGAGTGGGAAAGCGTGGGGTACAAATGTAACAAACAAAAAAAATATGCTAAACATGTAAGTAGCAGTCATCACAACATTGCTTTAGACTAGGAAGGAAAAAGGCCTCAAAGAGCTCCAGGACATAATCAATCCTCTAGAGCTAAACAGATCAATAAGATCAACTCTTCATCATTGGCCACCAAAAAAACCTTCCGGAATTGCAATAAATTGTATGGCCATAACCAATCTCTGTATTCTTAATTTGCACACACATTTTTTTAATCTTTAAATATCTTATACTGATAATGCTAGTTGCCTATTAAAGTGCAAGGTAAAGGCAAAAAACAGGCAAAAATATGCAATCGCTTGGCTGCTCTGCCCATGCTCTACCGGCTGATTCTCCGACTATTTTACGGGGGATTAGAGAATTCAAGTGAACTGCAATGAGCAGCTCATTTGCATTCCCTTTCCTTGATGCATTGCCGTTCCCTACCGATTCGCTATGGAATCGGTAAGGGAAGGGCTCTTTACGTGGGGTTAGTGCATCTGCCCCTCAGTCTCATACTTTATTTTCCTTTAATATCACTATGATCATGTAACCTGTCTCCTCAAGTAATTTCATTGTTCCCTTTTAGCTTCTACAGAGAGAGTTCAAGCTTCACTTATACACCTATAGATCCATTAACTCTTCCTTTCCTCACTACCTATCATCTTTATTCATGCACTGTGTCATCTGACAAGTCTCTTATCTGTTCCTTTCTTCTCTGTCTACTCCTTATTCCGTGCTTTCCTCCTTGCTACACTGTGTGTCATGCTCCCCTGGGCATCTGCAGTCTAAAAATGCACCTTTTTGGGTTGTTTCTTTATAATAAATAGTCTTATAGGCTTTATCTGTTCTTTTGATTAGACTGTAAGCTGGACTGAGCAGGCAGGGGCTGTCTCTAATGTACCTAGTGTACCTGAGTGTAACTCATGTTGACCTTGAGTTACTTCTGAAAAAAGTATGAGCTAGACCTAAATAAATAATGGGTATTTGTATAGTGCTGCATACGTCTAATAGTGCTTTAGAAATTAGCAGTACCATTTTAGGAAGCTTGGAATTAGATAATGTTGTGGTAAAAAGCTTTGTTTCTGTTCAAATCCGCGCAAACATGCAATATTAGTTCACCACCATCAAATGGGTTTGATTATAATATGATTTTGTGCTGGCTTAGGCTGTAAAACTAGAGAATGAGATGGATGCATTAAAGTGAAATTTGAATCCCTTGAAGTACTGGCATGTAATTAATGCGAATGGTACATATAGGAACATGACAACAGGTACAATCCAAACGATCCATTCTGCCCATCCTCAGCATTTGCTGTCTCTTTCCCTAAGAGTTTCCATGTGCCTGTCCCATGCTTTCTTAAATTTAGACACAGTCCTTGTCTTCACCACCTCCACGCTATTCCATGCGACCACCACCCTTTCCGTTAAAAAGTATTTCCTTAGATTACTCCTGAGCCTATAACGTCTTAACTTCATCTTATGCCCTCTCATACTTTTTAAAATGTCTCTATCATATCCTCTCTCTCCCACCTTTCTTCCAGAGTCTACATATTGAGGTCTATAAGTCTGTCCTCATATGCTTTGACAGACACCACTGACCAATTTTGTATCTGCCCTCTGGACTGACTCCATCTGCTTATATATTCTCGTAGCTGCGGACTCCAGAATTGCATCTTTATTTATTTATTTATTTGTGGCATTTATACCCCGCTCTTTCCCGCTCGATAGCAGGTTCAGTGCGGCTTACAAAGTATGGTACAGAGTATCGCAGAGATAATGCAAAGTATGGAACAAAGTATCACAAAGATGACATAATTATATAGAGTAGGACATTAGTAATAGATGTGGGGAAAGGATTGGAGTATGGATGATACTAGTGGTGTGGAGTTAGGTTTGAGAGTTAGGACGGGTCATTTGGATAGGCTTGTTTGAAGAGGTAAGTCTTCAGCAGTTTTCGGAAGGGTAGGTGTTAGTGGTTTTTCGGATGTGTCGAGGTATGGCGTTCCAGAGTTGGCTGCCTATGACAGAGAAGTTGGATGCGTAGTAGGTTTTGTATTTAAGGCCTTTGCAGTTAGGGAGTTGAAGATTGAGATATGTTCGAGAAGATTTGGTCCAGTTCCTGGCTGGAAGATCGATCAGGTCGGACATGTAGCTTGGAGATTCGCCATTGAGGATCTTGTGGATCATTGTGTGGGCTTTGAAGTTTATGCATTCTTTGATGGGGCGCCAATGAAGTTTTTTCTGTAGTGGTGGTGTGCTTTCGAATTGTGATTTGCCAAAGGTGAGTCTAGCTACTGTGTTTTGGGCGGTTTGGAGCTTTTTCATGATTTGGGCTTTGCATCCTATGAAGATGCTGTTGCAGTAGTCGGCATGGGTGAGCACTGTGGATTGTACTAGATTGTGGAAAGTTTTCTGTGGGAGGAATGGTTTCACTCTTTTCAGTATCCACATCATGTTGAACATCTTCTTCGTCATGGTTTTTGCATGAGATTCTAAAGATAGGTGTTTGTCTAGTGTTACTCCTAGGATTTTTAGATTGTCAGATATTGGGACGGTGGTTGGGAGCTGAGTAGCATGTTGTGATGAAAGGATTAAACATTGAGTTTTTTTCTTTATGCATTTTCATCTTGAAGGCGTTGGCCCAGGCTGCTAGGATTTAGAATATAGTATTCTAAATGGGGCCTTGCCAGAGACTTATACAAGGGCACTATCACCTCTTTTTTTCTTGCTGGCCATTCCTCTCCCTGTGCTCCCCAGCATCCTTCTGGCTTTTACCATTGCTTTTTCTACCCCTTTGATCACCTTGAGATCATCAGATAACAATGGGTGTGAAAGAAACCTTTCTGTAAACTGAGTTCAATAAACGCAGGTCAGTTCCTTTAGAGGGGCATTAAAGTAATGGAGAGTAGCTTTTTATATAGTAATTCCAGGTTAGTTTTCACAAGAATCAATCCTGTATATTCAAAGGGTAGCACATTTAGATTTCAGTTTTAGAGATTTGTTCAATAAACCTAAAATCCAGTACTTTGCTTTGAAAGAGCTTCTTGAACGAATGAAACATTTGTCAGTATGTGAAGGTCATGTTGGTGGTTTAGTATCAGGTTAATGACGTATTTCCCTACAGCAGAGCAATATCTCTTCAAAAACAATATAGTTCTTGGAACTGTGCAGTCCCCAACCCTCTCTTTCACACTGCACAGCAGCTATTGAAAAAGAAACTCCCAGTAGAAGTAGACAAAACTGCCTTGGGAGCTGTGTAACTGTCTTTTTTTTTTTTTTTTGCTATTGGTTATTCTTTGTCTTGTAGGAGCATTCATTCCAGAGAGCATGAATATTTCAGATACAAATCCATTGTATCTAAGGGAGGAGTGGCCTAGTGGTTAGAGCACTGGTCTTGCAATCCAGAGGTGGCCGGTTCAAATCCCACTGCTGCTCTTTGTGATCTTGGGCAACTCACTTAACCCTCCACTGCCTCAGGTACAAACTTAGATTGTGAGCCCTCCAGGGACAGAGAAATATCCAGAGTACCTGAATGTAACTCACCTTGAGCTACTACTGAAAATGTGTGAGCAAAATCCAAATAAATAAATACTAGTTTTAGATTCTGTTGCTACTATTGGAAATTCTAGGTGGAATGTTAATGTTGCTATTCCACTAGCAACATTCCACGTAGAAGCCTGCCCTTGCAGATCAGCAACGCGGCTGTGCGGGCTTCTATTTCTGTGAGTCTGACGTCCTGTACGTACATGCAGGAGGTCAAACTCACATAAACAGAAGCCTGCGCAGCCGCATTGCTCATCTGCAAGGGCAGGCTTCTACGTGGAATGTTGCTAGTGGAGGAGTGGCCTAGCGGTTAGAGCACCAGTCTTGCAATCTAGAGGTGGCCGGTTCAAATCCCACTGCTGCTCCTTGTGATCTTGGGCAAGTCACTTAACCCTCCATTGCCTCAGGTACAAACTTAGATTGTGAGCCCTCCTGGAACAGAGAAATATCCAGAGTGCCTGAATGTAACTCACCTTGTGGTACTACTGAAAAAGGGGTGAGCAAAGTCTAAATAAATATTTGAGATTCCACATGGAACGTTGCTACTATTTAGGGTTACCATATGGCTCCAGAAAAAGGAGGACAGATTGAGCCAGCTGGGTTTTACTTCCATTGCTTGAAAGCAATGGAAGTAAAACCCGGCTGGCTCAATCCGTCCTCCTTTTTCTGGAGCCATATGGTAACAAGCAATGGAAGTAAAACCCTGCTGGCTCAATCCGTCCTCCTTTTTCTGGAGCCATATGGTAACCCTACTACTATTGGAGATTCTACATGGAATGTTGTTATAGTAGAGGAGTGGCCTAGTGGTTAGAGCACTGGTCTTGCAATCCAGAGGTGGCTGCTTCAAATCCCACTGCTGTTCCTTGTGATCTTGGGCAAGTCACTTAACCCTCCATTGCCTCAGGTACAAATTTAGATTGTGAGCCCTCCTGGGACAGAGAAATATCCAGAGTACCTGAATGTAACTCACCTTGAGCTACTACTGAAAAAGGTGTGAGTAAAATTTAAATAAATAATAAATTTACACTTTTGTTTTGTTTCAGAGGACAAATGACGCTGGCTGCACATACTATAGCAGTACATGTTTATCCACTGCTTTGTTAACATAATGTTTAAGCACCTTTCTGACTTCATTTGCAACTTTCTTTAAACTAATCCCTTATTTTCTTAATCCTGTTACTCTATATGTTCCATCTTTGCTTACACCCTATTCTGTCTGTTAAAATGTTTTATTGTGTATTGTGTTGACATTGTAATGTAGTGTACTATGCCGTACTTTGTATTGTTGTTTGAATATTTTTACTGCTGTAATTGTCTATTACTTGGAGGAGTGGCCTAGTAGTTAGGGTGGTGGACTTTGGTCCTGAGGAGCTGAGTTCAATTCCCACTTCAGGCACAGGCAGCTCCTTGTGACTCTGGGCAAGTCACTTAACCCTCCATTGCCCCATGTAAGCCGCATTGAGCCTGCCATGAGTGGGAAAGCGCAGGGTACAAATGTAACAAAAATAAAATAGATACTATTGGATATTCTACATGGAACGTTGCTACTATTGGAGATTCTGTTGCTACTATTGGAGATTCTACATGGAATGTTGCTATTCCACTAGCAACATTCCATGTAGAAGGCTGCGCAGGCTTCTGTTTCTGTATGTGCAGGACGTCAGACTCACAGAAGCAGAAGCCTGCACGGCCACATTGGTGATCTGGGGAACTGAGTTTGATTCCCACTGCAGGCACAGGCAGCTCCTTGTGACTCTGGGCAAGTCACTTAACCCTCCATTGCCCAATGTAAGCCGCATTGAGCCTGCCATGAGTGGGAAAGCGCGGGGTACAAATGTAACAAAAAATAAATATTTCTTATTCTTGCTGTATACCTCCTTGAGTGAATTCCGTCAAAAAGGGGGCAAATAAATCCTAATAAATAAATCTATGAAAATTTGGATTTTGCTAAATTACTGTCGTAAAAGAATGCACATAGAGGGGAATTTTCAATATGATGTTTAAGTCCAACTTTGGACGTTTTGCTAAAAAAAAGTCAAAAATTCAAGTGGGGGATATAGACATTTTCAAAATAAGAAAACGTTTATCTTTTTATGCATATGCTCAGTTATTCTCTTCCCAACGCAGCTGTTCGCGCTTCAGTGTGCGAATAACTACCATCTCTGCTCGTGTGCTATATGGCTGACACTGAATGTTTCTCCTGATGAAGCTCAGTTGAGAAGAGAATAACTTTGAGAAGATAAGTGTGCACCTGCAAGATTTAAGACTGCTGATAAGCTATGTTTTTGTATTGACATTATTAATAAATACAATACAAAAAAGGCTTTCAGAAAAAAAATGAAAACAGATTTTATTACTAAAGAGTAATTATATAATACACACCAAAGATAAATGAGACAGCTTGGTCTCTTAGATCAAAAAATGTGCAGTCAAGAATAAATCACAGTTTCTCTTTAATGAGAAATTACATATAAACATCATTATTAGCTAAACTAAGCATCTACTATAATAAAACTCACCCTCAACGTTCTGAAGACAACGTTCTGAAGTCACTCAGTCACTCACTGAAGGGTTCATGGATTCATGGTGGTGAAGCCACAACACTGACCATGTCTCTCTGCCCCGCCCTCGCATGACGGACCAATCAGAAAAAACACACTCAACATTCTGAAACACAAAGGACCATCACAACACCATTCCCAGGCAACACTAGGCAACGTAAGACGGACCAATCAGAGGAAACTACGTGACAATAAGGGAGGAGCATTCCCCAGCAGAATGGCTCATTATCTGGGCAGCACGGAGAGCACAGAACCACCGCTGGAACGAGAGAAGAATATTCCTGCTGTGGGTATGTGCAAAAATAGACCGGGGGGGGGGGGGGGGGGGGAGAGGGAGAAATTTTTAAATGCCTAATGCCAGTACTGAAGAGTGCCAGAGGGCCTATAGCACAGACTATATTTGGGATCGCTTGACATGGAGTCAGAGGAGCCGGAAAACAACATGCCCGTCACCATCTGGGACGTGGGCGAACAGGACAAGCTGCGGCCCAGCTGGAAGGATTACCCGCGACCCAGCCAGCAGCAAACAGCGACCAAGGAAGGGGGAGGAGTACTCCTTCCCTGCCTAGGAATCGCTGGAGACTGGCTGCCAAACTAACGAAACAACCGCACACCGACGCACCACCTCCATCATTCGAAAGGCATCCACTCTTTCTTCAACAGAAATGCAAACTAATAATACAAAACAAACAAAGAATACATGGTTTCTCAGGCGGCTGCAGGTAACTCCCCACCCCCTTCTTCTTCCCCTTTTGCCGAAGCGGCCAAGGACGTGCCCAACCATCCCCAGCCTCCGGCAAGCTGTCTCCCACCTCGGGGATTCCCCGACCACCCGGAAAAAGACGGCGCTGATTCCTGCAGCCCATAAATGTTCCAGCATTCCCCTGCAGCCGTCAACAACCTGCACACACACCGCACCCTCACACACACACTGTTTAAATGCCCCCCATTTTAGACCCCTTTTTGTCCCCTCTACACGGAAGGTTAAAGAGCGTTAGTTCATCCAAAAGGGTTTGAATTGTTTCCCTGACCTCAAGGGTTACCCAGTCCCATGGGGGTCTGTTCTGGGGAGGCATCAGAAGGCGGAGTTCAAAGGTTATTCCCATGACCACAGCTTTCTGTCCATTAGGATCAAAGTAAATCTTTAACCTTTTATTTTCCCACATATATTATATTGAAGATCAACCCAAATTAGTTCAGGGAATCAGTATTATTGGTGTGTGGATTACTTAGTAGATCAGGTGATAAATAGAAGGTAGATAGAAATATAGAAATGAAGACAAAGATAGTTTCCAGAGATAAAGTATTTATTCTCACCAATATAAGGTCTTCAGGACAGTACAATCATCAAACATCCTGAATTCAACTGGACAGAGCTCTGCTGTCGGTCAAGTGTTGGAGGAAACTGCCCACTTTCTGTCTAAATCTCATCTCCTTTTATAGGCGAAGACCTCTATACAAATTAATGGCAAGACCCTGTTTTTTTTTTATTCTTGCCCAACTCTTTCCGGCAGGTGTACATCTGTACCATCTGTACTATCTCTTTTCCGGTTCTAGCTATTTCAAAACATTTCCGTTCTCGTAAACATCTTGTTTTTTTCTTGATACCAAAATATCTATTTTAGCTATTGCAAATGATTGTGAAACTTCCGTTTTCGTCAACACTTGTTTTTCTCTTTCTCTCCTATTATTAACATATCAGCTTTCATAACATCTTATGATCTGAGTATCATCTCATAGAAGCATAGACTTCATTTTAAAAACCAGATTTTATCCATTCTAATCCATTATTCAACCATCATATGTGCTACATTCAATTTGTAAGTTGTACCAGGTTTTATTAACACTCTTCCTGCAATCCTGCTTCTGCAGGTTCTCTACTATAAGGCCATCAATGGGTTATCAGGCCTATTCAGGACTTCTCAGCTGGCCAAAGCCCTGTAACTTGGCCTACCACCATTCCAGTGGATAGGCCTCAAGCTACAACACATATTAACAACACACACACACAAAATAACTCTGTGACACAGACACACACCACATGCTAGCGCCCGTTTCATTGGTTTCGGAAACGGGCCTTTTTTTTACTAGTAAACTAATAAATCCTAACTACACACATGCTAAACCAGAGCCAGTTCAGAATCCTTTAACAATAATCTATTACTGGTACATTCAAGTAAAACCTTAAATAGCTCTTAACATTCCCAGCTGTTCTTCATCAGGATTTAAATCTGCAACTTGATCCCTCTCAGGGTTGTAGCTTTGTTTGAAACAAATCACCATTTAAAAATAAGTAAACACTGATCAGTTTCTTCAAATGAACTTCAGCAACAAATAGCAGCTCCAGCTGATTCCCATCAAGGTTTTAAGATAGCTTGTTATTCCTTGCTGGTTCAACTACAAGCAGATCCACTTTGTTGTGCAAATGCCTTTAGAAGCACAGACAAACTTAAAGCACCAAGCAGTTCAGATAATCAAAGTGTGCTAAAAAGTTCTTATGTAAATAAATTCACCAAAGATCAAAATCCAATCTTCAAACAAGTTCCCAGGCAACACAGAACTGTGTTTCATTTACACTTCATCAGGAGTGAGGCTACTACTACTACTTAAAATTTCTGTAGCGCTACTAGACGTACACAGCGCTGTACACTTGAACATGAAGAGACAATCCGTGCTCGACAGAGCTTACAGTCTAATCAGAACAGACAAACAGGCCAGATACAGTGGGGGAAATAAGTATTTGATCCCTTGCTGATTTTGTAAGTTTGCCCACTGACAAAGACATGAGCAGCCCATAATTGAAGGGTAGGTTATTGGTAACAGTGAGAGATAGCACATCACAAATTAAATCCGGAAAATCACATTGTGGAAAGTATATGAATTTATTTGCATTCTGCAGAGGGAAATAAGTATTTAATCCCTCTGGCAAACAAGACCTAATACTTGGTGGCAAAACCCTTGTTGGCAAGCACAGCGGTCAGACGTCTTCTGTAGTTGATGATGAGGTTTGCACACATGTCAGGAGGAATTTTGGTCCACTCCTCTTTGCAGATCATCTCTAAATCATTAAGAGTTCTGGGCTGTCGCTTGGCAACTCGCAGCTTCAGCTCCCTCCATAAGTTTTCAATGGGATTAAGGTCTGGTGACTGGCTAGGCCACTCCATGACCCTAATGTGCTTCTTCCTGAGCCACTCCTTTGTTGCCTTGGCTGTATGTTTTGGGTCATTGTCGTGCTGGAAGACCCAGCCACGACCCATTTTTAAGGCCCTGGCGGAGGGAAGGAGGTTGTCACTCAGAATTGTACGGTACATGGCCCCATCCATTCTCCCATTGATGCGGTGAAGTAGTCCTGTGCCCTTAGCAGAGAAACACCCCCAAAACATAACATTTCCACCTCCATGCTTGACAGTGGGGACGGTGTTCTTTGGGTCATAGGCAGCATTTCTCTTCCTCCAAACACGGCGAGTTGAGTTCATGCCAAAGAGCTCAATTTTTGTCTCATCTGACCACAGCACCTTCTCCCAATCACTCTCGGCATCATCCAGGTGTTTACTGGCAAACTTCAGACGGGCCGTCACATGTGCCTTCCGGAGCAGGGGGACCTTGCGGGCACTGCAGGATTGCAATCCGTTATGTCGTAATGTGTTACCAATGGTTTTCGTGGTGACAGTGGTCCCAGCTGCCTTGAGATCATTGACAAGTTCCCCCCTTGTAGTTGTAGGCTGATTTCTAACCTTCCTCATGATCAAGGATACCCCACGAGGTGAGATTTTGCGTGGAGCCCCAGATCTTTGTCGATTGACAGTCATTTTGTACTTCTTCCATTTTCTTACTATGGCACCAACAGTTGTCTCCTTCTCGCCCAGCGTCTTACTGATGGTTTTGTAGCCCATTCCAGCCTTGTGCAGGTGTATGATCTTGTCCCTGACATCCTTAGACAGCTCCTTGCTCTTGGCCATTTTGTAGAGGTTAGAGTCTGACTGATTCACTGAGTCTGTGGACAGGTGTCTTTCATACAGGTGACCATTGCCGACAGCTGTCTGTCATGCAGGTAACGAGTTGATTTGGAGCATCTACCTGGTCTGTAGGGGCCAGATCTCTTACTGGTTGGTGGGGGATCAAATACTTATTTCCCTCTGCAGAATGCAAATAAATTCATATACTTTCCACAATGTGATTTTCCGGATTTAATTTGTGATGTGCTATCTCTCACTGTTACCAATAACCTACCCTTCAATTATGGGCTGCTCATGTCTTTGTCAGTGGGCAAACTTACAAAATCAGCAAGGGATCAAATACTTATTTCCCCCACTGTAAGGACAAAGAGTGGCAAGATTCTGTGCGGAATCCCAAAGAGTAGCAAGATTCCATGCAGAACCCCAAAGAGCAGCAAGATTCTGGAATCTCAAAAGAATAGCAGATTCCAGAATCCCAAAGACTACTACTTTTACTACTACTTATCATTTCTATAGCGCTACTAGACGTACGCAGCACAGTACACTTGAACATGAAGAGACAATCCGTGCTCGACAGAGCTTACAGTCTAATCAGGACAAATAAGGCATAAGGACAAAGAGTAGCAAGATTCTTTGCGGAATCCCAAAGAGTAGCAAGATTCCGGAATCCCAAAGACTACTACTTGTACTACTACTTATCATTTCTATAGCGCTACTAGGCGTACACAGCGCTGTACACTTGAACATGAAGAGACAGTCCGTGCTCGACAGAGCTTACAGTCTAATCAGGACAAATAAGGCATAAGGACAAAGAGTAGCAAGATTCTGTGCAGAATCCCAAAGAGTAGCAAGATTCTGTGCGGAATCCCAAAGAGTAGCAAGATTCCGGAATCCCAAAGAGCAGCAAGATTCTGTGCGGAATCCCAAAGAGTAGCAAGATTCCATGCAGAACCCCAAAGAGCAGCAAGATTCTGGAATCTCAAAAGAGTAGCAAGATTCCAGAATCCCAAAGACTACTACTTTTACTACTACTTATCATTTCTATAGCACTACTAGACGTACGCAGTGCTGTACACTTGAACATGAAGAGACAGTCCCTGCTCGACAGAGCTTACAATCTAATCAGGACAGACAGATAAGGGATAAGGACAAAGAGTAGTAAGATTCCGGAATCCCAAAGAGTAGCAAGATTCTGTGCGGTATCCCAAACACTACTACTACTACTACTTATCATTTCTATAGCGCTACTAGATGTACGCAGCGCTGTACACTTGAACATGAAGAGACAGTCCCTGCTCGACAGAGCTTACAATCTATAATTTGAATCTAAAAACATACAAGCAATCCAATAGTTACTAAAGAACCACACTTCTCACATTATTATTATTATTTGTATTGACATTATGAGATATTTGTGGATTTGGAAAATTGATTATTTTGTGTAAAAATTGGGAAGGAGTTTTTTTTTTTTTCTGACTAGTGATGCATTCTTTGAAAGGCTCTCCGGTACTGTTTTGGCTGGTAGTAGTCACTGAAATCAAATTCTCCTTGCCATTATTTTGTTTAAAGCATTTGCTGGTTGGATTTTCTTGTTCAACTCGCTTTAGGCTTTTTATTTTGGAATTGTTTGTGAGTTTTAGTGCTGTTATTGGGTTGGTGCTTTTTTCCACATTAAAAAAAAAAATCAACATCATTGAATATGAGAGATTTCAGGTACGCAGGAGGCACAGGGCCATTGCAGATGTTCCGTTAATACCCTCTGCTCCACTCTCATGCTGTTTTGAGCCCCCAAACCCAAATATATGTACATAAGTACATAAGTAGTGCCATACTGGGAAAGACCAAAGGTCCATCTAGCCCAGCATCCTGTCACCGACAGTGGCCAATCCAGGTCAAGGGCACCTGGCACGCTCCCCAAACGTAAAAACATTCCAGACAAGTTATACCTAAAAATGCGGAATTTTTCCAAGTCCATTTAATAGCGGTCTATGGACTTGTCCTTTAGGAATCTATCTAACCCCTTTTTAAACTCCGTCAAGCTAACCGCCCGTACCACGTTCTCCGGCAACGAATTCCAGAGTCTAATTACACGTTGGGTGAAGAAAAATTTTCTCCGATTCGTTTTAAATTTACCACACTGTAGCTTCAACTCATGCCCTCTTGGATAGCGTGAACAGTCGCTTCACATCCACCCGATCCATTCCACTCATTATTTTATACACTTCTATCATATCTCCCCTCAGCCGTCTCTTCTCCAAGCTGAAAAGCCCTAGCCTTCTCAGCCTCTCTTCATAGGAAAGTCGTCCCATCCCCACTATCATTTTCGTCGCCCTTCATAAGTACATAAGTACATAAGTAGTGCCATACTGGGAAAGACCAAAGGTCCATCTAGCCCAGCATCCTGTCACCGACAGTGGCCAATCCAGGTCAAGGGCACCTGGCACGCTCCCCAAACGTAAAAACATTCCAGACAAGTTATACCTAAAAATGCGGAATTTTTCCAAGTCCATTTAATAGCGGTCTATGGACTTGTCCTTTAGGAATCTATCTAACCCCTTTTTAAACTCCGTCAAGCTAACCGCCCGTACCACGTTCTCCGGCAACGAATTCCAGAGTCTAATTACACGTTGGGTGAAGAAACATTTTCTCCGATTCGTTTTAAATTTACCACACTGTAGCTTCAACTCATGCCCTCTTGGATAGCGTGAACAGTCGCTTCACATCCACCCGATCCATTCCACTCATTATTTTATACACTTCTATCATATCTCCCCTCAGCCGTCTCTTCTCCAAGCTGAAAAGCCCTAGCCTTCTCAGCGTAACAGTATCTCGGGAAGGTCTCTTGCTGAGGCTCCGTAACTTCTATTCTAGTGTATGTGATGGCCAAATTGATATCTTAGTTTAACAATAGTTGTATTGAGTGCCATGAATGCTTTAAAGACGTTACAGCTTCCTCTCTGTTAGATCACAACATTCATTGTTTAGAGAGAGCCTAGACACTGTATTTTTGTTCCCAGTTTGCACAAAGCATGCCATTAATCCTGTAGATCAATAATGCGTGGCTGCACTTCAAGCAAAGGTGTCCTCAATTTTACACGTTAGGATTTTCTGCAGTCTGTAGTAATGTCTTTGAGGCTGTCTGGTTCAGGCCTTTGCTTTCTTGCCAGCATCACATTAGCAACTTTCACAACATCATCAACGAGCTGCACAGTTTATCCTCACAGCGGAAATAAATTTAGGTGAAAATTACAGAGCACTTTTTTTTTTCACTTATTCAAGTATACCCACGAGTATCTTGTCTCTTTCTGCTTCACGGAAACAATGTCTGCCTGTATGAGAGCCATCTGTAGCGTGCGCAGAGCAGTCGCACATAGCGATTGACTGGTCTGCGCATGCTCAGCTCGCCCACTGGCTTCCCCGATATCGCATGCAAATGAGCTGGGTCGCAAAAGCAACGAGCAGCTCATTTGCATGCGATTCTCTTTGTGTTTCTAAATCGGTAAAGTTTTACCGATTTGGAAACGCAGACGGATTCTTAACGGGACCTTTGTGCATCTGCCTCTTATCTCAGATCTTATGGGCAACAGTGCAAGAAGATCCTCTGTGCTTCAGATTGTGAGCTCTCGCTGACTATTTAAAAAAAACAACCCAAAAACCAGAATCTATAGTAACATAGTAGATGACGGCAGAAAAAGACCTGCACAGTCCGTCCAGTCTGCCCAACAAGATAACTCATATGTGCTACTTTTTGTGTATACCCTACTTTGATTTGTACCTGTCCTCTTCAGGGCACAGACCGTATAAGTCTGCCCAGCACTATCCCTGCCTCCCAACCACCAGCCCCGCCTCCCAACCACTGGCTCTGGCACAGACCGTATAAGTCTGCTCAGCTCTAGCCTCGCCTCCCAACCACCAGCCCCGCCTCCCAACCACCAGCTCTGGCACAGACCGTACAAGTCTGCTCAGCTCTATCCTCGCCTCCCAACCACCGGCTCTGGCACAGACCGTACAAGTCTGCCCAGCACTATCCCTGCCTCCCAACCACCAGCCCCGCCTCCCAACCACTGGCTCTGGCACAGACCGTATAAGTCTGCTCAGCTCTAGCCTCGCCTCCCAACCACCAGCCCCGCCTCCCAACCACCGGCTCTGGCACAGACCGTACAAGTCTGCTCAGCTCTATCCTCGCCTCCCAACCACCGGCTCTGGCACAGACCGTACAAGTCTGCCCAGCACTATCCCTGCCTCCCAACCACCAGCCCCGCCTCCCAACCACTGGCTCTGGCACAGACCGTATAAGTCTGCTCAGCTCTATCCTCGCCTCCCAACCACCGGCTCTGGCACAGACCGTATAAGTCTTCCCAGCACTATCCCCGCCTCCCTACCACCAGAATCTATGAGAAAGTATATGCAGCTGTTTGTCTCCATTCCAAACAGACTGGAATTATTGTGTCTAGTCATATTGTAACTAATTGACTAGCATCCTGTGTTCAACACTTAGTCTTATTAGTAGGATTCAGTTTGCCATCTCCAAGCTTACCGTATTGATTGTATTTATGCTTATATTTCATCATTTTACTGTTATGCTGTTAAAAGTTTTGTTTTTTTTTTATTTCAAGCTGTATCTGCTCTAAGTTGCTGCCTTGGGTGAATGTTTCCATAAAGGCGGTTAATAAATACAATCTTGTTATGTGTAAACTGGTATCCCTCTAACCAGTATAGTCATCAAATCAGAGCCACTGCTTCTAGTGTTGCTCTTGAAATCACGCTTTGCTGGAAAGCTTTTGTGGAGCAGTTGGAGTGGCCTACTGGTTAGGGTGGTGGACTTTGGTCCTGGGGAACTGAGTTCGATTCCCACTTCACGCACAGGCAGCTACTTGTGACTCTGGGCAAGTCACTTAATCCTCCATTGCCCCATGTAAGCCGCATTGAGCCTGCCATGATTGGGAAAGTGCAGGGTACAAATGTAACAAAACTAAAATAGATAGTATTGGAGATTCTATATGGAATGTTGCTATTCCACTAGCAACATTCCATGTAGAAAGCTGCGCAGGCTTCTGTTTCTGTGAGTCTGACGTCCTGCACGTACGTACGTGCAGGACGTCAGACTCACAGAAGCAGAAGCCTGCGCGGCCACATTGGTGATCTGCAAGGGCAGGCTTCTACATGGAATGTTGCTAGTGGAATAGCAACATTCCATGTAGAATCTCAAATAGTAGCAACAGTGGAGGAGTGGCCTAGTGGTTAGGGTGGTGGACTTTGGTCCTGAGGAACTGAGTTTGATTCCCACTTCAGGCACAGGCAGCTCCTTGTGACTCTGGGCAAGTCACTTAACCCTCCATTGCCCCATGTAAGCCGCATTGAGCCTGCCATGAGTGGGGAAAGCGCGGGGTACAAATGTAACAAAAATAAAATAGATACTATTGGAGATTCTACATGGAATGTTGCCTCCTCTCATGCAATTTCCTGTGAACGGAACGTGGCAGAGGGAAGACCTGGAGCTGGTCGAAGGGAGCCTGTCATGCTTCTGCTGGCATTCAATGTAAACTTTGAGAGTGAGAGAGATGAGAGAGCATTGCTGGAACCTTGGGGAGGAGGACAGAGACTATATTGGACTGGGGGGGGGGGGGGGGGAGATGCCAGCCCTGTGTATATTGCACCAATCAATTTCCGCATAGTTCAGTTTGGAGAGAGAAGCGAGCAGTGCTGGAACCGTGGGGAGAGGGAAAGAGAGTATACTGGCCTGGGGGAGGGAGGCGGTGGAGAGATGCCAGCCCCGTGTATATTGCACCTATCCATTTTAGCATAGTTGAATTTGGTTCCATGTGGTTCTCATATGGTAACGTTTGTTGTTTGTATGCTTTTGAATTTGTGGCCACTAAGTATAAGACATAAATGCAGGTGAAATGTATAGTTAAATAGAGAAATGGATTTAGTTAGATTTGCTTTGGTTTTGTATGCAGTGGTTTCATTTCACAAGAGACAAAAGCATCAGAAACGTTTTATTAATTAGTCCCTTCCATGCCTTGTTAGTGTGGGGAGTAAGGGTCAAGGAATGTCCCTATATATATATTTGTTGGATATGAGCAGTTATTTTGCTGAGAGTTGTCCAGTGTGATCTGGTTGTGTGTTTGGAGTTATTTATCGTCATTAATTACTTTCTACTCTCCAGTAGGCACTCTCCACTCATGTCATGATTTTTCTCTCCATCCCTTCTGCTTTTTCATGAGCTTGACTCTGCTCCAGCCACTGTAATTCACTGCCTCTCCCTTTTGTTAACACGCTTGCATTATTTCTCTATGCTGAACGTTTGCCAAGTTTAAGGCTGCACTAAAAACCCTTTTCCCAGTTCACATTTTGATGAACAGGCCAAACGCACATTGCGTAGCATTGCTAACTATTTCCTATGTACATACGTACCCTCAAGTTTGTACATCGGTCCTCTTTCCTGTTGCATTCTGGCATTCCTTTCTGCTTGTCTGAGTTGAGAATTTTTAAACCCCTTTGCTTTACTTGTTAAGATAAACCATGTATCATCAAAACATAAACATGACCAGGGTAAACTGTAGTAGCACTGGGATTTTTACTGGTGGTGGTGGTGGGGTGTGTGTGGGGGGGGGGGGGGGGGGGGGGAGTAATCTTTTTGTTACTTTGACAAAAGCAATCTTTTATAAAATTAGCCCCAAAATGTAATCTTTTATTTTCAGGTAAAAATAAAATGGTATAAAAAGGTTATCCATAATCACATGAAGAACAAAATTGTGCTGTAAAAGCCTATAAAGAGGGTGGAAAGGCTCACCGGTGCATATATTGTACTAGTTCTGGAACAACTGGTGTCTGCACAGTGAGAAGATGTTGGTGACGTGTCCTGCTGGTGTGAGAGCGCAGTGCAAATTGGTGGATTAGGTTATACAATTGGACACCTCTTCAATTTTTTTTTTCTACGAAAGATAACTTCAAGTACTTTTTTTAGGAACTACCACTATGTTGGGTTTTTTTGGGACTGCTTTTGATAGTTGATATTTTTGATTTTTCACTACTGCCTAGAGTGGATTATGTGGGCTTTGTCATTTGTTCGGGTTTTTGGGGAGCAGTCTTCTTTTTCTCTAATTAGTGGAGGTTTTTGGGGGACCGTTTTTTTTTCTGTTTTTTTTTTTTTTGCTACATTTGGCCAATGATGATAAATTGGAATGATGTTGTGAGGCTGGAATGGCATCATGTGCCGTGTCTCATCCAGTGCTCTATGAGGTTTGAGGCCAATATTTATTTATATTGAGATAATTGTTGAGATGCCCAGTGTAATCTGCTCTAGACACTAGTTGTTGGTAAACACATTTTTGAATTTACCTGTTTTTGTAAAACACATGTGCTCGCAGGTCTGACATTGACTAAATCCTGGATGAGTTGGGGCAGTGTTTGATGGCAGTGTTTTGTTTTTTTATTTGCCTCTGAGTAGATGCAAATGTTTATTTAGCAAATTCTTAGCTTGGATGCCACCATCCTCTGCTGAATGTTGTCTCTCTGCACTTTCTTATAGTATGTCTTGTGTTTCTCTTCACACAGCAGTATGAGGAAAGGGAGCCCCAAGACCCAAGATATCCAAGTTCCTCCTCTTGTACCAGTTTGCCATAAATATACACAGGTAATGCTATAGAAACCATATTAATTTTGATAGCCGCCTGGGAGTCTCCTCAAATTCCCCACAAATAGTCTGACATCAAGATGTTTCCTTTCTATTTTAAAAACATCTGTATCATCATATCGACAATTCAAAAAACTCAAAAATGTCAAAAAAAGGGGGGAAAAGTCTCAACAAGTACGACAGCCCTCATAAACAATTAGTTGTACGTACAAAAAGTCGTAGCAACAGACACTATAAAGCTAAGTGTTTTGGTGCACTTTATTTAACCATGTTGACATTGTTCTAAGTATATTCAAGGCTCCACAGATTTTTTGTGACTGTTCATGTGAAAAGCGATTTAAAAATATATGTAAAAAAATGTTGTTGTCTATGGGGGTTTTTTCAGTCTATGATGACTTTTTGTACGTACAACTAATTGTGTTTATGAGGGTTGTCGTACTTGTTGAGACTTTTCCCCCCTTTTTTGACATTTTTGAGTAATTTTTGAGTTTTTTGAATTGTCGATATGATGATATAGATGGTTTTGCTTCTATTTGGGTTTTTGAAATTTTCGCGATAAACTAACAGTTTTGTCGATCTGTGTAGTACATTGTGATTTCCTTTCTATTTTAGCCAACACTTATGGCAATGCTGTGTGGATCCTGCTTTATTGGTAATAGGTTAACAATCCAAGAATTACCCTTTTGAATAACTGGGAGACTGCCCCATAGGAGCAGCTAAGGTGTTTTGTCCCTGATGCAGGCAGTTGTTGTCCAGACATCTAGATTTTATTAATTTGGCTCAAAGTTAATTCATTTTGATACAGTAGATGTTGGGTATTAATATTTAAAGCTGCTAGTCTGCTTAAAGTCACCGGGTAAATTCCTAACACAGATTGGCTCCTTTGTTACATAATAGATATCACTATACATTTTAAAAGGAACTTCTCGCTCTGTTTGGTTCATCTTGAGTTTCACTCTACGCTTCCTGAAGCAGCTTGAGATAAGTTTACTTTAAAGTAAAGGGTACTTTTGAGATTGATCACCTCTACACAGTAGGGAGATGGATGATTATATTATCATAAACTGCAAGGTTTTAATCTGCCTAACTTGAATGACCTGGACTAGGAGCAGTGTTATATATATCTTCTAAAGAATATTGTTCCACAGAAGTTTATTATAAGAAAATGTTCTTATCCTGCTAGACCAGTCCAAAGTGGGTTGTGTCCCTCTTGCCCCCCCTCAACCAGCAGATGGGGGCAGAGCTGAGCTGAGCTGTCCATGGCATCATTAGTATAAGGAGCAGTGCAGCCTTGGAACTCATCAACATTTCTGTGCCTCAAAGTGAAGGTGCAGCTTGGACTGATGCAGTAGATGTCTTTGAAGCAACCCTGATTCCCACAGACTTGTGGCCCTGTGGTTGAATCCATAGGCAGCAGAATGGGGTGGGGCACAGGGCCATTGCCCAACCCAGCATCAGCAACTAGAGAAATTTGGGGTGAGGCTGGTGATTGGTTTACTTGGATCCTCCAACCGAAAAGGTGGTGTTCTGCCCTTGGTTGAGTCCCTTGGACAGTGTTGGCTCTGAAGAATCAGTACATGGATTAATGGCTGGTGAGTCTTGCATGATGGAGGTAAGTGATGCTACCCTGGCTGGTATTCTTACCTGATCAGACCAGTTCAAAATAGGGCCATTATGTGGTAGCCTTGCTTTTCGAGAGTTTCCACTCTGCTCGGCACATGTTGGCCTCAATTTTGGGGACAATATAATCTTCTGGTATCTTAAACGCCAAAATCCTGGGTTGCATGGCAATGTTTCTGGAGCAGTCTTCCACTAATGATCGTGGTTGGTCCAAAGCTTTAAGCAATACTGTTCAGGCAGCCCTTCCCTCTTCTGGTAGGTAGTATGGGTTGAGGAATTAGCTGGGGTTCTCCCTCCCCCCCCCCCCCCCCCCACCATCACCCAGTGTGCAAAACTGGGTTCTGGCTGTGTCCCTTCAAAGTTGGTTTAGGTTCTTCTATTGGAGGTTGGTTACTGCTTTAGGAAATTTATCTTCTCCCTTGTGGTAGATTTCAGGAACAGTGGGTCACAGGAACTGTCAAAGGTTCCAGGTTCTCCATGCTTTGAGATTAAGAGCAGAATGGCATCTCTCTTCTGAGCACACTACCAAAACCCTTATCCATACTCTTATGATCTCTCACTTAGACTATTGCAACATGCTTCTCACAGGTCTCCCACTTAGCCATCTCTCTCCTCTTCAATCTGTTCAAAATTCTGCTGCATGACTAATATTCCACCAGTGTCGTTATGCTCATACTAGCCCCCTCCTCAAGTCACTTCACTGGCTTCCTATCCCTTTCCGCATACAGTTGAAACTCCTCTTATTGACTTACAAGTGCATTCACTCCTCAGTTCCTCTCCACTCTTATCTCTCTCTACGTTCACTGGGTAAATCTCTCTTATCTGCACCCTTCTCCTCCACTGCCAACTCCAGACTCCGTTCCTTTTATCTTGCTGCACCCTATGCCTGGAATAGACTTCCTGAGCCGGTACGTCAAGCTCCATCTCTGGCCGTCTTCAAATCTAAGGTAAAAGCTCACCATTTTTGATGCTGCTTTTAACTCTTAACCCCTATTCACCCTTGCATGTTTTATCTTTCCCACCTTATTAATTTCCTTACCCTTATTTGTCCTGATTAGATTGTAAGCTCTTTCGAGCAGGGACTGTCTCTTCATGTTCAAGTGTACAGCGCTGCGTACATCTAGTAGCGCTATAGAAATGATAATTCTCCGAGGACAAGCAGGCTTCAATCTTCTCATAAGTGGGTGACACCGATCCACTTTGCCCGATCCAGCTTTTGCCATAGTAAAAAAAAAAAAAAAAGAGAGAGTTTGTGGCGCACAAGCCGCGCTCTACCGGGCATGCATGAATGCGGTCTCCTCAGTTCTCTCTTTTTTTTCCACATGAGGAGAAGGTGCGTTTTTTTTTTTGTCCTCTCCTCACTTTCCCAGTTTTTTTGAGAGCTTTTAGTGCCTTTCGGTCCTCTTTTTTTTTTTTTTTCTGCTTCTCTTGTGGCTCCTTTAATTGGGCCTTACAAACCCGTCCTTTATTTTTCCTTAGTTTTATTTTGTCTTGGTTTGTTTTCTTTATTTTCCGCATCATTGGGCCGTTTTTAGGCCCTGACTTTTGGTCAGGTTTTTCACTTTCTTTTTCTCCATGCCTTGCCCCTTTTTCAGGCGTTAGCCGATTACGGTCTGAACAAATACATGGTATGAATGAATACAAAGTGATATTGTAGTAGAATGAGGTACATGTATGGTAGGTACAGTTGGGGGGAAGTTAGAGGGGGAAAGGGGGAAGAAGAGTCAGTTAATGTTCGTTATGGTCTTTGGTTACATTGTGTCACAAGTGACCAGGTATTTTTATGTTGGGTCAGTGGGGTATGTTCTTCTGAACAGGTCTGTCTTTAATGCTTTCCGAAAATTTAGGTGGTCGAGCGTAGTTTTTACTGCTTTTGGCAATGCGTTCCATAGTTGTGCGCTTAGGTAGGAAAAGCTGGTTACGTAGGTGGATTTGTATTTGAGTCCTTTGCTGCTTGGGTGAAGTCTGAGGTGGCAGTGCATGAGATTATGGGCTGTGCGCTCTTAGACACTGTGGCCTCCATGTTGGAGTGACTCAGGATGCTTGGGATGAGAGGGATGTTTCCTGACATAGTTGATATGTAAGAGATCATGGTCTTCCTCCCAATTGGGTTCTTAAAGCTTTGCTCTAACAGGATGATAAGAAGTGAAATTTGTTCTTACCTGCTGTTTTCATCTCCTTGAGTCCTGCTAGACCAGTCCAGGATTCACTTAGGAAGACTAAGGTTTCAGTTTTCCCCTTTTGACCTCTTTTTCAAAAAAAATTTTTAATGGTTTGAATTGAGGTCTAGTGTTTTCCTTGGGCTGTGCTAGGAACTTTGTCATCAGGTAGGTATGAATTTGTCACGTTACATAGTAACATATAGTAGATGACGGCAGAAAAAGACCTGCACGGTCCATCTAGTCTGCCCAAGATAAACTCATATGTGTATACCTTACCTTGATTTGTACCTGTCTTTTCCAGGGCACAGACCGTATAAGTCTGTCCAGCAGTATTCCCCGCCTCCCAACCACCAGTCCCGCCTCCCATCACCGGCTCTGGCACAGACCCCGTATAAGTCTGCCCTCCCCTATCCTAGCCTCTCAACCACCAACCCCTCTTCCCCCCGCCACCCAATTTCAGCTAAGCTTCTGTGGATCCATTCCTTCTGCACAGGATTCCTTTATGCCTATCCCACGCATGCTTGAATTCCGTTACCGTTTTCATCTCCACCACCTCCCGCGGGAGGGCATTCCAAGCGTTCACCACCCTCTCTGTGAAGAAATACTTCCTGACATCTTTCCTGAGTCTGCCCCCCTTCAATCTCATTTCATGTCCTCTCGTTCTACCGCCTTCCCATCTCACGTTAATATGTTCAGTTGTTTTTTCTGATGCTTTGTCACTCCTTATACTACTGATGTCACTGAAAACTCCGTCTGCTGGTTGAGGAGGGGGCATAAACCCAACTTGTCTGAACTGGTTTAGTTGGAATCAAATAAATTAGCAGGTAGGAACAAATTTTACTATACGTATTATTGGTATGCCATTCTCTTTCCATTTCCTAAGGTAGGAATCATATGGTATGATTTGTTTTTTTGGAACCTTTTATTTGCCTTTGTAGGGGATAAGGTTATCTGTATTTGCATTTTTAGCAGGAATAGAAAATCTAGGCCAGTTTTTCTTTCCTGTTTTCTGGAGTATGTTATCTTGTTTCACTGTGTCACTAGACTCGAATGCAAAGCACAACTGGATGAATGGTACTGCTTGTTATGTGAGTCGGCAGACTATCAGGTAATGGTAACACAAGCCGACAGGAGTTACATTATAGTGAATGTCATTTGCCGCCTTGTTCACTTTTGATCTTGCTAACTTTAACATAGTTCCTTGCCTACTTAAAAACAATATATTTTTTTCACCTCAGGTATATCTTTAGCAGAGGATGGAAGAACATTTAACAGAAATACCAAATGTGCAGGCACCTGAGAGCCTGTTGCAAACAGGCTGCACAACTTCAAACTTATCAGAAAGTGATAACATGAGTACAGATGCAGACACAATATGTGAATCGAAGGACAGATTAAATACAAGATGTTGCAGTGAGGAAGACAAACCAGGAGAGAAATCTTTGTTGGAACTGAGCGGTGAATTGCAGTCTGTGCCTGGAAGCAACGACATGACTGAAGGAGAGCAACATGGATTATCGGATATCGTTGGCAGTGGGGAATCCTGTGCTAAAATCCATGTGGAGGGATTACAGAGAACAGACTGTTTGCCCAGTGAAGATTTTGCACAGCAGCAAACAAAAACCAACGGGCATGAGCAGTCTGTAACGGAACTACTGCAAGAATTAGGGACTTGTGATTCAGCGGTCAAATCCATTAAACACCTTGATTCAAACAGTCCTTTTGACACAGAATGCAGCAAGAAACTTCTGTCCAAAATACAGTTTGGATTGTCACAGGAGACTTTGTTGGAGGAAATAGAATCTGAACTCCAATCAAAAGATCTTATCAAGGATTACCCAAATGGAATAAGACAGCGGGAACATACTCTAGCTATGCTGGAAAAATATGTGCACGAGAAATACCTGCAGCAAGAGAATGATATTAAGAGGTGAGGATCTCCTGAGCATTTTATTCTTGGCGTTAGCCGTTAAGCCCGTTAAAACGGGCGAGATTTCCAGCTACCCTCCTCGCCGCCGCTCCCTCCCCCCTCCGTGCTGGGCCCCCTGCACTGACCTGACAGCGCCTCTCACCTCCGTGTGAAAGCGCTGCAGGCAGCAGAAGATCGCTCTGCTGCTGCCTGCAGCGCTTCCACACGGAGGTGAGAGGCGCTGTCAGGTCAGTGCAGGGGGCCTGATACGGAGGAGGGCGGGAGCGGCGGGGGGATGGGGGGAGGGTGGAGGTTGGTTCGCGAGATGTTCGTTTCCAGGCATTGGCGGCATCCGACAGTCTGACTCCGTTTCCCTCTCTGTTCCGCCCTCTGACGTCATCACGTCTTGACGCGAGGGCGGGACAGAGAGGGAAGTCTCTACTGCGCATTTGCAGGTGAGTCGGTCACTTGCCGTTTATATGTTTGATATACAGGTGCTTATTTTGTACCTGGGGCAAAGGAGGGTTAAGTAACTTGCCCAGAGTCACAAGGAGCGGCAGTATATCAAATCCCATTAACAAGATTCCAAGCACAGATGTCTGGATCCGGAATGTACTTAGTCTGTTTTGTGAACCTGGTCTTAGGTGATACATAAATTTTATAACAGGCTGAAAGTTCTAGTTTTATGGTAGTTCTATCCCATTATGTTATCAGAGAGTCTCCTGTATTTCAGGATATGACAAGAGGCACAAACTTTGTGGGCAGAATTAGGGTTTTTAACATTCTTCTTGTTTAATAAATTTAATTCAAGTGTGGTTTTATTCTGCTTCACCAAAATTACATCAAGGTGGATTATAAAATATGTAAAACTAGGAAAAAATGCCCGTTTCTGAGGGCAATGAAACGGGCGCTAGCAAGGGGCCCCCTCCCTCCGTCCCTCCGAGCTACTTGCCTTGTTAGTTCTGTGGCGTTTCGGTTTCGGGCCTCGAGTGTCATAGCTCCGCCCTCGACGTCATGACGTTTTGACGCGAGGGCGGTGCAGACACTCCAGGGCACACCGGATATCTCGGGCGCCTCAACTTCCGTGGAGGCTTCAGAACGTTGGGGTTGCCTTTTATATAGAGAGACTAGTAAAAAAGCCCCATTTCTGATGCAAATGAAACGGGGGCTAGCAAGGTTTTCTTCTGTGTGCATGTGGGAGTGTGTGTGTGTCCCTGCACTCTGCCCTCTCTCCCTTCCCCTGTGCTGTGTGTCCCCTCCCCCCTCGGAGTGTTAAATTTCTTGCTGTGCTGTGTTTGTGTTACAGAGATAGTGAGGGCTTCTGCCCTCTCTGCCCTCCCCCCTCTGAGTCCTTCACTGTTACAGAGAGAGCGATTTGATTTCGTGCTTTGCTGTGTTTTCCTTCACTGTTTGTGTTAGAGAGAGAGCGAGGGCGGGGCAGACACTCATGGGGAAACCGGATATCTCTCCCCCTTCACACTTCCGGCTGGAGGCTTCATTTAGAACGTTGGTGGTGCCTTTTATATATAGAGATGACATTCCCTCATAAAAATCAGTCCATCGTATAATGCAATAAGAAGTTTATCATACAATGTTCAAACTGTCTTTTAGTAAGCAAACATTGGATAGTTTTGTGTATTGTGAAATTTAAGATACCTGATTTCTGAAGTAACACTGTTTTCAGGCCTCTTCTAAAGACTAAATAGTCAATCTTTCCACAGACTTGAATTAACACTGGTGGTCTTTTTACTAAGCCGCGGTAAGGAATATAATGAGTGTTTGCGTTTATCGCCAGTTGATTTCTACCACGAGCTAAAAATTCTACCACAGCTTAGTGAAAGACCCCCAGTGTATTCTTTCCCCTGGGATCTTTATAACTAATGATTTTCTCAAGTGCTTTCACAGTGAAAAGAATTTTGGTGCTACCTTTAAAGATCAAGTGGCTAAGTTTCAGTATCCTTACTTTATACATTGGCGATAACAGTAAGAAATCTCTAACTTTTGAACTGCTGCAGTCGCTACGACATATTGAACTCTAGTACTCTTTCTTCTTTTCCTCTCCTTTGCTGTTACTCGCTAATCTCTTTACTTCATTGATTTTGATTGTTTGCTGAATTGATGTATGTTTTTGCAGACTGATGTATGCCACATTGAGCCTGCCCATGGGTGGGAAAATGTGGGATATAAATGCTATAAATAAATAAATAACCCATAGTTATTTTAAGTTAACAAAACACCCTTTTAAATAAATAATTTGTCTGTATTGATAACCAGTGCAACTGTATTAGTAAAGAGTCAGCTCTTTCTCTTTTCACTCATAAAAAATCAGGTTGGCTGCTGTATTATACAAAATTTGCAACCTATGAAATAATTTTCCAGGAATCCCCAAATAAATTAGCATCACACAGGCTTTTAAGAATAGCAGTCTTCCTCATGCCTTCATTAATAGTTGGCAAGTCTGGGTTTATATTTTTTTGTGGGTTTTGTTTTTGTCATGTTTCAGAATGAATTTTGCTTAATGTAGAATAGACATGGGGCGTATCTGCGTGGGGCCACAGGGGCCTGGGCCCCCGCAGATTTCGCCCTGGACCCCCCTACCGCCGTTAACTCTCCCCGCCTACCGCCAACCCTTTCCCCGCCTACCGCCGTCACCTACCCCGAGGTCCACTCCTGCCGGCTTTTTAAACTACTTGCCAGTTGGACGGAGTTTGACGTCGCAGCAGGTTAACGTTCTGCACGTACAACGTGCTGCGACGTCAAACTCCGCCCAACTGGAAGGATGCATCATGCAGCTTTAACAGCACGAGGATGAAGATGAAGTTAAAGAAGACCTCGGCTGGGCTGGCGGGGGTTGGGGTCCCCCGCCAGCTGAAGTAATAGTTTAAAAAACCGGCAGGAGTGGACCTAGGGGGTAGGGTACGGCGGTAGGCGGGGAAAGGGTTGGCGGTAGGCGGGGAAAGGGTTGGCGGTAGGTGGGGAAGGGTTGACGGCGGTAGAGGGGGCGGGGGGGGTTATAATGTGCCCCCTCACTCTAGCCCCTGCCCCCCCCCCCCTACCGCCGAACCTCAGATACGCCCCTGGAATAGACTGCAGCACAGAAAGTCAAGGGCAATTGCCATTGTGGTACCTGTTATTCATAGAGCTTTCTTAATTTAAACTTTTAAAACCTTTTTCTAATATAGTTTTGGTGATGCTTGGCCTGATTGTAAATTAAAGTTCTTCATTTTTCTACAAGGTGTGTGTGTGTGTTGTCTTCCCTACAGTTCCCAGAAGATAAGCTTCAACTGTGTTCTGCAAGGACTGGCTGAGAAAGAGAGGGAGGAGATCAGTTCATTTACTTCACTAATCATTTGATTTCTGTTTTTTTTTTTTAATCATTTTTATTGATATAAACCACAATCAGATGCATACAATAATTTGCCATCTTACATGACTTATTTAGCCAGCAGTAACATCAGCTTCAACAAAAGCGAGTAAAAAAAAACAACAGAGTCCCCTAAACTACTACATCCCCATACTAATCCTGCCTCCCTCCTCTCTCCCCATCCCGCATCATGGTGAGGCTGATACACGAGTTTGTAATTGTTCGTATAGTTGCCATATTTTATTGAACGCCTCCATATTGCCTCCTCTCTTCAACGCCGTTAATTTTGACATTTGGTGTAGGTAGTCCACTTTTTGACTTATCACTTGCATATCTGGAAGGGTCCGTTGTTTCCAGACCCTGGCAAGTGCTAGTTTCGCTGCAGCTAAATATTGAGTTGCCAGTTTGTGATGGGAGGTCATTTGATTTCAACCGAGATTACAAACAAGAATGTTGATTGTGCAAGTGTGAATTATTATTATTTTTTTTTAATTTTAAGTAATTTGGATATTCTTTCTTTAGAAATGGGACAAGATCACCATTTGTGAAAGCCAAAATTTGTGATCTGGGTTATATAACTTTGCTGCATAAGTGATCTTGGAAAGAAAACTAGTTCAGCCCCCTGATTTCCTGGCAAATTCCTTCTTTCCAAACCTCCACTGACAGCTTCGACCACCTCCTTTGATAAATTATTCTGGTGATTAATGAACCTAAAATACTATCTTCTCACATCCATAATCAGTTTGAAAAAAAGTCTGACTGACCACAGGCAAGTAGATTTTTCATGAGTGAGGAAACAGCATCCTTGATCAAATCTGAGAAGGAGAACCATATCTTCACCCTCCACCACTGTAGCCCTCTCTGTCCTCAACTGGGTCTGAAGTGGTGCGGGGGAGTTGAAGCATGCAAGGGCTAGGGGGTGGGATAAGAGAAGAGTGTGAGAGAGTTGGTGGTGGTGGGAAGATCAGTTAAGTGTGAAGGGGCTGTATGGGGTAGAATGGAGCTGTACATTCATCATGGAAGTCATGTACTTATGTACTCTAATTATCTCATAGTCGTAAGGGCGGTTTTCTAATTCTGATCATCATTACTGTTGTATATACATTTAAATTTGATATTTTACAGATATTTATCGCTGGCTTATAATTTGCCTACTGCTACTACTATTTAGCATTTCTATAGCACTACAAGGTATACGCAGCGCTGCACAAACATAGAAGATGAAAGACAGTCCCTGGTCAAAGAGCTTACAATCTAATAGACAAAATAAAGCAAGCAAATCAATTAATGTGTACAGGAAGGAGGAGAGGAGGGTAGGTGGAGGTGAGTGGTTACAATTGATTATGAGTCAAAAGCAATGTTAAAGAGGTGGGCTTTCAATCTAGATTTAAAGATGGTCAAGGATGGGGCAAGATGTAGGGGCTCAGGAAGTCTATTCCAGGCGTAGGGTGCAGCGAGACAGAAGGAGCGAAGTCTGGAGTTGGCAATAGTGGAGAAGGGAACAGATAAGAAGGATTTATCCATGGAACGGACTTCCGTTTTGGATTGGATTTACACCACTGAAGTGCAGGTTTATTAGGATTCATTTCATTTTTATAGTTGTTACTTTTCACACTTAATAGTAGAAATTGGAAACGTTCTTCACAGCAGTTGGCAGACGAGGAACTACAGTATACAAGGTCACATGGGCTTCACAAGAATGAAGCCAGCAGCATAAACTGGGCTCTTGCTTTGATTTATTTTGTTTAATATATTTCCCGCTCCCCCAGTTGTACGAATGTTTTAATTTTTCCTTATATCAGCAAGGTGGTGGCTGTAATTTTGCCAGCTTTCATTTGCCACCTTCATTAAAATAGATGAGAGAGATGACAACTGGAGAGCGACTGGCCGAATCAGGCAGTCAGCCCCAAGAAGCAAACGAAGTAAGCGACACAACACACAAAGTAGCGAACAGAGGGGGAAAAAGACAGTATAAAATATAATACTGAAAAAGGAAGGAGTGTGGTATCTCTTTCGATTGTTATATTTACGAATCCCTGCTGTATGAGTAATCACATCTAACCCTTTTGTAAGTCAGGGTACAAAAAGGCTGCTAACTACAGGTCCGCCTGACCTCAGTGTGGGGTAAATCTAGAGTCCAGTGACATAAGTTCACGCTCCTCCCCTAAGCAAACTTTTATAGAGGCTCACCCTACTGGCAGTGGGGGGGGGGGGGGGGGGGGGTCATCCCTATCTTATTTGAGAGTGGAGGGAAGGGAATCCCTCTCCCCACTCCCCTGTACCAAGAGGTCAGCATGGCAAATGCTGAACATAGCTTCAGCAGTGTTGCCACACCACTTCCCAACTTTGATTTTCCATTATCTCAGTGGGCCTGACGGCTGCTGCTACTATGAAACCAAGTCCTGCGATAAGAGCCATCCATAGAGTGAAAATTTATAGCGACATTTTTTGAATTCAGCAGATGATTTTGGGGAGGGGGGTCCTAGGCATCATAGATTTGCCAAAAGGAGATCATGTAAAACAAATCTAGTAAATTTCTTTGGGGGAAAACAAAACTTTAGCTGAAGGGAAATGCTAGTTTTGGTACGTTTAGGTATTGGTAATAAGTCTGCTATTGCACCACACAGGAGGCTCATAAATGGGTTAGAAAACAGTTCGGAGATGCTGGGGATTAGGGAGTGGGGAAGACAAAGGACGAGATGCACAAAGTTACCGGGCTTGTAACATTCTATTTTGACTGTTTTTAGCCGTTTTTGTTCATACGTTATTGTGTGCCTAATGCTCAAAGGGTTTTGGTGTTACTCTTTGTGAAACCAGCAGCTGCAAATGTATTAAAATGAGCATTGCGTGCAATGCACAGACGTTCCCGTGCAGTGCACAGAAGGGAGCATCTGCTTGTAAAATTTTCTGCCGGGTCCGAGGTGGCGTTGCATGCAAAAGGGCAGTTTCTTGGTGGAAAGATCTGCAGTACCTTTCACGTTCAGCATGTATCATATGCATGTGTGTGTGCCCGGAACAGTAGTGCAACCTGAAAAAAAAAAAAAAGCGTTCTGGTTGCCATACACAAAATAAAACAATCAAAAAGACAACAAAAAAAGAATAGTCCATGAACATCCGCATATGGCATCCGTTTGACACATGCATAGTAAAACTATGGCGTACCATTGCAAACTGCAAGGAAGCACTGTCCTCCACATGGACAAAAGAATCCTGGTACATTGGCAGAAAAGTTAACATAGCTGATATGAACAGCAAAGAGGCTGGTATCTCAAAAGGTACTGGACTTTTAAAGTGGATTTGCGATACATTACTACACATGAGCGCCTTACTGTGTGATTTTACATACGCCTGTGATGCAGGTCCTTATGGCAGGGTCCAAAGTAGAGAGTTGCACAGGGACAAACATTTCACCCATTCCCCGCCCATTCTGAACGGAACCTAACCATACTGCTCCATGTCTGCTACTACTAATCATTTATATAGTGCTACTAAGTGTATACACATTACCTGCAGGTACTTTCTCTGTCCCTAGAGGGCTCACAATCTAAGTTTTGGTACCTGGGGCAATGGAAGGTTAAGTGACTTGCCCAAGGTCACAAGGAGCTGCAATGGGAATTGAACCCATGTTGCCAGAATCAAAGCCCACTGCAATAACCATTAGGCTACTCCTCCACTCCACCATCTACTAAGATCCATTCCTTCCCCACCTGTACCCGTAGGAGTCGATGCTATTATTTAGTTGCTCGCAGCCCTTTTTTTCCTCCCAACCCCAACAGCCTCCTGTGGTTTTTAGGATGGTATTCACTTTTCAACCAGCTGGTCATTCGAAGCTTCACTTTGGCGCTCCAGCTGCCTCTCTCCGTACATTCCAAGCCTGTGTCTGGTGCTCCAAGTGCCTCTCTCAGTGCATTCCAAGCCTCATTCTAGAGTCACCAGAGATTTTTGACTATATTCCCTGCAGGAATCCCATGGTAACTTTTTCCATACCCACAGAAATTCCACAGTCCCCATTCCTGTGCAGCTTCCTAGTCCAAAGAGCAGTTTTTCAAGCCTTGGCACGTGCAGAATATCAAAGCTTACCGTGAGACTATTCACATGTGCCGGGTGCTTTCCCTACCGAACTGTAGAGGAGTGTGGTAGCCGTGTTAGTCCACTCTTAAGGTTATCAATAGAAATCAAACAAAATAAAACATGGATAAGATGATACCTTTTTTTATTGGACATAACTTAATACATTTCTTGATTAGCTTTCGAAGGTTGCCCTTCTTCGTCAGATCGGAAATAAGCAAATGTGGTAGCAGATAGTATTTCCGATCTGACGAAGAAGGGCAGCCTTCGAAAGCTAATCAAGAAATGTATTAAGTTATGTCCAATAAAAAAGGTATCATCTTATCCATGTTTTATTTTGTTTGATTTCTATTGATAACCTACCTAACTGCAAGCAGTGTTTCCCTGCATCTTGTTTGCATAAGATTTCCTTTGAGCATCGACTGCTGTTACTCGTTTGGTAAGTTCAGTCGAGGCTATAAACGCACGTGATTATTACTGATGAATTTTGAGTATCGGCCCCCAAAGTTGCCTATTTTGGTGGTCAGAGGATTAGACTAAAACAGAGCAAAAAGCAAAGATCATTAAATAATCGATGAGGTAGATGAAGAAAAAAATCTGAAAAATAATGAATAAAAAACAAAACAAAAATAGTTTGCACGGAAAACGTTGTCCTTGCTCCTAACAATTTTGGTTCTTGTCCAACTTTTCTGCATATTTTTCCACCTCTGATCATTGGTTAAATGCTGGAGTCTAATGTTGTTCACAGCTGTGAGCTATGTGAACTGCCACCTGCTAAGTGCCTTTACAGTTCAGATGTTTTAACACCTTCACACTGTTTGGGTAAATCCGCTTAACACATTGTAAGTGAAACAGAGCTGTATCTCGTATTCACAGCTGGTATTCTGCTTCATATAAGGAACTTATGCTGGATTTGCAGTATATTGCCTGAGTCCGGAGTCTGGGAAACCCCAAAAGATTTTATCTTTTAACACTCTTCTGCCTTGTCATCTCATCAGTCTGTTGGCTTACATTTATTTGGAGCAATAAGGCTATATATTATTGTGCTTTACTCCTTTTGTAATCTCTCTTCTTTGTGCTTAGTAGCTGTCCTTTGTATCTGTCTTTAAATATGCTTGAATTATCACTTTTTTCTTTACTGCCATCCCTCGGGAAGTTTATTCTAGACTACGACTACATGTATCCTTTAATAAAGTATAATTTCATTTTTTTTCTGTGAAGTTTCATTCGTTTTCTCATGGCCTTTCACCTATGAGCTTAAACTTTCAAAACTTTGCTGTTCTTTTTTTTTTTTACTATTTGTATTGAGTTTTTCAAAAATAAAGCAAACAAAAGAAAAAAACAACTTATACTATACAAGACAATGTTATACATTAAGCTGAGATCAAACATTAGGCAATGCAGTTAGACAGCTGATAAAAGAAAGAGGTTCGAAAGTTTTCTATTTCTGAGAACCATAATTAGACCCAGGGATATCTTAATTCACTGACAGCTGCTCATGTTTCTTGTACAATAAGACCCAATTCCATCAAACAATGACGTTGACTGGAGAGTTATCTTTCCAATACGATGTTATTAATTTCAACGCAATAGAGACCAAGAAGTCAAAAAGCAGTTTATCGTGCTCTGCAAATATAAATGGGGTGCAAATTGACTTCCAGATTACATACTTTGGTAGAAAAGAATTCTAAAACCCCCAAATCCTTTGCAACTTATCCCTAACATCTGCCCAGAACAATTCCAGATTAGGACATTCTAACAAAAGATGCAAACTTTGCTGTTCTAACATAAGAATTGCAATACAGACCAAACATCCATCAAGTCCAATGTCCTGCACCCAGCAGTGGCCAATCCAGGTCACAAGTACCTGTCAGCATACAAAAAAAATAGATTCCATGCTGCTTAGCCCCGGGGATAAGCAGTCTCTTTTTCAGGTCTGCCTTGTTTTGTGTGTGTCTGCTGATAGACAGATGTTACATGACTCTTCTAGTTTTTAATTTTTAGCTCATAAAAGGCTTTCAGAGAGATTGTGGTGGTGTGTAGAGCATATTTTACTATTTGGTCAAATGCGAATAACATCAAACATATAAACGGCAAGTGACCGACTCTCCTGCAAATGCGCAGTACAGACTTCCCTCTCTGTCCCGCCCTCGCGTCAAGACATCAGAGGGCGGAACAGAGAGGGAAACGGAGTCGGACTGTCGGCCGCCGCCTGGAAACGAACATTGCACGAACCAACCTCCACCCCCCCATCCCTGCCATCACTCCCGCCCCCTTCGTATCAGGCCCCCTGCACTGACCTGACAGCGCCTCTCACCTCCGTGTGGAAGTGCTGCAGGCAGCAGCAGAGCGATCTGCTGCTGCCTGTAGCGCTTTCACACGGAGGTGAGAGGCGCTGTCAGGTCAGTGCAGGGGGCCCGGCATGGAGGGGGGAGGGAGTGGCGGCGAGGAGGGTAGCTGGACATGGGGGGAGGGCAGGGGGAGAGGAGGGCATAGTTGCTGGACATGGGGTGATGAGAGCAGGGCAGAGAGGAGGTTTGCTGGACATGGGGGGAGAGGGAGGGCCAAGGGAAGGAGGAGGGTTGCTGGATATGGGGGGGGAGGATCGGTGGACGGGGTGAGGCCAGGGGAGAGAGGAGGGCTGCAATACTCGGCCGTTTTTACGGGCTTAACGGCTAGTAACAAATAATAAAAGAAGCAATGTGACATCAGAGATCAAGTGTTGATTTCAGTGCGATTTTTTTTAGCACAGCAGAGCCCCAGTTATTTGTATTGGAATTTAAATCACTTTTTGACCGAATACAAATAATGTATTCGGGGCCGAATCGAATATGTATATTCGACTATAGTATTGGTATGAATCACAAAAAAATTGGAATTAAGAAGAGATGGTGATAGTCTCTGTTGCAACCAATGATACTGGCATTATTGATAAGACTACTAGAACAAGGCACCCTATTCTGACTTTCAGTTCAAGTATACCTGGTATTAGCCTGCATTTAACTATATTGCTTGATTTTTACAATACTATACAGTGTGACAGAACAGTGGCCCAGATGCACTGAACGTTTTTCATCGTTAAATGAGCCCTTAAGGAAGAATTTCCTATCCTTTCCATGCACTAAAGCCTATTTTCCGACGACAGTAGCAGCTAACGAAAAGTGAATGCAGATGAGCAATTCTTCCACAAATCCCATTGAAATGACATGCACTAACCTTTTCCGATTCGTTTAACGCAGGAAAACACCGTGAAATCTAACGAGAGTCTGTACCTCTCGTTAGGGCTGTCTGTCTGCTAGAAGTTTACAAAATCCATAAAAAAAAAATAACTGGGGGGGGGGGGGGGCGAAAACGCGTCAGGGGCGTCCTTTATTGATGCCCCAGATCGCCGCTGCTCCCCTCTCCCTCAGCACCAAAAAAGAAAAAAATTTAAAAAAGGATCAGGAGGGGGCAAGGGCGCTCGTCATGAGCGTCCTGTATGGACGCCTTGCCCCCCCCCCCCCTGCTGCTCCCCGCTTTCCCCCCCCCCCCCCCCCCCCCGGCACGAAAAAAACTCCAATTTTAGCAGCCCCGGGCCGGCCCTCCTCCCTTCCTGTGTATTCTCCCACACTAGCTCCGCTTCCTGCCATGCTCCAGTCCCGTGCCCCGCCCCCGCCGCCCCCCCCTTTGGTTGTGGCTGCCGCTCCCCCCTCCAACGACCCCCCCCCCCTTTGCCTTACCGGCCCGTGCAGCGCCTCTCACCTCTGCTGCACGGGCAAGAACAGCTGATCGGCGATTCTGAAGGCCTCCTCAGACGTCCCTTCTTTCTTCCTGGGCCAGCCCTCCTCTGACGTAGTCCATACGGGACGCTCATAACGAGCGCCTTTGCCCCCTCCCGAAACACACGTGTTTGTGTGTTGGGGGGGGGTTTGTTTTGACAGCTGGGCCTTTGTGGCATGCGCAGAGCAGCCAGCATAACGCTTGGCTGCTCTGCGCATGCTTTAGGCGCTGATTAACGACGGGTTTAACAATTCTGTGATACATCCTACTTTGCAATACCGATCCGAACATTTCTGGAGTGTTTTTGTAGTGCATTCCTCGTTTTTTAAAAATCGTTAAGCACATTTATGTTTCTTATTTTTTAAAGTTTGGTTGATGCATCTGGGCCAGTGTGTTTTAAACCTGTAAAATTGCCCATATTAACTCTTGAAGTGCATTTCTGTAGTTTGAGCAGCAGATCTTGCATGTTTTATGCTAAAGCTGTTATAGAAAAGTGCGTACCCTCTTTTAGTTTCACTTACTGAAGAAGTGAATCTACAGTACTGTGTTCTGATTGGCCTGGAGTTTGAAATTACCCTGCAGCTGTTGCTGGCTGTTGTTTCAGTCTTGGCCCGGGAGAAGAGAGAGAGACAGATCTCTTTGCTAAGGCTCTGTGAACAGATATATGTCTTGATCTCCCCAGGTACTGTTTAGATCATATACAGATGTTTAGTTAATGTTATAATTGATCCATATTTCAGTTACCTGTTATTTTTTGCTATTTGCACTATTTTGTTCCACTGTTCAATTTTTAAAAGACAATAAACAATATTTAGTTTATTGCCTCTGACTGAACTGATAAAGAATCCTGGTTGTTTGTGTGTTGGGTCTGTGAATGTTTTCTGGGAGTGTGGCTCCAGTAACCTAGAAATCACGGGGGATAATTTGAGAGTGGGAGATTCGCCCAGAGGTGGTTGTGACCCAATTGGTGGGAGGAGAGTGCTAGTGTAGAGCACAAGCGGTAGGTGCAGGTGCTGGGGATAGACCCTCTAAGTGGCCACGGGGTTACCCTAGGCAGGTGGCTAGGTGTTTCCTGACAAATAGCATAACCACCATTTCAGTGTATTGTTCTCTTGAAATATCTCATGAGTAGAGCGACTCTAATGATTTGTCATTTAAAAGCATGCACCTAATATTTGGATTTAGCTCACACCTTCTTAGTGGTAGCTCAAGATGCTTTATATTCAGGTACAGCAGTAGGAATCCAGGCCCAAGTCTCAGCCTGCTTGTCTAACCTTGCTGCCTGGATGTCCTACCATCATATGAAACTGAACTTCATATCTTCCCCGCTAAACCCACTTCTCTCCCCTCATTCTGTATTCCTGTGGGTAGCTCTCATACTCCCTGTCTTATCAGCTCATAAGTTTGGGGTCATTTTTGACTCCTTTCTCCACTTCTCTGCACATATCTTACAGACTGCTCTCTATAACGTCACCAGATTTGTCCCTTCCTATCTGAACACACAACTAAAACCCTTATCCACACTCTGTCACCTCACACTTCAATTACCGCAGCTTGGTTCTCACAGGTTTCCCACTAAAACCATCTCTCTCCCTTTCAGTCTGTTCAAAATACTACCACACGATTTATCTTCTGCCAGTATCGCTACACCCACATAACCCATCTCTTAAAGTCACTACATTAGCTCCGTTTCCATATACAGCTCAAACTCCTCTTACTGAGGAGCTGCAGCATGAATGCAACGGTATTTCCTACACCCCTCTTTGGGAACTCCATTCATCCATTTATCTATGTTCTTCTCCATTGCCAACTCCAGACTCTGTTCCTTCCGACTTGCTGCACTCGACACCTGGACTGGATTTCCTGAATCAGTATGTCATTTTCTCTCTCTGGCCCTATTCAAATCCATGGTAAAAGCCCACCATTTTCTAGCTATAATAAATGAAACTTTCTAATCCCTTATTTGTCCAGTTTGTCTTGAATAAATTGTAAGCTCTGTCGAGCAGGGACCACTTCAATCATGTTTTATGTATGTCAAGTAGTGCTGTAGAAATGATTAGTAGTAGTAGGATCTAAGCTTGCACCTGATACAATAGAGGGTTAAGTGACTTGTCCCTGTATTTATTTTAAAAGGTAAAATGACTTTTACGTACATAGACAAGCTTTTTCGCTGTTTTCTCCCAAAAAGCCAGGTGAAGATGTGGGATGCAGATATTGTGTATCTGGATTTTCAGAAGGCGTTTCAAAAAGTACGTCATGAAAGACTCCAGAGGAAATTGGAAAGTCATGGGATAGGAGGTAGTGTTCTATTGTGGATTAAAAACTGGTTAAAAGATAGAAAACAGAGAGTAGGGTTAAATGGTCAGTATTCTCAATGGAGAAGGGTAGTTAGTGGGGTTCCCCAGGGGTCTGTGCTGGGACCGCTGCTTTTTAACATTTATAAATGACCTAGAGATGGGAGTAACTAGTGAGGTAATTAAATTTGCTGATGACACAAAGTTATTCAAAGTCGTTAAATCGCGGGAGGATTGTGAAAAATTACAAGAGGACCTTACGAGACTGGGAGACTGGGCGTCTAAATGGCAGATGACGTTTAATGTGAGCAAGTGCAAAGTGATGCATGTGGGAAAGAGGAACCTGAATTATAGCTACATCATGCAAGATTCCACGTTAGGAGTCACGGACCAAGAAAAGTGATCTAGGTGTCGTCGTTGATGATACATTGAAACCTTCTGCTCAGTGTGCTGCTGCGGCTAAGAAAGCAAATAGAATGTTAGGTATTATTAGGAAAGGAATGGAAAACAAAAATGAGGATGTTATAATGCCTTTGTATCGCTCCATGGTGCAACCGCACCTCGAATATTGTGTTCAATTCTGGTCGCCGTATCTCATAAATGATATAGTGGAATTTAGAAAAGGTGCAGAGAAGGGCGACGAAAATGAGAAAGGGGATGGGACGACTTCCCTATGAGGAAAGACTAAAGCGGCTAGGGCTCTTCAGCTTGGAGAAAAGGCGGCTGAGGGGAGATATGATAGAGGTCTATAAAATAATGAATGGAGTTGAACGGGTAGATGTGAAGCGTCTGTTCACGCTTTCCAAAAATATTAGGACTAGGGGAGCATGCGATGAAGCTACAATGTAGTAAATTTAAAACGAATCGGAGAAAATCTTTCTTCACTCAACGTGTAATTAAAGTCTGGAATTCGTTGCCAGAGAATGTGGTAAAGGCAGTTAGCTTAGCGGAGTTTAAAAAAACGTTTGGCCGGCTTCCTGAAGGAAAAGTCCATAGACCGTTATTAAATGGACTTGGGGAAAATCCACTATTTCTGGGATAAACAGTATAAAATGTTTTGTACTTTTTGGGATCTTGCCAGGTATTTGTGACCTGGATTGGCCACTGTTGGAAACAGGATGCTGGGCTTGATGGAACTTTGGTCTGTCCCAGTGTGACAATAATTATGTACTTATGTACTGCCAGACTGGCAACTGTTCATAAGAGATTAAAATACGATAGGAAGACAGGAATCTAACTAAACAGAGAAAATAAAGAACAAATGATGCTTGTTAAATGGTAATTACAATCAATAGGATCAAAATGAGGGGCCCTTTTTACTAAGCTGTGGTAAGCACTAATCTGTGCTTACTGTATGATAAAATCCACTACCAAGGTGCAGTGAGGTGTCTCACGGTAGTTTTCTGTTGAGCGCACAGTACCCACGTGTTTGGGAGCGGAGAGTAGACGTGCCCAGTCCTGCTAATAGTGGCCTCAGTGCGCAGGAAACCCCCATGCTAGAGATATCGCAGGCTACTTTTTAACACAGCTTAGAAAAAGGGCCTCTAAATTTGCAAGATAGCTATTCCTCTAATGCCCCATAAAGCCTTAAAATGTTATCTGTTTGTTCGTGTCTGTTTGGGCAGAAAATACATTCAAGGTGTATGAACAATATGAAGCCTATTAAATGTAGCACTCCTACAGAGAACACAGTTCATAGATAACTTATCTAACAGGGTATATTGTCAGACTTTGTTCCATTACTTTATAACCTATCTGTCAAATAATGATGTGGAATGGTTAGAAATGTCCAAGTCTGTGAATTCCTGTTGTAAATTTTGGACCCTGTACCTAGAATATGATAAATGATAAAGGGAATAGGATGACTTCCCTATGAGGAAAGGCTAAAGTGGCTGGGCTCTTCAGCTTGGAGAAAAGACAGCTGAGGAGAGATATGATAGCGGTCTATAAAACAAAGAGTGGAGTGGAACAGCTAGACGTGAATCGCTGGTTTACTCTATCCAAAAATATTAGGACTAGGGGACGGACACACAATGAAGCTACTAAGTAGTACATAGAAAACAAATTGCAGAAAATATTTCTTCACTCAACGTGTAATTAAACTCTGAAAATCGTTGCCAGAGAATGTGGTAAAAGCAGGTGGCTTAGTGGGTTTAAAAAAGATTTGGATAACTTCCTAAAGGAAAAGTCCATAAGCTGTTAAGATGGATTTGTGGAAAATCCAGTGCGTATTTTTAGGATAAGCAACATAAAATCTATTGTACTGTTTTGGGATCTTGCCAGGTACTTGTAACCTGGATTGGAAACAGGAGGCTGGGCTTGATCTGTCCCAGTATGGCAACGCTTATGTTCTTGTGTAAAATATACTTTTTAATCATAAGAACATAAGAATGGCCATACTGGGTCAGACCAATGGTCCATCTAGCCCAGTATCCTGCTTCCAGCAGTGGCCAATCGAGGTCACAGATTCCTGACTGATCCCAATTAGTAGCACCATTCCATGCTACCAATCCCAGGGCAAGCAGTGGCTTCCCCCATGTCCATCTCAATAAAGGACTGTGGACTTTTCCTCCAGGAACCTTGTTCAAACCTTTTTTAAAACTGGATATGTTAATTGCTACCATATCCTCCAGCAACAAGTTCCAGAGCTTAACTAGTCTTTGAGTGAAAAAATATTTCCTCCTATTTATTTTAAAAGTATTCCTATGCAATTTCATTGAATGTCCCCTAGTGTTAATACTTTTTGAATGAGTGAAAAGTCAATTCACCTCCACACAACTCAGGATTTTGTAGACCTCAATCATATCTCCCCTCAGCTGTGCCTTTTCCAAGTTGAGGAGCCCTAATCTCTCTAGCTTTTCATCATAAGGGAGCAGTTCCATCCCCTCTCTCATTCTGGTCACCCTTCTTTGCACTGTTAATATATGGCCTGGCTTTAGATCTGCCACTGGAATAGTGATAGGTAAAGCTATGCAGCCTAAAATAACTGAAGAAGTACTGACTAGGCCAAACAACAAGAAAGTGATTTAATATTTGAGAATCTGCAAAAAGCAGGTCTGAACAATGAGTCCTGACACAAACTGGTACAACTGTCACTTTAAATCAGATGAACAAAATGGAGTCTATTAGTTTTGTATAAAAGGCTACAGAGGTTATACAGAGTTCTTAAGATGGTGTGAAAAGTATTGCGACACAGACAGATGTGGAACTGTTATCTCAACGCTTCCCAAAACATGCTGATAAGACTGTGTGGGAAAGTATCATCTCAGAAATTGAGAGCTAGGTATCTCACCATAGACTTCTATGGAGAGGTTCGTGTATAAAAGAGGGGACAAATTGCCATAGCTTTGGAATTCTCCCCAACGCTTCTGTCAGACGGCAGGGCTCTGTCCGGTCGTACCCAGAATCTGTCTGCTGAATGTACCTGATTAAAGTCTGATGTCTGTATTTGTACCAATTTGAAGACTTGTCTTTGGGTAAGAAATAAAATGTATTTATCTATTTAAACCTATCTCTGTCTTTATTCTATCTTCTCTTTACCTTACATTTAGCTTACAAGGCACATCACATACACTCAGTCTCTGGAGAAACTTAGACAGTTTTTTTTAATAGGCATTATCTGGGAACATAAATGGCCCAGAGTATACCTAGATCCAGGAAGACAGAAAGCAGTAGTTATGGGAATTAGATTTCGATTACAGCCCCTAATGCAAACCTAGAGCAGACCTCCTTGTGATTGGGTGACAATGGAGGTTGGAGAAACCATACAGAACCTGTTATGTGAAATAGGTATCTTTAGTCCCCCGTGTGATCTGGAGTCAGAAAGAGGTCCAAGAGGGGGAAATTAAAACAGCACATTTCCTGATTCTGATATATCTTATTTTGAGATACGGCCACCAGAGTTCAGCACAGTACTCAAGGTGAGGTCGCTCCATGGAGCGATACAGAGGCAATATATTTTTCATCTTATTTTTTTCATCCTTCTAATAATTCCTAGCATCCTGTTTATATTTTTGGCCTCCACTGCTTGGTGGTCAGAAGATTTCAGTGTATTGTCTACAGTGACACCTAGGCCTTTTTCTTGACTGCTGACCCTTAAAGTGGACCCTAGCATCAGATAGCTGATTCAGATTATTCATCCCAATGTGCATCACTTTGCATTGGTCTACATTAAATTTCATCTGCCATTTGGATGCCCAGTCTTCCAGTTTCCTAAGGTCTTGCTTCCATGTTTCATAATCTGCATGCGTTTAGACAACTTTGAATAGTTTTGTGTCATCTGCAAATTTAATCACTTCACTTGTCGTTCCGATAGCCAGATCATTTATAAATATGTTAAATAGCACCGGTATCCCAGTACAGACCTGCGGCACTCTACTATCTACCATCCTCCATTGAGAAAAATGCCCATTTAACCCTACCCTCTGTTTTCTGTGCAATAATCAATTCTTAATCCATAGAAAGACATTGTCTCTTGTCCCATGACTCCTTAATTTTCTCAGGAGTCTCTCATGAGGTACGTTGTCAAAAGCTTTCTGAAGTCTAGATACCTACGTCAACTGGCTCACCTTTATCGACATGTTTATTCATTCCTTTAAAGAAGTGAAGCAGTTTGGTGAGGCAAGACCTTTCTTGACTGAATCCATGCTGACTGTGTCCCATTAAACTATGTTTGTGTACGTGTACCGTAAGTTTATTGTTTATAATAGTATCCACTATTTAGCCCAGCACTGAAGTCAGGTTTAGTGGTCTGTAATTTCCCGGATCATCACTGGAACCCTTTTTAAAAATCGGCGTCAACGGCGTCACATTGGCCACCCTCCAGTTTTCAGGTACTATGAACAATTTTAATAACAGGTTACAAATCACTAGCAGCAGATCATCAATTTTATGTTTGAGTTCTTTCAGTACCCTGGGGTGTATACCATCCGGTTCAGGTGATTTATTGCTCTTTATTTGGTCAGTTTGGCTCAGTACATCTTCCAAGTTCTCCAAGATTTCTTTCAGTTGCTCTACCTTGTTGCCCCTGAAAACCATTTCTAGTATAGATAGATCTCTTCATTTACTTCCATAAAAACCAAAGCAAGGATTTCATTCAGCCTTACCACTATGGCCTTGTCCTCCCTGAGTTGCTCCTTCCTGATCTAACAGTCCCACAGATTTCCTGCATCTGATATACCTGAAAAAGTGTTCCTATGAGTTTTTGTCTCCATGGTGAGTTTTTCTTCATATTCTGTTTTCACCATCTTTATCAGTGCTTTGCATCTGGCTTGATAGAGCTTATGTTGCTTCATATTTTTTTTTCATTCAGATTCTTTTTCCATTTTTTTTGAAGGATGTTCTTTTGGTTTTGATAGCCTCTTTTGCCTCAATTTAACCATGCTGGCTGTTGTTTGCTCTTTTTTCCACCTTTGTTAATACGTGGAATACATCTAGTCTGGGCTTCCATGATATTTTTAAACAACATCCATGCCTGATTTAAAGTACTAACATTTGCGGCTGATCCTTTCAAAATTTTTTTAACCATTTTCTTCATTTTGTCATTGTCGCCCTTTCGAAAATGAAAATCTGCTACAGTAGATTTCCTTAATAACTTTACTCCTGATATCAGCTCAAATTTGATCATGTTATGATCACTGTTTCTCAGAGGATCCAACACAGTTACCTCTCATACTGTGCCCTGCATTCCACTAAAGATTAGATCCAAAACAGCTCCCCCTCTCGGTTCCAGTACTAGTTGCTCCAAGAAACAGTCATTTATTACATCTAGAAATTTTACCTCCCTAGCACTCCCTGATGTAACATTTATCCATTCAGTATTAGGATAATTGAAATTGCCCATTATTATAATGTTGCCCAATTTGCCAGCTTTTCGAATTTCTGTAAACATATTTTCATCTGCCCATTCTGTCTTGGAGGACAGTAGTACAGCCCTACCAGTATACTCCGTCCCTTCAAACCTGGAAATTCTATCCATAAAGATTCCACACTTGTATCTGCTTCATGTAGAATGTTTATTTTGTTTGACTCAATTCTCTCTCTAACATATAGCGCAACCCTTGTTCCAATTGCGATATAATTTGTACCTTGCCAGGTCTCTGTGATGCCTCTTATATCTACCTCTTCATTTAGTGCTATACTAATCTTTGAGCCCGTAAAAACGGGCTATTATAGGAAGGGGGGGTTGAAAGGCCCGCCCCCGCGTTCGCCGCTGCCCCTCCCCCTCCGAATTCACGCCCCCCCCCCACCGAGCCGTCACCACCCACCTTCCACCCGGCCTGGCCCTCGCTCCGCTATTGAAACAGCGAGGGTCCGGGAACGCAGCACTGAGCTCTGCTGAGCTGCCGACGTCGGCCTTAGTTCTTCTTCTCTGCCTGTCCCGCCCTTGTGTGACGTAACGTCGTCGAGGGGGGACAGAGGCAGAGAAGAAGGAAGGGCGACGTCGGCAGCTCAGCAGAGCTCAGTGCTGCGTTCCTGGACCCTCGCTGTTTCAATAGTGGAATGAGGGCCCGACTGGGTAGAAGGTGGGTGGCGGCGGCGACTCGGGTGGGGGGAGCGTTAGACGGCGGTGTCCCTCCCTCAGAAATGCGCAGTACAGATCCTCTGTGTTCCGCCCCCCGTCATCACGTATTGACGCGGGGGCGGGGCAGAGAAGGTCTCTACTGCGCATTTGCGAGTGAGTACGGTCACTCGCCGTTTATATGTTTGATACTCCAATTCTTCTTTCTTATTTTAAGGCTTCTAGCATTTGTATAGACACTTCAAATTGTCTTTTTTTTCCTTTCATCTACAGGCTGCTTTGAAGTTAATAGGAATAATTTGCATCCCGTTGAAAACTCCTGGCTTTCTTTCATCATTATTGAAACCTCTCTGTTGGGATTCCCTAAAGATCCTGTTTCAATAATATCCTTCTAGGATACTTCACACTGAACCAGGTGCTTCTGGGCGACTGTTGGCTCCCCCCCCCCCCCCCCCCAGTTTAGTTTAAAAGCTGCTCTATCTTTTTTTAAAATGTTAGCTCAAGCAGCCTGGTTTCATCCTGGTTAAGGTGGAGCCCATCCTTTCGGAACAGGCTCCCCTTTCCCCAGAACGTCGACCAGTTCCTAACAAATCTAAATGCCTCGTCCCTTCACCATCGTCTCAACCACGCATTGAGATTTTGGAACCTTGGGTCCTGCGCGTGGAAAGGGGAGCATTTCTGAAAACGCTACCCTGGAGGATCTGGATTTCAACTTTCTATCTAGAAGCCTAAATTTGGCTTCCAGAACCTCCCTACCACGTTTTCCTGTGTCATTGGTACCCACGTGTACCAAGACAGCCGGCTCCTCCGCAGCACTATCTAAAATCCTATCTAGGTGATGCGTGAGATCCGCCACCTTTCATTTTTAGGGTCCCCTTAAGTGGCATCAGGACATGGCTGAATTTTAATATGTAATATCTATTGTTGAAGACTATAGTACCCAATATTTTTTATAAATTTGCACCTATTTCTCTCTTTTTTTTTAACACTTAGAAGGAAATAAAAAATAATGTAGCTTCCAGAGTTAAATCCCTTGACTTAAAATTAAGACATTTTTATGTCTAACTTGTGTAGCTCTGGAAAAATCTATATTTTCCTCAACAAACAGAAATTCTTTTTTCCTAAAGTAACTTTTCAATTCCACCGGTTTCCTAAATTTTTGAGGAAAAGGAAACTAGAAGGGATGAGTGCTCAGAAAAATCATCCTGATTAGTTTTCAAAAAAGCAGTTAAGTCTGAAATATCCTTACCCTTAACAGACAATAATTCTGAACCCTGTTCCTGCCCTGCCCTTAAAACTTCCTTCTGAGTGTATTATTAACTTTTTAGATGCTAATTGCTTTCTTTGAACCAGATCAGCTAGAAAGACCTTTGATAGGGAAGTGAAGTAATGCGATCATTGGTGGAGGAATGATAGATCACCTTTGTTTACACCAGGTTATATTGTGATACGTCTTGATTTTTTTTAGGTTCATTTTCCTGTTTAATGCCTCTTCTCCTTCCATGATGCGGGTTGTAATTGATTGCTTGATACAGCACTTATTGTACTGATTTTCTAAAACTGAAAAATTTCTGCTTTCAAAATAGGTTGATTAAAGAGAACAAAAAGCATCAGGAACTGATTTTAGAGATCTGTTCGGAAAAAGACAACTTGAAAGAAGAATTGAAAAAACGAGCAGAAACAGAAAAGCACCACGTTGGCATTATTAAGCAGGTACTAAATTCAGTAAAGTCTTCTGTAATCTTGATTAATAGCAGAGTTGCTTTGTACTGTTAACAGTGCAGTGCTTGACCTCATGTCCAGAATCCCTTGCTTACTGAGGAGATGGACACCACTGTCCCTGCACGTGAATCATGATGACAGGCACGGGCAGGCTGACTGCATAGGCTAATTGGTGTGAAGGGAGGGAGTTTTATAAACCATTTTTACACTTCTAATGCTATTTATGTGTGTAATTACCTCATGCTTAAAGTATGGGCGGTGTATTAGGTGTATCCCTCCTTGTAAGTGACTCTAGAGTTAAGCATGTTCAGGGGAGGAGTTTGAGTGCAGCTTGGGCAGAGTCCAGATAGGAATATATAAAATATGCATGTGTATGTGTGAAATTTACATGCTGATATTTACACCTGCTCCGGAGCAGGCATGATCTCCACATTAAATGTAGATTCAATTTCTGCTGGATTTGTGCTACTATTTCCTAAACACAAAAGACACATACATGTCTGTGTTTTTAAAACAGGTGTGTCTTCTCCAACTCCAGATCTGTGTGCTCTTTATAAAATTACTCTCTTAAGGACCGGATTCAATATAAGGTGACTAAAAAAATCCACGCTTAGTGCTTTCTATAAACTTCACCTAAAATTTGGCACGTTTTATAGAATACGTGTAGCGCCCGTACCCACGGCTAAAATTTAGGCGCCACCGTTTGCACCAACTAAAACCTGGTGTAAATGCCTGCACCTAACTTAAGCGCAGATTGGACATTCTATGACAGTATGTGTAATTTTTAGGAATGCTCACGACCGCCCATGGCCACACCCCCTTTTGTGATCCATGTGTTAGAATTTATGCTCACCACTTTACAGAATACGCTTAGAAAGTTGCACTCATAAATTCTAATTAGTGCTAATAATTGCTTGTTCATGACCAATTATCGGCACTGATTGGCTTGTTTAAACAAGTTGTGCATCCAGTTTGCACATGTGCGATTTTAGTTGCCATATATACAATGCAGGGGTTATTGTCTTGCTTTCTGATTATTTCTCTCTTTAATAGGATAGCATATAAACTCGTGCGTGTATACATGCGTGCATACATGTGTTTATATGCAGTCGCACTAAAATGATGTATAACTTTAATTTAAAAATATATAAAGAAAAAGTATTAGGTTGGAATTAGTGATGGTCTCCACCTTTTATTTATTTTATTGGGATTTATTCACTTCCATTATAAACAGATTCACCCAAAGCGGTGTATAGCAGGTCCAGTTTAACACAAAAAATAGAATTTTGTTAACAGCTTCACAGTAATAAAATGACCAAATATAAACATAAATCTAATCAATGAGGTAAAGTTGGAAATATGATGTCAGGACAATTCCAACAATACCATAATAGACAGTATGGAAGAATATTCAAATAACATAGATACAATATGATGTCAGTATAATACCAATGAAACACCTAAGAAGCAACACAATAGAACATTCAAATAGCATAGATATGATGATAATTCTTTTCTATGTAGCTGAGGGGCCAAATGCAGATATATAGATGGGGACAAGATGGGTAGTACAGAGTCAATTGGGATAAATGGGTGGCTAAACACAAGTCATTCCGGTTACAGTAGAGAAAAGGAAACAAGTTCAGAAAGGTTCCAGAAGGGCGAAAAACTTTCCAGGCAGCTGACGGAACATTATCACTGGTAGCAACTATTACCTGCTGAAATGACGACAAGAGAGTCAAACTTAAACAGGAGTGTTGCCTAGGGGCTGTGATGTCCTCAGTTGTGTAAGTCTCTTCTGATAGCAGTTTGCTCAGAATCGAAATCAGACTTTACTACTACTACTACTTAACATTTCTAGAGCGCTACTAGGGTTACGCAGCGCTTTACAAATTAACAAAGAAGGACGGTCCCTGCTCAAAGGAGCTTACAATCTAAAGGACGAAATGTCAAGATGGTGCAGTCTAGATTTCTTGAGTAGAGGTGTGGTGGTTAGGTGCCGAAGGCGACATTGAAGAGGTGGGCTTTGAGTCTGGGATTTTGGAAAAAGATCATGCCTTGGCTATAAAGGAGGAAATGAAATTATTTATTAATTATTGCATTTGTATCCCACATTCCCCCATCTATTTGCAGGCTCAGTGTGGCTTACGTAGGTTTGTTAACATTGTCATTTCAGGATATCAGATCAGATACAGTTAGTAATGTGTAGCGATTAAGGAAGGGAAGATAGAAGAAGGAAGAGAGTGATTAGGGTAGTTATAGAAGGTGGGCGTTCATAATTGAGTGGGTTGGTGAGGTGACTTAGTGAGGCTGTGGATTCTTATTGTAGGCCTTGTTGAAGAAGAATGTCTTCAGAGATTTTTGAAAGATAGTTGTTTCGTTCATTGGTTGATTTCGTTGGTGATTTCATTTAGATCATGTTTGATTAGAAATGCTGATGGGAACCTAGGTTTTGGGAATTTGGGAGGGAGGTTAGGTTTATGGAATTTCTAAAAATTCTTGGGAAGAAAGAAGAAGGAGGAGGATTTTATTTGTATTTATTATTTACGTTGTAACTGTCCTTTAGCCTTTTTTATGACCATGTAACTCCTTTGCTCAGTCACTTTCAGGATCCAGTTCAGAATCCTCTTTCTCACTCCTAAGTCCTACTATAGTGGAATGCCTCCTTATTTATCCAACATACTTGTTTCTTATCGCTTCTCTATATCGCTTTGGGGCCCTGTTACTAAAGGAATGGAAAGCAAAAATGACAATATAATGCCTTTGTATCGCTGCATGATGCGATCGCATCTTGAATGCTGTGTGCAAATCTTGTCACTGCATCTCAAAAAAGATTTCGTGGAATTAGAAAAGGTGTAGAGAAGGGTGACAAAAATGATAAAGGGGACTAGACGACTTCCCTATGAGGAAAGACTGAAGCGGCTGGTTCTCTTCAGCCTGGAGAAAAGAAGGCTGAGGGGGAGATAGGATAGAGGTGTATAAAATAATGAGTGGAGTGGAACGGGTAGATGTGAATTTCTTGTTTACTCTTTCCAAAAATACTAGGACTCCCAGGGGGCATGTAGTGAAGCCACAAAGTAGTAAATTTAAAACAAATTGGAGAAAATATTTTTTCACTCAACATGTATTTAAAATCTGGAATTCATTGCCAGAGAGTGTAGTAAAAGCAGTTAGCTTACAGGGATTTAAAAAAGGTTTGGATATCTTCCTAAAAGAAAAGTCTGTAAGCCTTTATTAAGATGAATTTGGGGAAAATCCACTGCTTATTTCTAGGATACAATACATAAACAAGTAGAGATAATCTTAGGAGTATCTGTTAGTACACAGGTAAAGGATTGTGCACTGTTCAGGTGTGAGGGGAAAGTCTCATAAGGTCACTGGGGTCATGTATGCTGCTTTTAGTGCAAATATACCCCCTTTCCTACCACTATTTACGAATTTTTATATAATTTTTTAAAATTTTTTATTATATTATTCATCTATTATTGTAGATATCTTGTAGCTTCACAATCGTTTCTATCCTTATTCTGTATGTGAGCTGACCTCTACTCCTGTTTAGATCCGAATATCCGGCAGTATTACCTGCCCGTCACAGCTATGGGAGCTATATGTTTAGCGCTACACTTATTACTATTAGCACTTATCTTTAGATACTGGTGCTAATGCTGTTCCGCACTTTCCGGTCAGTCCCGGTGGTAATGTTGCCCCAACAGGTACCTGTTTTGCTCCTTATGGCTTTTTCAAGGGACGCCTGCACTAGTCAAAGTGAAATATAGATTGCTTACTACTAAGAACACAGCCAAATATCAATGGTCAGAAGTAAAACAGCCCAGTCAGCGATTCCAGAAGCTAAAAACTGTAAACACATTACAAAATACACTAGGTAGGGAGAAGTACGGGGGGGGGGGGGGGGGAGAGGGAGGGGGGGGAGGGAAGAGGAGGGGGGACGATGCTGAGACATGCACCGCCGACATTTGACCATATGGGAATGGCTTTAGTCTGCTAAGGATATTGATATGAACAATAAAGCTGTATGATTCGTGGTAAAGATGGAGATGGTAGATGAAGGGCTATGAGAAACAAAGCCCTGGGCAGTAGGTCGTGCATATAAGCTACTGCCTCAGGAGGAAGAATGTTCTTAATCCCAATGTCTTGAACGAATGCCCTATGGATGGTAGCACTGTTTGAAACTGGCTTGAACATAGCGGGAAGGGAAGGGAAGGGGGGGAAGGGGGGGGACGAGTGGATGGGAGGGGGACGGGGGGAGGGAGGGGGGGGGGAAATTAAAGAAAATGTTCACAAGCTGATTTGAACTAGCATATTGTTACTTGGTTGAATATCTCTCAGTGTATAACATGTTTAACTGTTGTTGTTCTTAATAAAAAAGATTTAAATATAAATATACAAAATACACTAGGAAGTGCGTCCAAATGTAACATTGAGAAAGAGACCCTTGTTCAGAATTGTTCTGCTGCGTTCATCATTTTTATAGTGTTACTGCATGTACATATCGCTGTATGTTGGGAATAAATATTCAGGCTGAATGTGTCCATGTCCCAGAGAGCTTACATTCTGTATCCCTGACAAATGAGAAATGTAGAAAGTATAAAATAATAAGTGGAGTGGAACAGGTGGATGTGAAGCGTCTGTTCAAGCTTTACAAAGATACTAGGACAAGGGGGCATGCAATGGAACTACAGTGTAATAAATTTAAAACAAATAAGAGAAAACTTTTCTTCACCCAACGCATAATTAAACTCTGGAATTCGTTGCCGGACAACGCAGTGAAGGCAGTTAGCTTGGCAGAGTTTAAAAAGGGGTTGGACGGTTTCCTAAAGGACAAGTCCATAGACCGCTACTAAATGGACTTGGGAAAAATTCACAATTTCGGGAATAACATGTATAAAATGTTTGTACGTTTGGGTAGCTTGCCAGGTGCCCTTGACCTGGATTGGCCGCTGTCGTGGACAGGATACTGGGCTCGATGGACCTTTGGTCTTTTCCCAGTATGGCATGTACTTATGTAGGTTAAGAAGCTGAGAATGCACCTATCTTAAAAAGACACGCAAACACTTACATGATTTATAAAACACTAAGGGACTCTGTTTACTAAAGTGCACTAGCATTTTTAGTGTACGCTAACGCTAGAGACATCCACAGGAATATATGGGAGTCTGTAGTGTAAGCGCACGCTAATTTTTAGCACTAGCACACCTACAATACGGCTTAGTAAAACAGGGCCCTAGGAGTAAATCTGCAGAAATTGTGGCTAGATTGAAGCCATGGATATTCAAGCTGCCTCAAGAGCAGGTATAAAATACACAGATAAATAGCAACTCTGGCTGCACGCCATCAAAACTCTGCCCAAAAATACACCTATGTGCTGTTTTGTCACGGCACGTACTTTCATGCATATCCCCGGGGATACCATAAAGGTCCTTTTCTGGGCATAAAACAGGGTTTTATGAATAGAAAAAGTTTGTTACCCCTAGAGTTACTTGCCCAATGACACGAGCATCAGGGGCAGGAGCGGGTATTGATTCTCAGCCAATTGCTTTAACCACTGGGCCACTTCGTCTCCTAAATGTACTTTTTTTTTTTATTATTATATTCTTTATCGGTTTCAAAAAGAAACAAATTCACAAGCAAAAATAAAGCAAATTTAAATACATCAAATCCACATTAATGGTAGCATTGGCAAAATGATGAATAAGAAAAATAGGGTACCAAAACTGATAACCACAAAATGCTGACTATCTAATTACAACTCATTTCTTACCTACATTTGCCCCTGCTGTCGATCCTTTCTGTGTTAAGACATTTTCTAGAGGACCAGGATCCAAAAACACATACCTATGGCCCTGAAAAGCCATCAGACACTTGCATGGGAACTTCAAAAAGAATGTAGCTCCCAATGCAAGGAGACGAGACTTCAAAACAAGAAATTTTTGTATGTCTAACCTAGGTGGCTCTAGCAACATCATTAAAGATCTGCATTTTTTGGCCACAAAATAAAGTGCCCTTATTTTTAAAGAAAGCTTGCATAATCATTAATTTATCTGCTTCTGACGTAAAAGTCACCAAAAGAGTTGCCCTGTGTATGGAGGAGTGGCCTAGTGGTTAGAGTGGTGGACTTTGGTCCTGGGGAACTGGGTTCGATTCCCACTGCAGGCACAGGCAGCTCCTTGTGACTCTGGGCAAGTCACTTAACCCTCCATTGCCCCATGTAAGCCGCATTGAGCCTGCCATGACTGGGAAAGCACAGGGTACAAATGTAACAAAAATAAAATAGATACTATTGGAGATTCTACATGGAATGTTGCTACTGTTGGAGATTCTACATGGAATGTTGCTATTCCACTAGCAACATTCCATGTAGAAGGCTGAGCAGGCTTCTGTTTCTGTGAGTCTGACGTCCTGCAATCTCAAATAGTAGCAACAGTGGAGGAGTGGCCTAGTGGTTAGGGTGGTGGACATTGGTCCTGAGGAACTGAGTTCGATTCCCACTTCAGGCACAGGCAGCTCCTTGTGACTGGGCAAGTCACTTAACCGTCCATTGCCCCAGGTACAAATAAGTACCTGTATATAATATGTAAGCCGCATTGAGCCTGCCATGAGTGGGAAAGCACGGGGTACAAATGTAATTAAAAAAAAAAAAAAAAAAACTCATCCAGAGAAGTCTGTTGAAATTTAGTAAGGTTAAATTCAACTTGAGTCTATTATATCCAGTGCTTCTCCTTCAGATTTCTGTATAATCTTTCCCTGAGGTATATAATATAAATTAGATAATTGTAGTGAATCAGTAATCAGGAAGGGCCAACACCTTGTTTACATATTTGCAAAGCAATATTTCAGGAGACAATACATGAGTAACAGGAAAATTTAGAATCCTAAGATTCCTAGCTTTGTACGTATTCTCCAAAGATTCACACTTATTATGTAGCACCAGACTATCCTTAATACCGGCGGAGGATGTCGCCTGAAGTGTTGCCACCTTAGGTTCCAGACTTCGAAGGCGTCGAGCACAGTCTAGCACACCAAATTCTAATTGTCGAGACTTCTTAGTTGCCTGCTCTGAATAAACACATAACTGAGTAGGAGTTCTGTAGCGTAGTCTCAGCCCTTGTTAATGTCTTCCATACATCAATAAAGTTATATCTGCTGGAGCCTGTTTGATCTGCCCAGAACACAGTGCCACTTGCAAGAGGAGACCTAGCCAAGTTAATCAGCTCAGCTGTTCCAGAGGGAGAAGACACCTCCTGGGAAATTGTTACTTCTGGGTATACTAAAAAGGAGGATACTGGGAGAGGAGGAGTTGAGGGACCACCTGGACTTAGGGACGCTCCTGAGGATGAAAGTGGAGTAGAGGTTTTGGTGTCTAAAACCTGTGACTTTACTTGCACAGATAAATGTCTGTCTGTGGGGCCCACATTGGAGCAGGAGCATTCTCCTTAACCTGATGTTTTCTCCCCATTAGAATAGGAAATAAAGTACTCACATTAGTAGATAAAAGTTCAGAATTGGGGTCTCCCCGCCCCTCTGGCCTCCTTCGGGCTCCTAAGGGGCGTGCCCCTTAGGTCCTGTCCCTTTGGCCCATGCCCCTGCGGCCACTGCTATATTTTAGTTGTTCTAGTGAGGACACCCCACTGATGTCAGGGGGGTCCAACTCGCAGATGTCTCTGCAGCGCATATTCCACTGGATGTGGGCTCCCATGAGGACACACTCCCTCTTAGCATGCAAGTTCGCCAAACTCCATAAATTATTTACTTTTTGTGGAGAAAATATTGCCGTGTTGAACGTTGTCACTACATTAAAGAATTTTTAGGTGACTCACATTTGTTGGGGTTCTACAAAGTGCCTGTTAACCTTTCATGCAATGGATTCAGCAAATTTTTGCAAATAACTATTTCTGGCCACACAAAAGGAGGGTAATTTCATAACAAGATACCTCTAAAATGTTCAAATATCTGCCTAAAATTGGCAATAATGTGGGTTTACGTTCGCATCTTGTTAGGTGCTGTTCTATAAAGATTCACGTGCCGTTAAAAGGGGGAATGGCCATGGGAGGAGCATGCATGGATCAGGGGCATTCACTAAAGATGAGCACTCTGTTATAGAATTTGGGGGATCCGTACCTGATTTATGCACGAGGACTTACACCAGGTTTTGGTTGGTGTAAATCCTCACGCTCAGAGTTGGGTGCTGATCCTGGTGCTATTCTATAAACTGCACCCAAGTCAGAGTGCTGTTTATAGAATAGCGTTCAGTGTCCAAATTTGGGAGCCATTTACAGAATCTAGTCCCATGTACTTAAAAGCGTGTGTTCAGTTGTGCAGTTTAGAAGACCCAAATATCCATATGTAAAGCAAAATGCTTTAGAACGCTACTCCTTGTAATGCATAGACATCCTAGGAGTTTTCCTTTCTGTATATTACTACTACTAGTAATCATTTCTATAGCGCTACTAGATGTACGCAATGCTGTACACAATGTATGCAGGTACTTCCTCTGTCCCTAGGCTCACAATCTAAGTTTTGGTTCTTGGGGCAATGGAGGATTAAGTGACTTGCCCAGAGTCACAAGGAGCTGCAGTGGGAATCGAACCCAGTTCCCCAGGATCAAAGTCCACTGCACTAACCACTAGGCTACTCCAGTAGCAACATTCCATCTAGAACCTCAAATAGCAGAAACATTCCAGAATCTCAAATAGTAGCAACAGCAACATTCCATCTAGAACCTCAAATAGCAGCAACATTCCAGAATCTCAAATAGTAGCAACAGCAACATTCCATCTAGAACCTCAAATAGCAGCAACATTCCAGAATCTCAAATAGTAGCAACAGCAACATTCCATGTAGAATCTCAAATAGGGAAAGGGAAATTCGACTTGATATACTGGCTTTCTGTGGTTTTTGCAACTACATTCAAGGCGGTTTACATAGTATATACAGGTACTTATTTGTACCTGGGGCAATGGAGGGTTAAGTGACTTGCTTAGAGTCACGAGAAGCTGCAGTGGGAATCGAACCCAGTTCCCCAGGATCAAAGTCCGCTGCACTAACCATTAGGCTACTCCTCCACTTCCAGTTGCCTGCTTATTCATGTCATAATGAGTTTAACACCACTCAGGACCACATCATTTGTGATTTCAGAATACCCAAAGCTACCTTGTAATGATGTTTTTATAAAATTTTGCACTTTCTAGTAGCAGATTGAAATTTGTGCCTTTGCGTTCTGTGAAGTGAACTAGTATTTGTTTTCCAGTTGGAAGGCAGGATAGAGGAACTCCATAAGGAACTTAAGGATTCCAAAGATAAACTAATCTCCCAGGATGCAGGAGCCAAAAATGCCATTCAGCAGCTGCACAAGGAGATGGCCTTTCGCATGGACCAGGTAGGTAACTTGGAGAGGGAAAAACACTACCTTTCTGTTGAAAGTAAAGCATGATATGGTGGAGTTATTACTTTTCATCAGATCACATTGCATTCTGTTCCAAGCTGTCAGACTGCCGAACAATTTGCTGGGAATCCTGAATTATCTCACAAGTGTTTGTGATGTTTCACAGATAATTTGCATATGAGGAAGTTGGTTCTCATCTGAAGAAGAGGCCCGTAATGTTTTTTTTGTTTATTTTTTTTGGTAATTTGAAAAGCACCAAACCCTGTAAAGACTCATTGTGCCAAAAATGTATGAAAAAGATTTGGTGGCTGTATAATCCTGTAGCTGAAACATTTCCCTCTGAACTTAGGAATATTACCAGTGGTGTGCCACAGGGATTGATCTGTGGGGCACTTCTTTTCAACATTTTTATAAGCGCTCGCATGAAAGGGCTGTGGGAATAATTTGACTCATTGCAGGGTGATGCAAAATCTGCAACAAGGTAGAGGTGTGGATAACATAAGGAGGAATGTTCCAGTATTTAGCAACTAAAATTTAACGCTTCAAAATGCAGGGCCATGCATTTTGGGCTGCAAAAACCCAAGGAAGCAGTACACTATAGAGCAGGGTTGTCCAACATCGGTCCTTGGGTACCGCAGTCTAGTCGGGTTTTCAGGATTTCTTCAATGAATATGCATGAGATCTATTTACATGCACATCTCCATTGTATGCAGATAGATATCATGTGTTTTCATTGGTGAAATCCTGAAAACCCGATCTGGCGAGGGCCGAGTTTGGACACCCCTGGTGAAGTACTTCTGTGCATGAGAGAAGACTGGGACCTGGGCTGATCGTGTCTGGTGATCTTAAGGTGGCCAAACAGGTAGAAAATGCAACAGTAAAAGCCAGAAAGATACTTGGCTGCACAGGAAGAGGAATGGCCAACAGAAAGGAGACAGTGATAGTGTCTCTGTATAAGTCTCTAGTGAAACCTTGTTTGGAGTACTGTGAGCCGTTCTGGAGACTGCACTTTAAAAAGCATGCAAACCAGATAGAGCCAGTCCAAAGGGTTAACTTAAATCATATAGAACAGCCTTGAAGAACTAAAAGTGTAACCTGGAAGAAAGGTGGACAATGGATAATATGATAGAGACATTTAAATAACTACATGAGGTCCTAGGATGAAGGTGAAAGGGGATAGACTCGGGAGTAATCTTAAGGAAATGTTTTTATACAGAAAGAGGTGGATGTCTGGAACAACTTCTCAGGGTGATGAGGACTGTATCTCAATTCTAGAAAACATGGGACAAGTACAAAGGATCTCTGAGGGAGAGAAAGGAGTTTGTAGAGCTTAGCTGTTAGAATAGATGAGCAGACTGGATAGGCTATATAGTCTGTATCTTCCATAATGTTGTTTGTGTTTCTTTCTTTGCCTTCTGCTACTAAGTATTAGCTTTTGAACACAGTACTCTTTGGTTTATATTGCTATAGAGTTCTGCCATAGCAGGTGCTTGGTCAGTTTTGTGTTAAGAGCATTCACTTTGTTCTTTTATACAGTCTGAAATGATAGAACAAATTAATTTTGTTTATGAATTATCTGTTTTGTAAGGCAAATAAAAGGTGTGACGAAGCTCGCCAAGAAAAAGAAGCGATGGTAATGAAATATGTTCGGGGAGAAAAAGAATCGCTGGACCTTCGAAAGGAAAAGGAAGCACTGGAGCGTAGATTAAGAGATGCTAATAAAGAAGTCGAGAAGCACGCTACGAAAATCAAACAGCTCACCCAGGAGAAGGGGCGACTGCAGCAGCTCTATGAGACAAAGGTAGTTGCACAAGACACTCGCGCTTTTATCCTGCTTTTGAAAAGTGGCTGGAGTTGCTGCTGCTGCTTTAGTAACTATTCTCACCAGGGTGACCATCTAGCCCCTGATAAGTGACAAACTGAGCAGGTCTTGGTTTTACTTCTGTTACATCTGTGGACTTGTAAACTCAGAAACTGAACTAGAATGCTGGAGATGCAGTGTGGGTGTAAAATCAGAACTGGTTCAGGCGTTCACTTTAGATGGTCACTCCAGTTCTTACACCCATGTTCAGAGCTTGTGATTATGATTTTCAAAAGGGATTTGGCCTGGGCAGTGCGTTTTATCTAGCGAGAAAGGTGCCGGTACTCAAATGCCAGGCCACCCTTCAGTGGTGGGGTGATCACTGAGGGACCCTCCCCACAATAGCCAGGCCCCCTGCAACCACTCACAGAATCTATGACAAGGCAGAATTGGTGTGTAGAGCCTGAGGTTTTTCATTAAAACTTGGGGACCAGGGGTCAATTTTAGCAGACAATGGAATAGGTGCCGGTACTCAGTACCCCCTCAAAAAAAGCCCCGGGCCTGGGTAACTAGCTGAAATTTGGGCTGAAAATTGCTCTCCTCAGCTTTAGTCATAGTCCATGCACTTCTAGTTGTGGGGAAAAAGAGATGGGATGAAAGGTGAGGAAGATGAGATATGCAGGGATTTCGTTTACAGGTACTTCTGTATCCATAATCCCCCATGGCCTAGAGTTTTTAAAGATGAACTCCACAGGTTTTCTGTTTGAAAATGAATTTGCAGTTCACCCTGAGCTTGTAGGCTGCCCATAAGGTTTGCAGATGACACTCATACCCCCAGATTCTATATAGCCCGCCTAGAGATCTGTGCCAAAATCCAAGCGGATTCTATAACAACGCACGTAACTTAACAAGCTAGTGAGCGCTGATAACAGCATGTAACAAGAAATAATGAGCTGTAATTGGCACTAATTAGAATTTACATGCACAACTGGCTAAGCGTATTCTGTAATGAAGCGTGCTGAACTATATCGCGCGCAGGCAAAAGGGGCGTGGTTATGGGTATTCCGAAATTTACACGTTATAGAATATGGCCCAGTGCACTGAAATCTGTGTGCCAGGATTTACGCTGTGGTTTCGTTGGTATAAATGGATATATGTAGTTTTAGGCACCGAGTTATCAACTAAGCGTGTTTTACATACTGTGCCTAAATCTAGGCACAGCTTACAGAATATGCTTAGTCGGCTCTGAATTCTGCGCCTGTTTTTTAGGCACCGTATATAGAATCTCCCCTGTAATACTTAATTGGAGCAAAAAATATCCGTAAAAAGCAAGTAGAAATAAGCTTGATGGCTTCAATGTGGGAACTAACCTAAACTTCAGAAAATTATTGAAATCAGTACTGTTTAAGAAGGCTTATTCCCCAGGTTCAACATAATCCGAACTAACTCTTACCATTAATATGTTTCAAGGACACTAATTACCCGTTATTATCATTTATCTATTGCTGCTTAATTGTTATTCTATTCATACTTCTCAATTGTATAATTGTACCTCTTGTACTATAGCGTATTACAGATTTATTGTAAGCCACTTTGAGCCTGCAATCAGTGGGAAAATGTGGGATATAAACAGTGGTGTGCTGGAGCAGGCTCTCACAGGCTCGCAAGAGCCGGTTGTTAAGTTTTTAAGAATTTTAGGAGCCGGTTGTTAAAGTAGGGCCTTCCATGGCTACTTTAACAACTGGCTCCCAAAATGTGGGCTTGGGCCCCCTGCTGAATTCTCTTTTACTTTGCTGGTGGGGATGCTGAGCCCTGCCAGCCAAGTAAATAGACTGGTGCTGCTCCCCACTCCTTGTTTCTAGCTCTGAGCAGCAGGCTGGGACTTCTCTAGCATGTGTGAGAAGTTTCAGCATGCTGCTCAGAGCAAGAGGTTGGGAGTGGTGGCAGTCCATTTATTGGCTGGCAGCAAAGGTATGTCTAGCATGCCCGCACGAAGGGAAGGAGGAGAGAGAGGCAAGTGTTGTTCCCCCCCCCCCCCCCCCCTGTTTTTTCAAATATAGTGAATCATTAAACAAACTTGATAAATTAGAAATATTCCTGAATCTGTCCGGGTAAATACTTTTTACAACAAAAGATGGTCGCCAAGTCCCTGAAATGGTGCAAGCAAATTGCTGTCCACTGCCATCAGAGGCCAAGGTTCAGTTTCCAAACCCCTCTTCCCCTGTTTTTGTGAGGTAGTGTCCCAGCCAATGATGACACCTAGTGGCCAAATTCTTGGCATACTAATCCTTGTCTTCTACTTCAGGATTGTTGCTTCAATGATTGGGAGGGAGGGAGGAGGACTAAGAATGGTGAGAGAAATTCTTAGTAGTGGTGAATGGAAGCTCACTGTTCCGACTGAGTTGGAAAGCTCAATGGAATAAGAGGAGATTGCTGGGCAAAATAAATAATCTTTAGAGTTGTTTAAACAAAGCTTAAAATTGAGCTTTCAATTTTATGTAATTTGTTTTTTAAATTCTAGGAAAGTGAAGCTGTTCGACTCAACAAGGAGATTGAAAAACTAAAAGAAGAAATCAATTCTCAAATTATTAAAGTAAAATGGGCCCAAAACAAACTAAAGACTGAAATGGATACTCACAAGGTTAGTGTGTGAAATTGAAACAACGAAGTCCTGACAACGAAGTGTACCTACTCTTGTGGGCCAACTCGACCCTTACTAATCTAATTTAGTTTTTGTTATCTAAGCTCATGGAGAAAATAATTTCAGCTATTTGACCATGTAGAAGTTCTAATATTCTTCATCCTCACCAATCTGGATTTAGAGCTGGACACAACACTAAGACCATCCCGACTGCCCTCTCATATTTCTCCACTCTTTCTCCAGTGCAATCAGCTTTCAGTACAGTACAGGATTCACTTTAAACTTTAACTTGGGCCCATAAGGTCTTACATACTAGCAATCCCTCTTACCTGTCCTCTTCAATCACATTGGCTACCTATAAAGTTTTTCTCTTGGTTTAAGATTTTAATCATTGCACATAAGACACTCCATTTGGATATTCCATCTTTCCTTTCTTCTTTGACTATCCCTTATACACCATCTTGCATTGTCTGGTCTACGAACGCCTATTGCCTTGTCTTTCCAGCACCATTATGAATGAACTAGGAATTTCACATACTTTTTTATTTATTTATGTATTTATTTGTTACATTTGTATCCCACTTTTTCCCACCCATTTGCAGGCTTAATGTGGCTTACATAGTACCGTAAATGCGTTCGCCAATACCGATATAAACAGTTACACAGTGATGTTATGGTAGAATAAGGTTCATGTGGAACAAACATATTAGGAATCATATAGAGGAAGAGTTAAGTTATGTCCATTACGTTCTTTGGTTTAGTAGTGTTGCAGGGTTCAGATATTTAAGTAGGGTCGGTAGGGTATGCTTTTTTGAACAGGTAAGTTTTTAGTGATTTCCGGAAGTTTAGGTGGTTATAAGTTGTTTTCACGGCTTTTGGTAGTGCGTTCCATAGTTGTGTGCTTATGTAAGAAAAGCTGGATGCATAAGTTTTTAGCACCAAAAACATGGAATTTATTTGTAACATTTGTATCCCACATTTTCCCAACCATTAGCAAGCTCAACGTGCCTTACATAATACCATAAAGGCGATCGCCAGGTCCGGTAGATGTTAAATACAGTATAAAATAAGAGTCAGGTAAGGTTAGGGTATACAAGTACAATAAGGGTCAAGGAAATAAGGAATATATAATGTCCTTTTATTTAATCAGAACTTTCTTCACCCAAGTTGACGGTTCTGCTGAAAACCCACTTTTTTCAGCTTTCATTTAGATTTCCTTGAATGTGATGTTGGGCTAGGTGGTATTCTGACACATTACCAGATTTATGTGGTAAATATGCTGTTTGCTTTAGTGTGAATGGGTTCTTTTTATGTATGTTGTTTTTATAATTTTATTGTAAACCGCTGTGACCTCAGACCAGATGTGGTGGCAAATCAAATCTTTTAAATAAACATGAACATTCCACACTCCTGCTTGTTCGCTCCGTTCACTTCATGATTACTCTCATCACTCCCGCTGTGTCACGAGCCAGGCTTGAATCAACTAGGCATTCTGTCACCACCTTCGCTGTTCCTCTGTGGAACACCACCTCCCTTTCCTCAGAGAGCTGAACCCTCCTTTCATTGTTTTAGTGCTCACCTCAGAACTGGCATATTCGTTCCCATCCAGGTGGCTGGATGGGAATGTGAAATTTTACTTTCTGTTCTCTCTGGACTTCTGTTTTTCTCCTTTCTTAACTAAATTGATGGGAGTTCTTTTCCTCTCTTTTGATTTAAACTGTGTCGTAGGAAGGGTAGTAATACAAATTCAATACAAATTGAAGTAAACAGTGAAAACAATAGAAGATGAGATGCAGGGAGGTCAAATGTTAAGAATGAAATGTGATCTAAGAAGATTCTAGGAGCGGGCTAATACCTACCAATTAAGATTTAGTGCAAAAAAAAAAAGTGCAATGTCATGCATTTGGAGTACAGAGATCTGAGAGGAATGGTTAGTTATTTTATTTTAGTTACATTTGTACCCCGCGCTTTCCCACTCATGGTAGGCTCAATGCGGCTTACATGGGGCAATGGAGGGTTAAGTGACTTGCCCAGAGTCACAAGTGTCAAGTTCTCAGGTTCAGAGCCCGCGGGGCCGGGCTCTGGAGCAAACGTGAGCCCTTGGGCTGCTGACGAGGAGCGACAGCAGCAGGCAAAACCCACCAACCAACACTGGGTAAGCACACCGGCAGGGACTGCAGGCACTGCCCAGCGAACCGGAACACATGGACTGGAATCCCCCGGACTGGAGGACACAGGACTGGAACACACACCGGACCGGAACACACTGGACTGGAGCACACCAGACTGGAACACCCTGGACTGGTCCCCCGGACTGGAGGACACAGGACTGGAACACGGGACTGGAGCACACTGGACTGGTCCAACAGCTTCACCTGTACTTAGCTACTAAGCCCCCCAAGAGTTGAGCTCCTGGGTTCGAGTAGCCGACAGGACTTACTGGATACCGGATGACATAGGGACCAGGACTGGAAACAGAAGTGCTCCTAACCCTAAACTGATCTACGTGCTCCCAAGCCCTAAACCAGCAGGAGTGTTCCTAACAGTAAACTGACAAAAGGACTTCCTAAGCCCTATACTAAACAGGAGCTCCTAATCCCTGCTCAAGAAAGGGACTTCCTAAGCCCTAGACTAACAGAGCAGGGAACTAAACACAAAGCTAACACCGGTGCTACTAAGCACCAAGCTACAAGCAGAGCTTTACAGTAATAAGCTAAACACAAAACTGACCAGCTACCTAAGCACTGCTCTAGCAAGCTAGATACAACTAACAAGGTGCTTCCTAAGCACTACTCTGGCAAGCAACCAGAAGAGCTCCTAGCACTAAAAGGGAAGACAGGGGAGCCACAAGGAAAAAACAGGGAAGCTAACACTAAAGCCAAAAGTGATTCTAAATCACCAAACACCAACAGCAAAGACTGCAATGCTCCTAATTGCACAAACACCAGAAGTACTTCTAACAGCAAACTCTGCAGTGTTCCTAACAACACCAAACCCTGAAGTACTTCTATCAGCAACAGAGCTTCCAAAGCCCTACACATAGCAATGCTTCCAAAACCAAGAGGGAAAAGCAGGGGGACCATAAGGGAAAAGCAGGAAAGCTAAACACACAGTCACCAGTGCACACTGCACTAACACTAACCTGGCCCTTAGCAAAAGCAAGCAGGGAAACTAGACACAGTCAGAAGTGCACACTGCACCACCCTACCTACAGCAAACACCACTGTTGCAAAGGCCCTGAAGGAAACAAGACCACTTCCTTATCAAGGCCCTCCCTGATGATGTCACACTCCCTAGACCTAGGCAAAAGCACACTGACCCAGAGAGGCCCAACCCACACCACTGCAAAACCGTGAAACACTTGAAGCCAGTACACCCAAAGAGAGTTAGAGCAACTCAGGCAACACACACACAGCTGTAGTGAAGTGAGACAATTAACCCCATGCTGCTGGAAGCTGCCAGCACAGAGAGACAGAGCCAGCTCAGAAAGGAAAGAGAAAAGAAACAGAAGCCAGCTAAGAAGCTGACCCCCAGGAAAGAGGTAAGTTTGAGAGGGGTTCAGACCCCAATCATAACAACAAGGAGCTGCCTGTGCCTGAAGTGGGAATTGAACTCAGTTCCCCAGGACCAAAGTCCACCACCCTAACCACTAGGCCACTCCTCCACTGTTGCTACTATTTGAGGTTCTACATGGAATGTTGCTATTCCACTAGCAACATTCCATGTAGAAGTTGGCCCTTGCAGATGACCAATGTGGCCGCGCAGTCTTCTGCTTCTGTGAGTCTGACGTCCTGCACATACGTGCAGGACGTCAGACTCACAGAAACAGAAGCCTGCGCAGCCTTCTACATGGAATGTTGCTAGTGGAATAGCAACATTCCATGTAGAATCTCCAATAGTAGCAACATTCCATGTAGAATGTCCAATAGTAGCAACATTCCATGTAGAATCTCAGAGTAGCAACATTCCATGTAGAATCTCCAATAGTAGCAACATTCCATGTAGAATCTCCAATAGTATCTATTTTATTTTTGTTACATTTGTACCCTGCGCTTTCCCACTCATGGCAGGATCAATGCGGCTTACATGGGGCAATGGAGGGTTAAGTGACTTGCCCAGAGTCACAAGAAGCTGCCTGTGCCTGAAGTGGGAATCGAACTCAGTTCCCCCGACCAAAGTCCACCACCCTAACCACTAGGCCACTCCTCCACTGTTGCTACTATTTGAGATTCTACATGGAATGTTGCTATTCTTCCATGTAGAAGTCGGCCCTTGCAGATCACCAATGTGGCCGCGCAGGCTTCTGCTTCTGTGAGTCTGACGTCCTGCAGGACGTCAGACTCACAGAAACAGAAGCCTGCGCAGCCTTCTACATGGAATGTTGCTAGTGGAATAGCAACATTCCATGTAGAATCTCCAATAGTAGCAACATTCCATGTAGAATCTCCAATAGTATCTATTTTATTTTTGTTACATTTGTACCCTGCACTTTCCCACTCATGGCAGGCTCGATGCGGCTTACATGGGGCAATGGAGGGTTAAGTGACTTGCCCAGAGTCACAAGGAGCTGCCTGTGCCTGAAGTGGGAATCGAACTCAGTTCCCCAGGACCAAAGTCCACCACCCTAACCACTAGGCCACTCCTCCACTCATGATGGGAGGTGAAAGCTGATGTGTATTGACTAGCAGAGAATCCTTGGGATGATAGTGTCTGATCTCAAGACAGTGGGCAGAGACAGAAGACTTCTAGGATGCAAAGGGAGAAGCGCATAACTAGCAGCAGAAGAAGTGATGGTACTGTTGCAGGAATTACCACTAGTGTTAGCAGAATCTGTGGTACTTCAGGAGTCAAACAGCACACACCAGAAAACAAAGTAGGACATCAGCACTAAGTCTCTTCTTCTCTTTCTCAGCTCTCTGTATCTTGTGGCTTCTGTCTGTCCTCTTCAGCTCTCTTCTCTCCTTCTTCTCAGCTCCTTCTTCTGACGTAAGCTGCTTCTGCTCCCAGTTATATACAGTTCTAACCCCCTCCTAGCCCCCCTTACTTTCCAGATGGTAAGAATAGATTGATTACCCTGTCTGAACCAATCATCTCTATACATATGTTCAAAAATATCAGTTACATAGGTTCCAGACATTTCCTAACTGACCTATGACCTGGGGCCTCTCACGCTAGACAATTGGGCACCAGAACTCTTACATTTTATTATTATTAATTTCTCAGCTAACTTCATAACTTAGGTTCATTGAGGGGCTAAGGGGCCAGTTTTGCTTAATGGCATACAGTCCTACATTTTGCTATAATCCATCAAGGAAGTAAGTTGACTTTTTCTGACCTCTTTCACCTATTAGCTTCATACATTGAACTAGCTAGGACTGTGGATAATTCAAACCAGATGCTGACCTTTTAAACTGCAGACAAAGCTTCACTTGAAAAGTAACACTGAATTGAAAAGATATTCTACATAGAATTATTAATTACACAGAATAAAACATATTCTAAAATAAGCAGAAATCAAAATTTCTTATAAGACCAAATCTACATATCAAGAACTTCTAAAATCTAACTATTTTCTTCTAACTAGCATCAAACTAATCCTTTAAATTGCCTACAAAGCCGTTCAGTATGCCTAATGGTATACAGATGTGGTAAACTAATATCTATGAACTAACATTAACCCCAAAAAGGGACAGTGAAAGTTCCATTTCTCCCTGACCTTTCTAACCTGTAGCCTACCAAAAGCTAGACATCTGAATAATTAAAAACAGATGACCTTCCTCCACTACTTGCAGGACTGAATCAAACTTTTAAACACCAAATTAATATGGCTTCTTTTCCTGCCCAGGCTGCCTCAGTACCCTTTACAGTTTGTTGAGTTGTTTACACTGGGGGCTGAATTTCAGAAAGTATATAGTGACTCTAGAAGTAACGCAGAGAAAAGCATCCAGAATAATGCACGGTCTGCAATGATAGTCGTATGAGGTGAGTTGTAGGGTGTTAGTTAGTGCACAAGTAAACCTTTCTCGAGATTCATGAGGTGGAGCTACAAAGAGACAATGTAAGGAAATACTTTCTCACGGAAAGAATGGTGGATGCTTGAAATGCTCTTCTGGATCAAGTTGTGAAAGCTAAACCAGTAACGGACTTCAAAAAGTGAAGGAAATAAACACAGAATATCTTATTTGAAAGGTATTAATCCGCAAATGAACCTTTCCGTAGATGGGAAGGTGGTAGAACCTAGAGGACAATAAATGAGATTGAAGGGGGGCAGAATCAAGAAAAATGCCAGGAAGTATTTTTTCATGGAGAGAGTGGTGGAGTGGATTCTTGGAATGCCCTCCTGTGGGAGGTGCTGGAGGTGAAAATGGTAATGGAATTCAAAAATGCGTGGGATAAACATAAAGGACTCCTGTTCAGAAGGAATGGATCCTCAGAAGCTTAGCGGAGATTGGGTGGCAGAGCCGCTGTTGGGAGGAGGGGCTAGTGCTGGGCAGACTTCTATGGTCTGTGCCCTGAAAATGGTAGATATAAATCAAAGTCAGGTGTACACGTAAAGTAGCACATATAAGTTTATCTTGTTGGCCAGACTGGATGGACCATACAGGTCTTTCTCTGCTGTCATCTACTGTGTTACTATGTTATTTGTAAAGAGGGAGGATACAGTGGAAACATGACATAGTAGCACCATAAGCCATGGGAGTAGCCAAGAGGTAACTTGCACAGATTGCACACTGGGTAACCTGCATGGAATCACCATGGCCTACAGCCCGAGTTCACTGAGCAGGGGAGGATGAATGGTTTGGCCAATGGATTTAGCTAGTTTTGGACTGTTAAAAAACATAGTGATGAGACATTGAAAAACAACCTAGGTGTTAGAATTTTGTGTTATGTCTTGTAGAAATCATAGATGTATATGCCAAGGTCTGAAATGGCCTTAGCAGCGAGGTGGTAGATACTAGGGCTGCAGTTTGATTAAAATGTTTAATCACGCGATTAAATGTGGGTATTTCAAGCATCTGTGGCTGGAGGCACCCTGCTGACTTCTCGCTCCTGAGGCAGTAAGAGGAGGAAGAGGACGGCATTGGTACTGGATTTTAATTGAAAAAAAATTGCAATTCAAAACATGTTAAAATCCATGGAAATAGAAATAAAGGCATTCCTTCTGTGGGTGTACATTTTAAATGCTACATGTGTAGCTTGCTATTGAAAATCCATTTCACCAAAGCTTCCTCCCTTGTATTGTGGATAATTACTGTCAGCAGCAGCAAGAATTCTAAATGTACCTCTAATGAGCCTTGATTGAGAATGCACTTAGTGTCCTGAAGTAAAGGAGCAAAATGAAAATAAAAATGTCTATAGGTCACCACAGCCAAATTCAGTCTTTTAAGTGTAATTCATTGCACTATCTAGGAAGATGTTAACCATCAATTGGGAAATGTGTTCACGAAAAAACAAACATTTTTGAGGTACTTAAGCTAATGCGGCAGTGCATGAAAATGTTCCTCTGTTTTTCATGAGGAAATTTCCGTAGTCCGTTGGTTCTAAATCTTTTTCTAGGCGTGTCCCCATGTTTTTAGACAGCAGTGACACCCGCTACCCTGCTGAGATGCATCATTTATTTATTTATTTATTATTACATTTGTACCCCGCGCTTTCCCACTCAAAGCAGGTTCAATGCGGCTTACATAATAATATGGATTACAGAGTATTGATAGAGAAAATATTAGTTAATTATGGCAGAGTAATAAAAAGAGATAAGTAGGTAGAGATGGGGAAGGGTGAAGGCAGTATGAGAGGTATGAGCAAGGGGGTAGATGAGCATTGGAGGAGGGGTAGAGGAGGCGGGAGGGGGATGGGACGCGGGAAAAGCATTGGGAAATATGGTGGGAGATGTAGTCTGAGTCATTGTCGTCTTCTGGATCAAATCATGATGATTTGTCTGTGTAACGTCCGTCTGCCCCAAATGCGGTGTGCGAGTTACTATTTGGAGTTATGACCGACAGTTTTGGAAGCACTGCTGTAATTCCTGCTCCCAGTTTGGCCTGCATCCCAAGTGATGTATGCGAGTGGAGGAGTGGCCTAGTGGTTAGGGTGGTGGACTTTGGTCCTGAGGAACTGAGTTCGATTCCCACTTCAGGCACAGGCAGCTCCTTGTGACTCTGGGCAAGTCACTTAACCCTCCATTGCCCCACGTAAGCCGCATTGAGCCTGCCATGAGTGGGAAAGCGCAGGGTACAAATGTAACAAAAATAAAATAGATACTTCTTTATTCTGAATAAAGAAGAAGAAGCGATTTATGTAGCCTTAACCCTTTGTCCCTGAGGAAATTGTTTTGAAACCCCGCGGAGTCGGGCGGATCCAGGGGAAGGCAATTGCTAATTGTTTCAGCAAGGCAACACAGTTCTGCCAGAGAGGCAAGAACTCACGAGATAAGTGTACAGTTTTTTTCACCTAGTATATGTAATCTTTTAAACAAATGAATAAGTGATTTTATAGCACTGTGGTGATTGGGATGCAAAAAAATATGAGCAGAGGTTGCTCTTTACCCCAAAAAAATTCAGTAGGAGTTACCCAATGAAAGAAGTGCTATGCCACGTTGTAGCAGCATTATTGACTGCAGTCACGGTGGTTTATATCTGAGGGTACTCTACACATAAAAATTAAAAATTATTGATCACATACGGGTGAAATAACTGTTTGTTACTACACTTACTCGCAGTAGGTGGCTTTTGAGTCCTGGTTTGTGTTTATTAGCTATTCCACTAGCAACATTCCATGTAGAAGCCTGCGCGGCCACATTGGTGATCTGCAAGGGCCGACTTCTGCATGGAATGTTGCTAATGGAATAGCAACATTCCATGTAGAATCTCAAATAGTAGCAACAGTGGAGGAGTGGCCTAGTGGTTAGGGTGGTGGACTTTGGTCCTGGGGAACTGAGGAACTGAGTTTGATTCCCACTTCAGGCACAGGCAGCTCCTTGTGACTCTGGGCAAGTCACTTAACCCTCCATTGCCCCATGTAAGCCGCATTGAGCCTGCCATGAGTGGGAAAGCGCAGGGTACAAATGTAACAAAAATAAAATAGATACTATTGGAGATTCTACATGGAATGTTGTTACTATTGGAGATTCTACATGGAATGTTGCTATTCCACTAGCAACATTCCATGTAGAAGGCTGCGCAGGCTTCTGTTTCTGTGAGTCTGACATCCTGCACGTACGTACGTGCAGGATGTCAGACTCACAGAAGCAGAAGCCTGCTCGGCCACATTGGTGATCTGCAAGGGCCGACTTCTACATGGAATGTTGCTAGTGGGACTCTGGGCAAGTCACTTAACCCTCCATTGCCGCAATGAGCCTGCCATGAGTGGGAAAGCGCGGGGTACAAATGTAACAACAACAACAACTCTTTATTGGGCAAATAAACAACCTTGATACCATTACAGAGAATGAGATGTCCCATCACCATTGCAGTTCATTTTAATTTTAAACCATATTGTAATCAGCAATAAACACCCCCAACCCTTCAATAATCACCCAAAACGGTATTTCCCCTCATTTCCTTTTAACTGAATGGAGCAGTAGATATCATGGCTTTATAATTGTCTAACTCGTTTAATATCATACTCCTCACTCTGAGAAGCGGAGACTGAATATAAACCTCACAGATAGACCAGAAGGTTACTTTTTTTCTTTTAAAGGTAATACGGGCGTCTTTAGCTTCTAATGTCATGAGGGTATAGAAGGCATTTCTCCACAGTCAGTGGGATGGAGGACCATCCCCTGTCCAGCATTGCATAACACATATTTTTGCTATAATACAGGCTTTAATAGAAAGTGTTCCCCTTTACGCAAGGGACTACAAACTGTTATGTGGCCAAACAAAAGTTCTAGATGGGTCGCAACTATATATGGGGGGGGGGGGGGGGGGGGAATGGGACTTATATACCGCCTTTCTGTGGTTTTTTCAACTACATTCAAAGCGGTTTACATATTATATACAGGTACTTATTTGTACCTGGGACAATGGAGGGTTAAGTGACTTGCCCAGAGTCACAAGGAGCTGCAGTGGGAATCGAACCCAGTTCCCCAGGATCAAAGTCCACTGAACTAACCACTAGGCTACTAGAAATCAAACAAAATAAAACATGGAAAAGAAAATAAGATGATACCTTTTTTATTGGACATAACTTAATACATTTCTTGATTAGCTTTCGAAGGTTGCCCTTCTTCGTCAGATCGGAAATAAGCAAATGTGCTAGCTGACAGTGTATATAAGTGAAAACATTCAAGCATTACTATGACAGTCTGACAGGGTGGGAGGATGGGGGTGGGTAGGAGGTATGCATGGGGACATCAAAGCATATCATTGATATTCTAACAGGATGGGTGTGGATAGGTGAGGGGAGGGTGATCAACAGAGAAATACAGCTTTATGGTTTGTAATGGGCTAGGAACCCTAGAGAATCCTGAAAGGTAACTTTAAAACTATACAAGAAGGTAAGACCTTTGAAGTCAGAATGATTGAATATTTTAACACCCAACAGAAAGGACTTAACAAGGACCTAGGGTTCCTAGCCCATTATAAACCATAAAGCTGTATTTCTCTGTTGATCACCCCACCCCTCACCTATCCACACCCATCCTGTTAGAATATCAATGATATGCTTTGATGTCCCCATGCATACCTCCTACCCACCCCCATCCTCCCACCCTGTCAGACTGTCATAATAATGCTTGAATGTTTTCACTTACATACACTGTCAGCTAGCACATTTGCTTATTTCCGATCTGACGAAGAAGGGCAACCTTCGAAAGCTAATCAAGAAATGTATTAAGTTATGTCCAATAAAAAAGGTATCATCTTATTTTCTTTTCCATGTTTTATTTTGTTTGATTTCTATTGATAACCTTAAGAGTGGACTAACATGGCTACCACACTCCTCCTCTTAGTCATGAAAATTAAAAAAAAAAAAGCTAAAATCTAGTGCAGTTTTTGAAATGTTTCCTAACGCTGAATCTTTAGGCTAGCTCTGGACTTGGGTCATCTGGGTCACTTCACCTCAGATGACCCAATATCCGTGGCAGTACCTGGCTGTTCAAGTAGACCCCTACACCCTCTCCACGCCTTCCAATTCCTCCCCCCCCCCCCCCCCCCCAAAATATAGTACCTGTGGTCTAAGTGGAAGCTCAATCCCCCCTCCCCCCAACTCTGTGAACTTTATTTGTCAGGATGACCTCCAGCTGTGTGTCCTGACATGCTACTAGGGGTCAGGCAAAAATATTTGGGATGATAGTTTCGCTGGAGGCAAGATTGAGTGTGCCTCGCTCCTGTCGCCCAGTATTTAGAGGTGGGCGGGTGTGGGGCCCTGTAGGGGTCCACTTTGACCACCAAGTATTGTTTTTATGGAGTTGGGGTTCCAAGGGTGTACTTGAGCCACCGGACTATTTTTGTGGGGCTGGGAGAGATGTCTGGGGCTCACTGAGGTACTAGTGAAATTTTTAGATGGTGGGGAGTTCCCTCTGTGTCAGTGTGTGAGCCAGTTTCTGCCCCACATCAACAGGAAAGGAGGCCTTTCATATCCTGCTGGTGTCTTTTCAGGGAGTGAAAAAGAGCTCTCAGTCTGTGGTAGCCGACTTAGGACCCATCTGAAGAGGAGAAGAACTAGTCAGTGAGGAGGCTGATACACTGAAGATACCAGGAGATAGCCCAAGAGAATTAAAATGAAGTGTTTGCTTGTGTAAAGCAGACTTTTAAAGTGGACGTTGATTTAAAACAATTAAACAGTGCTTTATTTCAGTGAACCGTTTTTCCTCTTCTGAAACACTCAAAATGTGTGTGTGTGTGGTTTTTTTTTCTTTTCTGTTTGCTCTTTTAAATTTGGGGGATTTCACCGAATAAAGGTGAATTGTATTTAAAAAAAAAATTAATAAGTACACTGCATGTGCACTTATTCATTGGAGTGGTGTGAAAGTAAATATTTGTGTTTAACAAGTCAGGTAGTAAGGCCCTTGGAGCAGTTGCTTCTCTCCCCTCGCCTTAAATAAAAATGACATCATTGGAATGGAAAACACACCCACTGTTGGGAAGACAATTACACTATGTATATACAAGGAACTCTTGCTTGGTTTGTTTCTCCTTGATTGTTACAATGAGTACTGGTTCACATTACAGAGACTTGCATTAGTTTGGAAACTGTAGGCTCTGTTGGAATTTCTTCCAGGAATACAGATCACAACTTTACTCTTAGGCAAACTGAAACATAGGTAAATAGAAGATGATATTTTCCTTCTGTATTCTTCCCAATGGAAGCTTGCTTACATTTCAGATGCCAGAGATATGCTTTGAGGTCATTTACCCCTTGGTACCTGGTGGTATGTTACCAGAGTGTTAAAATGGATAGACAGTGGTTGGTTGAGAGATCCTTTTCATTTCACAACCTAACTGCAAAGGTGGCCATGGATACTGGATCATTTAGTGGTCAGATGGGACACCATCGGACTGTCAGATTATCTTCTGTCTTCCACTCCTATTTGCGTTATGCTGTACTTGGTAACAGTGTTTTTGCTAATGGGCTACTGATAGGTTTCAGTGTTTATAGTTAATTTTTTTCCTAACTTGGCACCTCTGGTCTTGCCTTCCTTGCTTCCTTATATGTTTTTGATATTTCAATCAAGGATCATGTCCTTCAGCTGAATCATTATTGCATGGATAATTGTTTTGCTGCTCAATCTTGCATGAATTCCAGCTTGTCTATCTGGCTGTTTCAGCCTTTCTTCCTCAGGAGTTACTACTTCCTTTTAGAGATAAAGGCCATCTAGCATTCTGTATCACCACTTTTCATTCTTTGCCCTCCCGACTGTTTGTGCCTATTTTCTACTACTCTATTGAGGATTCCTTTGCTACCTCCCACTTGTCTGGACTGGTCTGATATGTATGATAAGGAAGGAAAACTTGTCTTACCTGATCATTTTCTTTCCTTTTGTCCTGCCAGACCAGTCCAGAAACCTTCCCTTTTAGTAACTGATTTCTTATTGTTTCCTTTTAGTTCATTCTGTGGATGTTGTTGCTTCTCATAATCTTGACATGATGTATTATGTTTCATACATCTCTTGACGCAGTGGAAGCACTTCATGTCAATAGAATCTATGCCTACCTGGTTGGTAGTATGGTGTTTTGCCTCAGTTATTGACCACCCCTCTGCACTTGAGCACTGTTGCTTGTCTATTTGTAATACTAAGCATTCTATGGCTGCACAGTCCCCTTTAGGGGCACATGGCACTACTTTCTTTCTCTGTCTCCATCTGTCACGCCCCTCACCTTGCTGGTAATGGTGCTGTCTCTGTCGGTGTTGGGCCGGGCTTCCCTTCAGCGGTGCGCGCTGGCATCTGTCCGTCGTTGTGCACGTGCATGCTCCCCATTTGGCTCGCCAGCGTGTACGCCTGCTGGCACCTTCGACCTACATTTCTCTCTCTCTGGGGCTTCGCTCCTCTCCCTTGCGGACACTGACTGGGCAACTCCCAGCGTCTCTGCCCCGCCTCCTTGGTCCATGGGGATTGGCTCCCCGTCAGTGGTGTCCTGGTTGGCCATCTCTCAGCCCTTAATGTGTGGGGCTCTCTCTTGTCCCCTTTGCGCCTTCCCTATTGGGTGCCTGGCTGCTTGTCTTGTTCCCCTTCTTCCAATGGCTGCTCTCCTTCTCAGCTGTTTCCAGTTGATGCCTAATGCCAGCACTATTTTTGTGGAACCCTTCCCTTCCTCAGTGCTTCGGCTTCTACTTTGGTAGGTGTTTACGTTGCTCTGTTGTTGCTTCTTCTCTACTTTGTCCCTCGTTGCTTGACTTTGCCTGTACCTGGATTACTCTCTTGCCTGCTGCCTGCCTCTGGACATTGCCTGTACCTGGATTACTCTCTTGCCTGCTGCCTGCCTCTGGACATTTCCTGTACCTGGATTGCTCTGTCGCCTGCTGCCTGCCTCTTGACATTGCCTGTACCTAGTTACTCTCTTGGCCGCTGCCTACCTACTCGACAATGCCTCCATCTGGACCACCCTCAGTGTCTGCTGCCTGCTTGGCCGATACATTCGACACCCCACTTCCAACCTTGTCTTGTAAGTCCTGTAGGCCGCCCGCACCTAGGGGCTCAACCTCTGGGAAACGGCAGTCATCGCAGGTGAAACCCGGGGTTGTCCGGCTGCCAAGCAGAACTGGGTCTGCTTACTAGACTCAGCAGCGCTCTACTTGGTATAAGAACTCACAAGTCTGATATCATCCACTGGTCGATGGACACAACACCCATCTGTCAAGTTAGGTACAGGACAAGTTGCTTTGAATAGTATTAGAAATGAAGGCATTTTGTCTCAGCTCATCTGAAAGACGGGCTCCAGGTAATTTTACTCAGCAAGGAAGAAAATCAGATTAGAGCATTCAGCTTCTTTTAAGCTACAATTCCCAAAATGGAAAGCTTTTTTTTTTAAAAAGACTGTTCTGCCTCCATAGTAGTATGCCATGAAACAAGAAGGCAAGTGATCTGCAAAATCCAAGATGGCACAAACAAATAGCAGATCAAGCAAAGAAAGTCTGTCACCAAAATTTATTCACCACAACATAAATTAAAAACTAAAAGCCAAACACGGCCATGTTTCACCCTCATAGGGGCTGCATCAGTGGCATAAAAGGACTGTTGTTAATAAATATACAAAGAAACAATGTAAAATCTCAAAAAAATGATATGAATAAAAACATGTTTTAGTCATTATGATTCTTATGTATTTATGTATTATCGGTGTATGATGTTTTATAATTAACCTATTAATGATTTTTATTCGTATGATTTAATGCCCCTGATGCAGCCCTTATGATGGCAGAGTATGACTGTGTTGGGCTTTTATTTTATTTATGTTGTGGTGAATACATTTTGTGATGGACTTTCTTTGCTTGCTCTGCTGTTTGTGCTCACTATAGTGTGTGCATGTTTTGTATTTATTCTTTATATTATAGCTGTAAAATGTGTTTAATGCTGCTGTGCAATGATACTGTAGGTATTTTGGGCTTTATTGTGTAATCCTTACTTATAGTGTTTGGTTTGTTTGTAATGTGATCCCAGTGTGTTAACTGCAGCTACTCCTGCTTTGTGTGTAATATTTTCTCCTAGTGGTTATTCCTTTGCATATGACCCCTCTCTTTCCCTCCCAGCTGAGCCTGAGTACTTACATAGTAACATAGTAGATGACGGCAGAAAAAGACCTGCACGGTCCATCCAGTCTGCCCAACAAGATAACTCATATGTGCCACATTTTGTGTATACCTTACCTTGATTTATACCTGTCCTTTTCAGGGCACAGACCGTGTAAGTCTGCCCAGCACTATCCCCGCCTCCCAACCACCAGCCCCGCCTCCCACCACCGGCTCTGGCACAGACCGTATAAGTCTGCCCAGCACTATCTCCGCCTCCCACCACCGGCTCTGGCACAGACCGTATAAGTCTGCCCAGCACTATCCCCGCCTCCCAACCACCAGCCCCGCCTCCCACTACCGGCTCTTGCCACCCAATCTTGGCTAAGCTCCTGAGGATCCATTCCTTCTGAACAGGATTCCTTTATGTTTATCCCTTCATCTCCCCACTGTCATTTCTTGATTGTCTTTAAATTTACACTGTGATAGGTCAGCCCTTGGCAGATGCGTGCTATCCTCTCCATCCCTACAATCAAGGGATGCCCTCAGGCCCCAATGATCAGAAGCAAATGCTGTCTCTAGAGGCCATTAGTGCTGGACTAGCACCTGCGTTTGCCTGCGCCCCAGGATCAGAGTTGGTGAGCACGTGAAACAATGCGCTTTGCTGCCTCTGATTGCAAACTGCATGCAAACGAGGGTCTCCCGCATTCCTCCCTAATGATCAGCGGACAGTGCACCAAACAAAGGTGCTGCTTCCACTGCAAACCCTACGCCAGCCTGGAGCTGGTGTTAGGGTTTGCCAGCAAGGGACGAATGGGGGAGACCCACTGAAGAGGATTGACAGGTCCGGGACTTTCTCCTGGATCTGTCAAAACCAAGCGTTCCCGCCCCCCCCCCCCCCCCAACCCCCAAACACTAAAGAACCCTGGTGGTCCAGTGGGATCGCTACCCCCCCCCCCCCCCCAACATTGAAAAAAATGGCCTAGTGGGACTGCTAGCCCTCCCTCACTTCCTCCTCCTCACCTGGCACTCCCCCCCCCTCCCCTCCCCGCAGCCTACCTTGTCTATAGTTAGAGGAGGGAGGGATTTGCACTCCCTCCTTCCTCTTCAAGCGCCTCCTCAAAATGGCGGTGCTCTGCCTGCCCAGTGCACAGACACCCAAACAACCTCAGGGTAAATAAATATGTTCTTTTATTATCTAGGAACCTTCCTCTTATTATTTTCATGACATCTTGTCCTTGATTTTATTTTTTTTTTTTTTAAGATTCCTGCTTGAACGTTTCCTGAAATGTGCTAAATGTTTGGATATTTCTCTCATATATCCCACCTTTTCCTTCTTCTAACGTATAGTTTGTGTTCTCAAGCCTTTCCATTTAGGGCTTTTGTTGCAGCGTTTTGAATTTAGGAAGATATAGCCTCCAGAACTAAGCTAACAACAAGGAGCTCAAGAGTAATTATCTGTGGTTGATACCTTTACTGTAAGTGTGCCGCTTACTGGCAAGTTTCTTCTTGTGTAAAATGATTACTCCTGGGACGCTTTCTGTCTTAGTCAATGACTAATGGTTTTTTAGCCCTGGATGAATAACTTTAATGCAGCATAGCTTTGTAACCCATGACCATTCTTTCAAGCAGGTTTTCTTTCAACTTATCTGGCGCTTCTTGTGTGTATCCCTTGTTACTGGTTTTTTGTTGGCAACAGACATATTTTACCTTAAAGTATCTCTGCAATGTTGCTAGCAGCAAGCCTCAAGATATTCCACTGGACTCTTTACTGCCACCAAAATGGCTTCAATGTGTTTTCCACTGTAATGGATTTTTGTTGTTGTTGCTGCCATTTAACATTTGTTTACCTAGTTAACTTTCTGCTTTTATTTAATTTAGTTTAATTCAGGCTTTTATATTTATCCCCTTCCCTCTTTCAAGAGTACTGATGAACTAAAAATCAAATTTGGTAATTTATTAGTCACAGCAATAAACAAATTCAATATAATTCAAGGTACCAGAATGAGGGAAACTTTAATTCATTAATTAATTAGGATGTAGATCCACAAACGAGAAGCAGTCTGCCAGATGAAACCTACTTCTGATGAATACAAATTTCTTCCCGTATTATATACTTAAAAAATATGCCTTCTTGTCGCCCGACTAGCGCACATGATTAATCCTGGTCTTTTAGCTTGTTGTAGCATAAGTTAGTCTGTTACCTTAATAGTGTACATTTTCTTAGGGGCTGATTAGGGCTTTCCCTCTTGACCTCTGTGCTCCCTACTCAGCTGGGCCTCAGGCCATCTGTAAGGCTGGGATTGGGGGGTGGGGGTTGGCAAGACTTTACATCCTTATCTTATTTTCAGCAGAGGGGTTGGGGTCTACAGTCTATTTGTATTATCCTCTACTTCTTATATTAATTTATATATAAGTTATATTAGTTTGTGTTATCCTAATTAGTTGATTAATTTTAAGCTACTATCAGCTGGCTATTTATTTTTTTCTCAGTACAGAGCAGATTTCAAAACAATACAATAAAATCAATACAGACAGTAAATAAAAACAGCACATTAAAACAGTGCAGTAAATAAAACATACAAATGGGAAAAGGAGCCTTCATCCATCTGTCCTGAAGCTGCATTCAAATTGACCTAAAACCAAGTGAAAAGCCAGGTTTTTATGTGATGTCAAAAAAGGAGGTTACTTGTTCTACAAAGTAGGAACCAAGCCACTAAAGGTGCAATGCATACTACTCACTCAATTAAAAACAGAGGAGAGGTAGGGATAATTAAGTTAAAAAGATGCTGAGAGCACAAAGAATGCAAAGGAACGTACCTAACAAACTTATTTGCCAGATATTCAGGGTCCATTCCTTGTAAGGCTAGAAATGCGTCCTTCTGGCTTTGGCCACCAGCTTTGGGCTCATTTTCGAAAGAGGAGGACACCCATCTTTTGATGTAAATTGGAAGATGGACATCCTTCTCACAGGGTCGTCCAAATCTGTATAATCGAAAGCCGATTTTGAACGTCCCCAACTGCTTTCCGTCGCAGGGACAGCCAAAGTTCAAGGGGGCGTATCGGAAGTGTAGCGAAGGCGGGACTTGAGCGTGCCTAACACCAGGACGTCCTCGACCCATAATCGAAAGAAACAAGGACGTCCCTGATGAACACTTGAATGACTTTACCTGGTCGTGTTTTTCTTACGACCAAACCACAAAAAAGTGCCCGAAATGACCAGATGACCTACGGAGAGAATCGGGGTTGACCTCCCCTCCCCCAGTGGTTACTAACCCTCTCCCACCCTCAAAAAACATCTTTCAAAATATTGTGTGCCAGCCTCAGATGTCATACTCAGGTCCATCACAGCAGTATGCAGGTCCCTGGAGCAGTTTTAGTGGGTGCAGTGCACTTCAGGAAGGCGCACCCAGGCCCATCCCTCCCACCTGTTACGTTTGTGGAGGAAACAGTGAGCCCTCCAAAACCCACCAGAAACCCACTGTACCCACATGTAGGTGCCCCCCGTCACCTGTAAGGGCTATTGTAGTGGTGTACAGTTATGGGTAGTGGGGTTTGGGGGGGGGGGCTCAGTACACAAGGTAAGGGAGCTATGTATCTGGGAGCAATTTATGAAGTCCACTGCAGTGCCCCCTAGGGTGCCCGGTTGGTGTCCTGGCATGTTAGGGGACCAGTGCACTACAAATGCAGGCTCCTCCCATGACCAAATGGCTTGCATTTGGTCGTTTCTGAGATGGACGTCCTTGGTTTCCATTATCGCCGAAAATCAGAAACGACCAAGTCTAAGGACGACCAAATTTCAGGATTTGGGCGTCCCTGACTGTATTATTGAAATGAAAGATGGACGTCCATCTTGTTTCTAAAATACGGGTTTCCCCGCCCCTGGATGGGGACGCTTTGCGAGGACGTCTTCATCAAAACGTGGACGTCCCTTTCGAAAATGCCTCTCCACGTCACCTTGTTTTGTTGCCTTAAGGTCCTCCCAGCACTATCACCCCAAGGTCCATCTCTCCGTCTGTTTATCAGCCTTTCACCTCCTAGCAAACTCAGCTCTTTTGGGTTTCTACACCCCATGTGCATCACTCTGTACTTCTTTGCATTAAATTTTAACTGCCAAATATTAGACTGTGCTTCTATTTTTTTTTTTTTTAGATCACTTCTCATGTTGTCCACATTACAAAAGCTAAAATGAAACATCAAAATTTTGGAACATATACTGAGAGGTAATGCAGATGCAGAAAACAGTACATCTCCTGTTTTTACTCTCTTCCTGTGTTGCAGCAGGCAAATGTGAAGTGACACAGTATGATCTTGCCCACCTTGGCTAAACCAGTTATTCTCTTAAACCAAAGCTCTCAATGGCATACCTCTAATCCAGGGGTTTTCTACCAAGTCCTTAGGACCCACCAATCCTGTCAGGTTTTCAGGATACCCGCATGAAATAAATCTATATATCATGGAGGCAGTGCATGCAGATTTATCTCACATACATATTCTTTTAAGCTGATTTATCTCACATGCATATTCATTATGGATATCTTGAAAACTAGAGTGGCTTAGAGAACTGGGTTGAGAACTTCTGCTCTATCCTGATCACTCCTAAAGGTTTCATTTTTTAAAGCTCAATTTGTAGTAAATGCCAGTCTAAAGATTAAAAAATATTTTAGTCATTCAATGCTACAATAAATTTTTTAAATTTCGCCACCCTCTGTTTTCTTTTTTTTATTGCAGGAAACCAAAGATAAGCTTAAAGAAACATCAATAAAGCTAACTCAGGCAAAAGAAGAAGCTGACCAAATAAGGAAAAACTGTCAAGAAATGATAAAAACGTATCAAGTAGGTATACATTCACTCGTACCACATGTTGAAGTTAGGTATTTTTCTTGGCAATTGGGTATAACAGGATAACCGGTGGGGCACTGTGATATTGCGGTACAAAACATATTAAAGTGACATTGAAGACTGAACTTGTGATGGGGTCGCTATATATCATGTAGCATAATCTGCAAGAGACAGACTGCACATTGAAAACCCTATGAGCAGAAATTCTGTGCCTAACACTACTACTACTACTACTATTTAGCATTTCTATAGCGCTACAAGGCATACGCAGCGCTGCACAAACATAGAAGAAAGACAGTCCCTGCTCAAAAGAGCTTACAATCTAATAGACAAAAAATAAATAAAGTAAGCAAATCAAATCAATTAATGTGGACGGGAAGGAGGAGAGGAGGGTAGGTGGAGGCGAGTGGTTACAAGTGGTTACGACTCAAAAGCAATGTTAAAGAGGTGGGCTTTCAGTCTAGATTTAAAGGTGGCCAAGGATGGGGCAAGACGTAGGGGCTCAGGAAGTTTATTCCAGGCGTAGGGTGCAGCGAGACAGAAGGCGCGAAGTCTGGAGTTGGCAGTAGTGGAGAAGGGAACAGATAAGAAGGATTTATCCATGGAGCGGAGTGCACGGGAAGGGGTGTAGGGAAGGACGAGTGTGGAGAGATACTGGGGAGCAGCAGAGTGAGTACATTTATAGGTTAGTAGAAGAAGTTTGAACAGGATGCGAAAACGGATAGGGAGCCAGTGAAGGGTCTTGAGGAGAGGGGTAGTATGAGTAAAGCGACCCTGGCGGAAGATGAGACGGGCAGCAGAGTTTTGAACCGATTGGAGAGGGGAGAGGTGACTAAGTGGGAGGCCAGCAAGAAGCAGATTGCAGTAGTCTAAACGAGAGGTGACAAGGGTGTGGATGAGGGTTTTGGTAGAGTGCTCGGAAAGAAAGGGGCGGATTTTACGGATGTTGTAAAGAAAGAAACGACAGGTCTTGGCAATCTGCTGGATATGAGCAGAGAAGGAGAGAGAAGAGTCAAAGATGACCCCAAGGTTTCGAGCTGAGGAGAAAGGGAGAATGAGAGAGCCATCAACAGAAATAGAAAACGGGGGGAGCGGGGAGGTGGGTTTGGGGGGAAAAATGAGAAGCTCGGTTTTGGTCATATTTAATTTCAGGTGGCGTTGAGACATCCAGACAGCAATGTCAGACAAGCACGCTGAAACTTTGGTTTGGATGCAAGGTGAGATATCAGGGGTAGAAAGGTAGATTTGGGAGTCATCAGCATAGAGATGGTAGGAAAAGCCATGGGATGAGATTAATGAACCAAGGGAAGAAGTGTAGATAGAAAAGAGGAGGGGACCAAGAACAGAACCCTGAGGTACGCCGACAGGCAGAGGGATAGAAGTAGAAGAGGATCCACCAGAGTGAACACTAAAGGTGCGGAGGGAGAGGTAGGAAGAGAACCAGGAAAGGACAGAGCCCTGGAATCCAAGTGAGGACAGGGTATCGAGAAGTATGCTGTGATCGACAGTGTCAAAAGCAGCGGAAAGATCAAGAAGAATGAGGATGGAATATTGACCTCTGGATTTTGCCAGTAATAGGTCATTGGAGACCTTAGTAAGCGCAGTTTCGGTTGAGTGGAGAGGGCAATAGCGGGACGGAGGGGAGGGGGGAAAGGTATGTCATTGTCCACCTGATCAAGAAGGTGAAACAGATTAAGCAATGCTAATGCAGAGAACGGAAGTGACGTCACCGGGCAAAATGGTCCCTTAAAGCGAGAGCTCCCGCTTCCCCCCCCCCCGCAAATATGTTTGGCGTTACCCCAGATAGAGTTACAGCTTAAAGTGTGAGTCGGGTGCACGAGAATGCCTGCGAGCCTCGCTCAATTCACTTTTTCTGGCAGCTCGGCGACAAAACACGTGGCCAGTATGGAACCAGCAGCATTAGTTCCAGCATGCTGCACTGAGAGGCCTGAGTCCCAAAGTATAATAGAATAACAAACTTTTCCTTATTGACTATGCTCCACTACTGGTTTCTAAGTAGGGGAATTCATGTTGAATAATAAACCCTCTACTATATTAGGAGTCCTGTTCTATCATTGGTTTCAAAACTCTCCATGAGATAAAAATGATTGATTCCAAAAAATCCCCCAGTATTATTGAACACAGAATACCAGAGTTGAGTGTGCTTTAAAACCTCAAACAAAAGTTTTAATGTGCACTTATCCCATATACAAAATTCAGTATAAAAAATAGCAAAATATCAAAAATCAGCAGTCTGCTACCATATCTTTCTCATGGGTGTTCATTGTGGATATCCTGGAGGCCTGCCTGGCTGGGGTGCCTCCGGGACCAGGTTTGGGAACCACTGACTTAACCCTCCATTTCCCAAGGTACAAAAAAACTTATCTTATGTTCCAACTTTGCTTATTCTCTACGCTGTCTATTAAAATGTTTTTATTGTGTTGACATAAGTAGATACTATGCCATAATTTGTATTTTTATTTGAATATTTTTACTGCTGTAATTGTCTATTGCTTATGTTTGATTTATTCCTACTGTATAACGCCTTGAGTGTATTTCTTCAAAAAGCCAGTAAATAAATCCTAATAAATAAATATCACAAATGCTACTTAGAAGGAGCCCAAGACTCTCTTCTGTCTTCCGGTTCTGTATCATCGTATTTTTCTATCAAGACTCTTTCCTATGCTGCTCTGTTCACGTTCAAAAACAGCAGTGCACTGCCGACCGATATACTTTCTCTCCTGTCTTCAACAAGAGTTCCTTGTTGAAGACAGGAAGTATTTTTTCACGGAGAGAGTGGTGGATGCTTGGAATGCCCTCCCGCGGGAGGTGGTGGAGATGAAAACGGTAACGGAATTCAAACATGCGTGGGATAAATGTGGAGGAGTGGCCTAGTGGTTAGGGTGGTGGACTTTGGTCCTGGGGAACTGAGGAAGTGAGTTCGATTCCCGGCACAGGTAGCTCCTTGTGACTCTGGGCAAGTCACTTAACCCTCCATTGCCTGCCGCATTGAGCCTGCCATGAGTGGGAAAGTGCGGGGTACAAATATAACAAAAATAAAAATAAATAAACATAAAGGAATCCTGTTCAGAAGGAATGGATCCTCAGGAGCTTAGCGGAGATTGGATGGCAGAGCCGGTGGTGGGAGGCGGGGCTAGTGTTGGGCAGACTTATACGGTCTGTGCCCTGAAAAAGACAGATACAAATCAAGGTAAGGTATACACAGAAAGTAGCACATATAAGCAGTGGCGTTCCTAGCGTGGATGGCACCCGGGGCGGATTGCCGATGCGCACCCCCCCCCCCCCCCCGCCTGCGAAATGACACCTTCCCCCCCCCCCCGGGTGCACGCCGCTGGGGGGGGGGGGTGCCGCAGCACGCGCCTGTGGGCTCCAACTTCGCAAACTTCGCTCGTTCGCTGCAGCTCCCTCTGCCCCTTAACAGGACCGCCCCCCCCCCCCCCCTTGGTATGCCACTGCATGAGTTATCTTGTTGGGCAGACTGGATGGACCGTGCAGGTCTTTTTCTGCTGTCATCTACTATGTTACTATGTTTTGCAAACTTCTGCTGCTTCAGGAAGATGCCGCTCTGTAGAAATTTTTCATACAAATGTTTGACTCTATTGATTCTTTTTTTTTTTTTTCCCTCTGTATTTGAAACCAATGATAGGATTGGACTCTTAATATAGTAGAGGGTTTTATTATTCAATTTGAATTCCCCAACTTGGAGATTTGAGGTAACTCTTGTTTAAATATATATTCACAGAAACCAGTAGTGGCCGGGCTTTTTTTTTTTTTAACAAACTTTATTCGATGGAACATTGTCCCTAGAAACCCATGACATCGGCAGCTAATTTTGATATAGTCTTCAGTGGAACACAGGACTTGATGCGAGGGTTGATGATGGTGATGCCACTTTGAAAGAGTGATCATGATGGAATTGCATTTAATCGCTGGAGAGAGAATAAGTACAAGTACTGCAGTTGCGGCATTAACAAAGGAAGATTGTAATGAAACAAACTTAGGAAATGTTTGTGCTTTTCGTGCCACGCCTCCAGAGTCTCTAATCACGGCTGGGTGCTACTCAAACAAATGCAATCCCCTCGACCAGTACCTTGAAAGAACCCGACAACTGGTAGCACTATTTTAGACTGCAACCAAGACAAAAAGAGACCAAGGAAGCGCTTCCTGGGGTTAACACAGGTTTATTTAATTATCCAGAGATTAGGATAAAAAATAAGAAAATATTCAAGTATAATCTAGTATAGAAAAGAGGAGAAAAGACATGAAAGGACAATGGAAATGGTCAGGTCAGGCTCTCCATCCCCTGGCATGGGGCAGAGTGCACTAGACACTGACCAGCTTCTTATCTGGCAAAGACATAATATATAGAACTTTCTTTCCCTTACAGTACAAAAGAGCAAGAGAGAGGGGAGGGCTTCCCTCACCTCCTCAGTTAGTATCCCACAGTCAGTCAGGATCTCCCGTCAATAAAGAAATACATAGCATCTGTTTTGAGGAAAACATTTGGTCTGTTTGTCCATCTTTACAGCTTTTCTCACACAAGGATATACAGTGGGGGAAATAAGTATTTGATCCCTTGCTGATTTTGTAAGTTTGCCCACTGACAAAGACATGAGCAGCCCATAATTGAAGGGTAGGTTATTGGTAACAGTGAGAGATAGCACATCACAAATTAAATCCGGAAAATCACATTGTGGAAAGTATATGAATTTATTTGCATTCTGCAGAGGGAAATAAGTATTTAATCCCTCTGGCAAACAAGACCTAATACTTGGTGGTAAAACCCTTGTTGGCAAGCACAGCGGTCAGACGTCTTCTGTAGTTGATGATGAGGTTTGCACACATGTCAGGAGGAATTTTGGTCCACTCCTCTTTGCAGATCATCTCTAAATCATTAAGAGTTCTGGGCTGTCGCTTGGCAACTCGCATCTTCAGCTCCCTCCATAAGTTTTCAATGGGATTAAGGTCTGGTGACTGGCTAGGCCACTCCATGACCCTAATGTGCTTCTTCCTGAGCCACTCCTTTGTTGCCTTGGCTGTATGTTTTGGGTCATTGTCGTGCTGGAAGACCCAGCCACGACCCATTTTTAAGGCCCTGGCGGAGGGAAGGAGGTTGTCACTCAGAATTGTACGGTACATGGCCCCATCCATTCTCCCATTGATGCGGTGAAGTAGTCCTGTGCCCTTAGCAGAGAAACACCCCCAAAACATAACATTTCCACCTCCATGCTTGACAGTGGGGACGGTGTTCTTTGGGTCATAGGCAGCATTTCTCTTCCTCCAAACACGGCGAGTTGAGTTCATGCCAAAGAGCTCAATTTTTGTCTCATCTGACCACAGCACCTTCTCCCAATCACTCTCGGCATCATCCAGGTGTTCACTGGCAAACTTCAGACGGGCCGTCACATGTGCCTTCCGGAGCAGGGGGACCTTGCGGGCACTGCAGGATTGCAATCCGTTATGTCGTAATGTGTTACCAATGGTTTTCGTGGTGACAGTGGTCCCAGCTGCCTTGAGATCATTGACAAGTTCCCCCCTTGTAGTTGTAGGCTGATTTCTAACCTTCCTCATGATCAAGGATACCCCACGAGGTGAGATTTTGCGTGGAGCCCCAGATCTTTGTCGATTGACAGTCATTTTGTACTTCTTCCATTTTCTTACTATGGCACCAACAGTTGTCTCCTTCTCGCCCAGCGTCTTACTGATGGTTTTGTAGCCCATTCCAGCCTTGTGCAGGTGTATGATCTTGTCCCTGACATCCTTAGACAGCTCCTTGCTCTTGGCCATTTTGTAGAGGTTAGAGTCTGACTGATTCACTGAGTCTGTGGACAGGTGTCTTTCATACAGGTGACCATTGCCGACAGCTGTCTGTCATGCAGGTAACGAGTTGATTTGGAGCATCTACCTGGTCTGTAGGGGCCAGATCTCTTACTGGTTGGTGGGGGATCAAATACTTATTTCCCTCTGCAGAATGCAAATAAATTCATATACTTTCCACAATGTGATTTTCCGGATTTAATTTGTGATGTGCTATCTCTCACTGTTACCAATAACCTACCCTTCAATTATGGGCTGCTCATGTCTTTGTCAGTGGGCAAACTTACAAAATCAGCAAGGGATCAAATACTTATTTCCCCCACTGTATTTCTCAGAACCTATGATCTTTTATCTTAGTATTTCCCCTTATTCTAAAAGAGGAGACAAAAGTTGACTATTGCTTCCTTATAGAGGTAGGTGTTAGATTTCTTTCTTGCCAGTTTATGTCATGTTGCTGCCTGTCATAAAACCACTACCACTTGGTTCCACAGTGTTTGTTTCCCAGAGAGAGACACAGTGTTTGATCTCTTCTGCAAGGTGTTTACCTGCTATGTCTCCACATAGTTGAAAAGAAGGTGGTTCTCTCCTGGATTGAAGAAGCCTTACTTCCAAGGGGCATGGGAGAAGAATTCTGTCACCTGAATTTCCCTGAGACCGGTCACACTTAATGGGTGAGATTGGGGGCAATTCAGCTTTACAATTCACCTGGCTTGGCAAGAGGGGGGAGGTAAAGTGTAGTTGCTATTCCAGCAAGCTCTGTTTCTCATGATTTGGAAGGAGAGAAGCCGTCATTCCTCTCTGTCCAATATGAGAAAATTAATTCTGTATATTAAATATTTGGAGGCCTTCCACCTCTATATTAAATATTTGGAGGCCTTCCACCTCCTACAACAATCCTACAACAGAAACTAAAGAGAATAGTTATAGTGGTTAAAAATCTGCAAGAGGCAAGAAATTTCTATCTTGGAAGCCTAGATAGAATGTTTCTAAAATATTAAAAATAAAATAAAATCTTGAGATAACTAAACGGCTACCTGAGTGAGTAGTGGTGTGAAACACTATGAAAGTAAAAAAAAAAAAAAAAAAAGCAATGGCACCTCCTGGGAGCTCATACAGAGGACCGGGATTAGAATCCTGGATCAGATTTTCTGCTTACTGAGAAGTCCAGGCTTAGGGATGTTGTGGCGCCAGCATTCGCAGTCCCTGGGGATAGGGCAATCAGTCATCTGGTAATGGCAAGATCTTATGACTGGATTTAGGGCCCATGATTGTGAAATTGCCAGCACAGGAAGTGGACTAAACAAGTTGCAGGTAATAGACTTCCTGAGCCTGTACGTCTAGCTCCATCTCTACCTGTTTTCAAATCTATGCTGAAAACCCACCTTTTCACCACTGCTTTTGGCTCCTAACTACTACTCAATTACCTCCCCTTGTTCCGTCTCACCCTGTACTTCCCTCGCCCTTAATTGTCTTGTCTGTCTGTATTACTTTTAGATTGTAAGCTCTATTGAGCAGGGACTGTCTCTCTATGTCAGGTGTTCAGCGCTGCGTGCGTCTGGTAGCGCTATACAAATGTTAATAATAATAATAAAGCAGCACTTATCATGTAAAATGAGTTTATATTGTTGGGGCAGACTGGATGGACCATACAGGTCTTTATCTGCCGTCATTTACTATGTTACTATGTATATGTTGGGGGGGGGGGGAGGGGAAGTAATATAAGGGGAAAAATCCCTAGGAACTTGCAAATCATAAATCACGGTGTCGGATCCCAGCCCTGCGTTTGAGTGTGAAGCCCAAAGAGGAAGGAGAAACCTGCGGGCTCAAGAAAAAGAAAACTGGAGAGCAGGCTGCAGTAAGAGAAATAGGGAAGAGTGTAAGAGCTGAGAAAGTGAGGATAATTTTCAGCACACCTATGGTATTTGCAAGCATGTGAATACTTTGGCTTGCAGGGCCAGTGGGTCCTGGTAGAGAATCTTTAACCTTCTAGATTCGAGCCAAAGTCTGCAAGTTAAGGCTGAAGAGCAGGCCTAGGTATTTCAAAATGTAATTCCTCTGCATTTTCAGGGGCATACCAGCCGTATCTTCATAGGAGCCAACTTTTCAAAATGATTGGGGGTGCTAAACCTGATGGAAATTACCCCTCTGTGGACACAATCAAGGAGTTTGGTCAATATTGGGGGTGCTCCAGCACCCGCAGAGCTGGCTCCTGTGCATATCCCTAGTTCTATCTTTCTCTCCAGGAGGTCAGGGGCAACTTTTAAAGTTTTCTTGGAGAGCTTTTTCACAAATCTAAGTTATCCCTAAGACTTTGTGAACTCTGTATTGGAACCAGGTAAAGACTGAATATTTAGACTATTTTTCAGGCACAAGGAGGAGTTCGTGAACTTCAAGGGTAGAACTATGGAGCTGTTACGAAAGTCATTGAGAAATAAGAGGCAATTTGTGTTTTGCAGATTGATGCTCAGGTTTTTCATTTTATTTTTTTGACCTTGTATGAGTACTGTGTTTGATACTACAATTAACTGTTCTTCCTCATCTATAAGTTAAACCAGGAAGCCGTTCAAGTAATTGCATTTGTGGCAGCCTCGGGACCTGAGCAATAATTGTTTACTCTCCCTTCTTTATAGAAAGATTAGGTGTCATTTAGGCCAGATTTATTGTCCTTTATGTTCTGCTACTGGTTTGCTATGCCTTTTCTTCATAGTTAAATGAATGCCTCACCCCCTATTATGACAGACTTTTGTGAGAGGAGTGGATTTTTTTCTTTACTTTTTGACGATATTATTTCTTTTTTTTTTAATTTGTCATTTTTTAATACAATTGTCATTACAAAAGTAAAACATAAATTCTATAAAATGGAAAAATAATATAATGTATGTGTAATCTGTTTTTATTAAAAATGCAATAGAGGAGGAGTGGCCTAATGGTTAGTACAGTGGGCTTTCATCTCACTGCCGCTCCTTGTGACCTTGGGCAAGTTACTTAACTCTCCATTGCCCCAGGTACAAAAAAAACAAAACTTAGATTGTGAGCTGTCATGAAATGCCTGGGGCTATCCTGTGGCCACTTAGAGGATCTGTCCCCAGCACAGCTCAGGTCCACCTGCACCTGGCGCTTGTGCTCTACACTAGCACCCTTCTCCCACCGACTGGGTCACAACTGCCTCTGGGCAAGTCTCCTGCTCTCAAATTATCCCCAGTGATTCCCAGTGGTCCCACAGTTCCTAGAAAACACCCACAGACCCAACATACAAACCACCAGGGTTCTTAGTCCAGATGAGCAGAGGCAATAAACTAAAAATGTTTGTCATGAAAAAATTTGAACAATTAATAGAAAACTACTACTACTTAACATTTCTAAAGTGCTACTAGGGTTACGCAGTGCTGTACAATTTAACATAGAAGGACAGTCCCTGCTCAAGGAGCTTACAATCTAAATGACAAATGTACAGTCAGTCTGATAGGGGCAGTCAAATTGGGGCAGTCTGGATTTCCTAAAAGAGTTAGGTGCCGAACGCAGCATTGAAGAGGTGGGCTTTAAGCAAAGACTTGAAGATGGGCAGGGAGGGGGCTTGGCGTAAGGGCTCGGGAAGGTTGTTCCAAGCATAGGGTGAGGCGAGGCAGAATGAGCGGAGCCTGGAGTTGGCGGTGGTGGAGAAGGGCAATGAGAGGAGGGATTTGTCCTGTGAACGGAGGTTACGGGCGGGAACGTAAGGGGAGATGAAGGTAGAGAGGTAGCAGATAACTGAAATATGGATGTTAATCACTGTTAGTATACAATAGTCCTGTGGAAGTAATTGATGAATATTTATTGTGGATATCCTAAACCTCCTGACTGATCGGGTTGCCTCCAGACCCAGGTTTGGGAACCATTGATGTAAGACATAAGAGTTTTCTGCGAGAAATGATTTGAAACCATTGTAACAGTCCTGTTACACTCAATGTCTTTTAACCAGCCAGGTTTAAAGATAGTGAGGTGCAGATAGGTCTAATGAGACTGAGCTCAATATTACCCTTATTCAGTTGCTCTTGGATATCACTACAGACACTTCTGTCTCTGTGCTATGAAATTCACTGCCTTAGATGGATCTCTTCATAAAGGCGGTTAATAAATCCCAATAAATAAATAAAATAAAATGAATAAAATGTGCGGAAACTGGATTGTCGTGGATGCAACAAATTTTTAAAAAAAAATAAAATCCTAATTGATCTAGTACAACTTTTTCAACTATTTTTGAAATAAAAGACAAGTTAGAAACTGATCTATAATTTTCCAGCAGAGAAAGATCTAAAGAATTGCTTTTAAAATCGATCTTATTTCTGCTTTTTACAAAAATAGAAAAAGAATCCTGTTTGAAGGCTTGTATTTACCATACCAACTATATAAGGGAATAGAGCTTGTAAATTATGAGCTAAAAAAAATAAAGGAATTGAGTCTACAACTGAAGATGATGTTATAACTCTCTCTTCTGAATTCAACATACTCTCTTCTGAATTCTCTTACCCGTATTTTCACTACAATTAACACTCCACCCACATAAAAAAAAATTGCTATACCCTAAGGTTTTCGTGATATTGTTCTATCGCCCTATCTTTTCCCCATTGTGACATTCCACTGTTTATACGCTCTAAATGTTGTTTTGACTTGACTTTGTCTTCCCATAACTCCTTATAATGTAACCCATAATCGTACTGTAACACATTGTATTTCCATCATTCATAATGTATTGTAAGCCACACTGAGCCCGCAAATAGGTGGGAAAATGTGGGATACAAATGCAATAAATATAATATAATAATATAAATATATGAACTGAAGAAATCTGTTTTTCAAAATCTTGTACTTGTAAGAAGTTAAATTGTAACCAATATCCCTGTAGGTTAAGTGAAGTGTCTAATTTTTCTCAGTCCGCTTCCTTAAATACTGTTGCTAATAGTGGCGGAAAGGAATCTTGTAATTGCCTAACCTTATCTTGGAAAAAGACACCTAATTGTTCTGCTGATACTAGCAAACGATCTGGGTCAGCTGTTCCTGAGAGTTCTCTAATTCTCTGCAGGCCCTGTCTATCTCTGCCGTAGATGGACAATTACTGGCAGAAGTCTTAGTTGAATACAAATCTTTCTTTGCCTGTTTAACTTTGTTTAGATGATAATTATTAGATTCCGTGAATTTCCTTTTTGTAGATCGACTTGAAGAAAAGACGGCTGAGGGGGAGATATGATAGAGGTTTATAAAATAATAAGTGGAGTTGAATGGGTAGACATGAATCGTCTGTTTACTCTTTCCAAAAATACTAGGACTAGGGGGCATGCGATGAAGCTACAAAGTAGTAAATTTAAAATGAATCGGAGAAAATGTTTCTTCACTCAATGTGTAATTAAACTCTGGAATTCATTGCCAGAGAATGTGGTAAAGGCAGTTAACTTAGCGGTGTTTAAAAAAGGTTTGGACGGCTTTCTAAGGGAAAAGTTCATAGACCATTATTAAAATGACTTGGGGAAAATCCGCTGCTTCTTTCTGGGATAAGCAGCATAAAATGTATTGAACTTTTTTGGGATCTTGCCAGGTATTTGTGACCTGGGTTGGCCACTGTTGGAAACAGGATGCTGGGCTTGATAGACCTTTGGTCTGTCCCAGTGTGACAATAATTATGTATTTTTACCCATCCTCTGTTTGTCTGTCCTGATTAGATTGTAAGCTCTGTGGAGCAGGGACTGTCTCTTCATGTCCAAGTGTACAGCGTTGCTTATGTCCAGTAGTGCTATAGAAATGATAAGTAGTAGTAGTATTAGCGGAGCAAGGAGCAGTGAGTGTAATATGATTAATGTGTTAAAATTATTAACGGGATAAGGGGCCCTTTTACTAAGCTGTGGTAAAAAGTGGCCTGTGGTAGTTCGGATACATGAAACTGGTGCACGCTGGGCCATTTTGTTTTTTACCACAACTGGGGAAAAAAGGCTTTTTTAATGGAGCAGTAAATGGCTGTGTGCTATAATTAAAAGTAGCAAGTGGCTATTTACTGCCTGAACCCTTACTGCCACCCATTGACCTAGAGGTAAGGGCTCATGCACTACTCTTGCGGTAATCATGCAACATGTGCCAATGTGGCCACGCTGCACAGCAACTTCAAAATTACAGTCCTGTGATCTTGGCATGTGCTACCTGTGCATTAGCCCTACCTCTGCTTAATAAAAGGGCCCCCAGATGTGCAGCCCTACTATTTTTTGTATTTACTTTGAATGCACTACTACTTATCATTTCTATAGCGCTACTAGACGTACGCAGCACTGTACACTTGAACATGAAGAGACAGTCCCTGCTCGACAGAGCTTACAATCTAATCAAGACAGACAAACAGGACAAATAAGGTATAAGGACAAAGAGTAGCAAGATTCCGGAATCCCAAAGAGTAGCAAGATTCTGTGCAGAATCCCAAACAGTAGCAAGATTCTGGAATCCCACAGTAGCAAGATTCTGTGTGGAATCCGAAAGAGTAGCAAGATTCCGGATTCCCAAAGACTACTACTACTACTACTTATCATTTCTATAGCGCTACTAGACGTACGCAGCGCTGTACACTTGAACATGAAGAGACAGTCCCTGCTCGACAGAGCTTACAATCTAATTAGGACAGACAAACAGGACAAATAAGAGATAAGGACAAAGAGTAGCAAGATTCCAGAATCCCAAAGAGTAGCAAGATTCCGTGCAGAATCCCAAACAGTAGCAAGATTCTGGAATCCCACAGTAGCAAGATTCTGTGTGGAATCCGAAAGAGTAGCAAGATTCCGGATTCCCAAAGACTACTACTACTACTTATCATTTCTCTAGCACTACTAGATGTACGCAGCGCTGTACACTTGAACATGAAGAGACAGTCCCTGCTCGAAAGAGCTTACAATCTAATCAAGACAGACAAACAGGACAAATAAGGTATAAGGACAAAGAGTAGCAAGATTCCGGAATCCCAAAGAGTAGCAAGATTCCGTGCAGAATCCCAAACAGTAGCAAGATTCTGGAATCCCACAGTAGCAAGATTCTGTGTGGAATCCGAAAGAGTAGCAAGATTCCGGATTCCCAAAGACTACTACTACTACTTATCATTTCTCTAGCACTACTAGATGTACGCAGCGCTGTACACTTGAACATGAAGAGACAGTCCCTGCTCGAAAGAGCTTACAATCTAATCAAGACAGACAAACAGGACAAATAAGGTATAAGGACAAAGAGTAGCAAGATTCCGGAATCCCAAAGAGTAGCAAGATTCCGTGCAGAATCCCAAACAGTAGCAAGATTCTGGAATCCCACAGTAGCAAGATTCTGTGTGGAATCCGAAAGAGTAGCAAGATTCCGGATTCCCAAAGACTACTACTACTTATCATTTCTCTAGCGCTACTAGATGTACGCAGCGCTGTACACTTGAACATGAAGAGACAGTCCCTGCTCGAAAGAGCTTACAATCTAATCAAGACAGACAAATAGAACAAACAAGGTATAAGGACAAAGAGTAGCAAGATTCTGTGCAGAATCCCAAAGAATAGCAAGATTCCGGAATCCCAAAGAGTAGCAAGATTCCATGCAGAATCCCAAAGTGTAGCAAGATTCTGGAATCCCAAAGTGTAGCAAGATTCTGGAATCCCAAAGACTACTACTGCTACTTCTACTTATCATTTCTATAGTGCTACTAGACGTACACAGCGCTGTACACTTGAACATGACGAGACAGCTCGACAGAGCTTACAGTCTAATCAAGACAGACAAACAGGACAAATAAGAGATAAGGGAATTACTAAGGTGGGGACCAGCTCAGGAAGTTTATTCCAGGCACATGGTGCGGCAAGATAAAGGGAGCGGAGTCTGGAGTTAAGCAGCAAAAAAGAACAAAAAAACCCCCAAAACAAGAGAAAAAAAACACACACCCGTGTGAACTCGTAGCCAAAGCTAGACTAAAGGGACTCATGAGGTATCAGTGCATGGGAAGATGTTTCTGAATTCAGAGAATATTCTGTGTCAATGCCGTTGTTATGTCATACACTTGTCGATGGAGAATCAAAGTCATGCTATTAGAAAGGAACATTATGAGGAAAAGGCAAAGACCAAATAGAAGAACACACTTATATACATAAATGGCAGCAGCACACCCAAGTAATACAAGTAATACAGTAAGTTAAAAGAACCAGGTTGTGAGAGAACATTGTGGAATACATCATCGGTTTTATAATTAGGGGCATAGAGGCGTGAAAATGAGCTAGACCAAAAATTGGCAACTCCTGGTACATGTGCTATTCCTGACTGGTAAGTCACCAGCACCACAAGCATTCTTGAAAAATTCAGGTAGCATGCATGTGCCAACCATTAAGCTAGATGTTTAAAATGTGCTTGAAAAGATATGCATAGGTTTATTCAAATTATTTATCTTTTTTTAAATCCCACTAAGATCAAATCATGCATATACATTTTTTTTTTCTCGTCAGATTTGTTTATGTATATTTTAATGGATGTTCAGAAAATGTCATCCTTAATCTCTCTTGCCACACTGTGGCAGTGCAGATTTGTTATCTTATTCTGTGCAGTAAGGAAAAAAGTGCCTTAGAAGTGATACTTTAGAGCTTAATGTTAGCAATATAGACTACTATTAGAAAATTGCAGCAGGGAGAAATTTAAGGAAAGCAGTCTAGAAATAGAGCGTAATTTAATACCACAGTTTTTTTTTCTTCTGTAGAACAGGAGTTTTCAACCCAGTTTTTAGGACACACTCAGCCAGTCAGGTTTTCAGGGTATCCACAAAGAATTTTGATGACACAGATGTGCATGCACTACTTCCACTGTATGCAAATCTCTCAGGAAAATTTGACTGGCTGGGTGTGTCCCGAAGACCGGGTTGAAAATCCCTGCTCTAGAGGCTTTTTTATTTTATTTTTTATTTATGAAAATTTATACATTTATAATCAAGCAAATGCTTGTTTGAAAAGCAATACATTTCAATCTGTTTAAAGGAAATACAAAACAAAAGAAAAAGATTTGAAATTTCTTGCTCAAGTCCACATTTTTGGAACAAAATGTTAAGAAATGGAATTTGTTTTATAACATAAGCTTCTAAGATAGAACAGTAGATGATAACAGCCATCATTACACAGTGTTATAATTACAAATTAAAGGGGAAAAAAACAAGATGTTCTAAGAACCCCTATTTTGCCTTGAGGAAAGAAATGCTGTTAACTGAGCCGGATCAAAAAACATATACTTATTTGATTGATATCTCACCACACACTTGCAAGGATATCGCAAGTAAAATGTTGCACCCAGCTGGGTTACAGCTGGTTTCATTAAAAGAAATAGTTTCCGACGCTTTTGCGTGTCTGTGGAGATATCGGGAAACATTTGTATTTTCTGACCAAGAAATGTTTTATCTTTATTCTTGAAATACATGGACATTAACAACTGCTTATCTGGTGCCAATGCCACTGTTACTATTAATGTCGTTGCAATTTTTAATTCTTTTTTAATTCCCAAAATGTTTTCCTATGTTATACTACTACTACTACTACTACTATACTCCTATTAAACGGTTGAAAGAGATCATTTATTTATAAGAAACTAATTATTTTAATTTTTATGCTAGGAATCGGAAGAAATTAAATCTAATGAACTTGACGCAAAGCTCCGTATTACGAAGGGAGAACTCGAGAGACAAATGCAAGAAAAAACGGACCATTTGGAGGTGACTTGACGTTTCTTTGCCGATCTGCAAAATGTTCCCAGCATGGCAGTTTCTGATGTGTCCACCGGAAGGTGTTCTGTTTACATATAGTCTTAAGTCAAATCATGGCAACGTCAAGCTCTTTGCCTCCCTGACATGGATGGTGGGCACCCCATCCAATTTTAAGTCTGCCATAGGGCCTTATTTTACTAAGGCAGCCCTAGCTTGTATCTTCAGGGTAAACTCTTAGCAAATCAAGCCCATTGAGGGCAATTCTGTAACGTGGCACCTGTTCTGTAAAGGAAAGTAGGTGCCAGAGTTGATGCCTGGATTGGAGAGCTACACATGCCCAGGTGAATGCCCACCTGCAAAGTATGCATTACCATGTGCATATTCAGTGAATAGTGTGTAGCCGGATAATTGCTGTTTACTCATGTAATTGACTAGAACAAGAGCTGTATAAATCAGAGCAGCTCCTTAGAGAATTACACCCTTTGATTTCTATCCTGTTGTGTGTCTCTCCCTTCTTCCAGCCCATCCCCATTTCTCAGACATAGAAACAGAATTTCCTTCCTTCCTCACATGTTTCTTCTGGCCTCACACAGCTCACCTCTTTACCACCCCACTTACTTTGCCTTCCACTGTTCTCTCCTTTAATCCCTCCAGCATGTGTGTATTCTACTTCTTCCGCTCTGTTCTCTTCTCCATTTGCCCCTTCCCCCAGCATCTTCGCCTGAATTTTATCCCACTCCCTCAGCATGTGCCCCACCCACCTTTGCTTGTCCTACAGCCTTTCACCCCCCCCCCCTCCCCCACTGTCTCTTCATTCTTTCCTCAACATCTCCTCTGTCACCTTCTGCCTCCCATCTCATGGGTAAACCTGCATTGCTTGGTGGTGCATGCCGCTGTCTCTGCGTTGTGCTCAAGTTGCAGACAGTGAGGCAGCACTTCTGTAAATGTCTGTAGGGTGGTGTTAGGTTTGTACTTTAAGAAGTGAACCGGTCTTTCAACTTTCTATTCCAGATTTCATCTCCATAAAAGTGAATAGGCCTTTTGCTCTCTGAACTGGGCTTTTGTCTTATACTTTAAGTGGACTAAAGCTGATAGAAAGTTCACTTGACTTTGTTTCTCTTGGCCACACTAGTCCATGGATTGTTCTAACCAAAAGTACTAGTTGATATTTGAATAGCAGATTGCCTGTTTTTATTACGGCCAGACAGGTTTGACTTGGGGTATGCAAAAGCTCTTAATGTTAAGGCCCTGATAATGTTCGCTATTTAGTGGCTTTGATGGGGAGGTGGATTGCATTGTTCCCATTGGGTCTGTTATTTGGAAAGGCAACAGGGTGTGGCCCTTTGAACAAAGGGGAAAGAATGCTCTTGAATAAGGCTAGTGTTGTAACAAAACGCTGTATTATGCAATGCTTGTTGAGTATTAGTCCGCCTTCACACTGGCAATGGAGAAATGCGTTCTTACACTTATGACCCTTGGAACTAGAGATGCTCACCTCACCCTTGAGAGAGAAATTGTTTTTATTTGTTTGGGAGGTATACATCCAGTCCTCACCAGCTAAGGTAAGAAGCATGATTTTAAATGACCTGGCCCTATAGACTTATCTGATGTTTTCTATTCTCCTTGATAGCTCCTTTTTATTGTGGGGGGGGGAGGTTAATGTTCAGAAATTCAGGAATTACTGTTGCATAAGATGTTGTTAATCAACACCAGATTTTACTTATGACATTGTTGGATGCTGGTTATTCATTTCTTATTTTATAGTGTTACATATTCAATAAAGAGAAATTTCATAACAGTTCAAAAAATGTGGCTGAACTATATTAAACACAAAAGTGTAATGCAGATTTGTTAAATTAATTACAGAAAGGCTAAGTGTTTCTTGGGCGATATTTCATTGTTGATTATTTTTTATTTTATTTTTTTGTTACATTTGTACCCCGCGCTTTCCCACTCATGGCAGGCTCAATGCGGCTTACATGGGGCAATGGAGGGTTAAGTGACTTGCCCAGTTCCCCGCACATTCCATGTAGAAGTCAGCCCTTGCAGATCACCAATGTGGCCGCACAGGCTTCTGCTTCTGTGAGTCTGACGTGCAGGACGTCAGACTCACAGAAACAGAAGCCTGCGCAGCCTTCTACATGGAATGTTGCTAGTGGAATAGCAACATTCCATGTAGAATCTCCAATAGTAGCAACATTCCATGTAGAATCTCCAATAGTATCTATTTTATTTTTGTTACATTTGTACCCTGCACTTTCCCACTCATGGCAGGCTCAATGCGGCTTACATGGGGCAATGGAGGGTTAACTGACTTGCCCAGAGTCACAAGGAGCTGCCTGTGCTTGAAGTGGGAATCGAACTCAGTTCCTCAGTTCCCCAGGACCAAAGTCCACCACCCTAACCACTAGGTCACGCCTCCACTGTTGCTACTATTTGAGATTCTTGCTATTCCACTAGCAACATTCCATGTAGAAGTCGGCCCTTGCAGATCACCAATGTGGCCGCGCAGGCTTCTGCTTCTGTGAGTCTGACGTCCTGCACGTACGTGCAGGTCGTCAGACTCACAGAAACAGAAGCCTGCGCAGCCTTCTACATGGAATGTTGCTAGTGGAATAGCAACATTCCATGTAGAATCTCCAATAGTAGCAACATTCCATGTAGAATCTCCAATAGTATCTATTTTATTTTTGTTACATTTGTACCCTGCACTTTCCCACTCATGGCAGGCTCAATGCGGCTTACATGGGGCAATGGAGGGTTAAGTGACTTGCCCAAAGTCACAAGGAGCTGCCTGTGCCTGAAGTGGGAATTGAACTCAGTTCCCCAGGACCAAAGTCCACCACCCTAACCACTAGGCCACTCCTCCACTCCATTATTGATTATTGATCATCCAAGAGCATTTGTGCTCACCTATAAACAGGATTGACTTGATAAAATTAAGGATATCTAGTCATTGTTAGAACAAGTGGAAGGTGGGGTTTGGGAAAGGATAGATACTCAGTGTAGTATAAATGAGGAAATGGTCTTGAATTAAAGGGATAACCTTGGACAAGTCACTTAACCCTTAATTGCCTTAGGTACAAAATTAGATCTCTGGGGACAGGAAAATACCTAGTGTACCTGAATGTAATTTATTTTTTATTTTTGTTGCATTTGTACCCCGCGCTTTCCCACTCATGGCAGGCTCAATGCGGCTTACATGGGGCAATATGTAACTCACCTTAAGCTACTATTGGAAAGGGATGTAAAAGAAACTGAAGCAATGCAAAGTAAGAATGGCAGTCATAGTGTAATAAAGATAACTCTGGATCTTTTCCATATTAAATTTGGTTGTGTTAGTGTAACATTTATCCAAATCAGACTGTGTAGAAGGAAATGTATTTATGAATTAATTACCTGATACAGTTAATACTGAAAACCTTTAATGCAGGTGTTCGGTTGAAATTGTTTAAAAGATGGTAAGAAATGTTAACGCATGAAAATAAGGAAATTAGAATTACCCTAATGTGTGCTGTGGTTATGGCATCTTTTGGTTTTCAGGTGAGGTGACATTCACACATTTTCTCCTCCCTCTTCACAAGGTACACCAGGCCAAAATAAAAGAGCTAGATGATCTAAAGAGAACTTTTACGGAGGGCATGGATGAGCTGCGTACACTCCGAACAAAGGTAATGAAACATGGCACATGCCATCTTGCTGTACGTAACAACAACTATTTTCACAGTACAAAGAATAGAACTAAAACATTTAGTGAAGTTGCTTTGGTGCTGGTGGTGTCTGCTTTTTAGGTATTGCTTGTACTTCTTTGGAAGGGGGAATTGGAATGACATCTCTTCTGGTTATTTGTCACTGCCTCCCTGTGCTTCACTGTTTCTTTATCTCTTCTGCGGTTAAGTCAAGAAACAGATAGTTTTAAAAGAAAACTTCAGCTCGTGCATCTGCAAAATTTCATTGAAGACGTGCTGTGTGTCTGTTCATTTTATCTTTATAAAATTGGTTGGGAATTTCATTAATTTCTAATGGTTTATGCTTCTTATTTAATTGTTTTGAAATCAACCTTTATTACGTTAGACATAATGGAGGAAGTTTTTGTCGCATGTGACGCTGCTTTCATATGTGGAAAAAGGGCTGTTAGAGAATATGCACAGATAGCTTGTGGAGGAGTAGCTTAGTGGTTAGTGCAACAGACTTTGATCCTGGGGAACTGAGTTTGATTCCCACTGCAGCTCCTTGTGACTCTGGGCAAGTCACTTAACCCTCCATTGCCCCTGGTACAAAATAAGTACCTGAATATATGTAAACCGCTTTGAATGTAGTTGCAAAAACCTCAGAAAGGCGGTATATCAAGTCCCATTTCCCTTTCCCCTTTCCCTTATGACATCACAATATCAGAAGTGAGCAAGTATTGGGCAATCAAGCCATTGTGACATCACTGATGAGGTTGGCTCTTACTGGTGAAATGAGTGGAGGAGTAGCCTAGTGGTTAGTGCAGCGGACTTTGATCCTGGGGAACTGAGTTCAATTCCCACTGCAGCTCCTTGTGACTCTGGGCAACTCGCTTAACCCTCCATTGCCCCTGGTACAAAATAAGTACCTGAATATATGTAAACCGCTTTGAATGTAGTTGCAAAAACCTCAGAAAGGCGGTATATCAAGTCCCATTTCCCTTTCCCCTTTCCCTTATGACATCACAATATCAGAAGTGAGCAAGTATTGGGCAATCAAGCCATTGTGACATCACTGATGAGGTTGGCTCTTACTGGTGAAATGAGTGGAGGAGTAGCCTAGTGGTTAGTGCAGCGGACTTTGATCCTGGGGAACTGAGTTCAATTCCCACTGCAGCTCCTTGTGACTCTGGGCAAGTCACTTAACCCTCCATTGCCCCTGGTACAAAATAAGTACCTGAATATATGTAAACCGCTTTGAATGTAGTTGCAAAAACCTCAGAAAGGCGGTATATCAAGTCCCATTTCCCTTACTTTATATAATTGTAACCCTATGGGTTAAATTTGAAGATTACCTGAGTCCTTCTAGATCTGGTGTAGAGACAGTGAGCAGCAGTGCAGTGAAACTGAGTGTTCCGCATGCTGATGGAACTCTCAGGAGAGTGACAAACAGCTCAGGCTGGCAGTTGGGAGAGAGCTCTATTGGTGAGAACATGCTACTAGGAAAAGACTGGAAGAAAGTTGATGCTGGAGATCATCACCTGAAAGAAAAGGCGCCCACCTTTCAAGAGAGCCAGAGAGAGAAAACAATGAGAGCAGCTAAGTGACTGAAACTACCGTATTTTTCGGACTATAAGACGCACTTTTTTCCCCAAAAATTTGGGAGGAAAATGGGAGGTGCGTCTTATAGTCAGAAGGTAGAGATTTGGCAGGCCGCCTGCCCTCCCTCCCTCCCTCCGAGTTCGGGATCGCCCTCCCCCCGGCCCTGTCACCACCTCTCCCCTTACTCACGCGATCTTCCCTGGTGGTCTAGTGACGTCGGGGCAGGAAAGAGCCCCCTCTTTCCTGCCCAGCGCGCAGCTCTCCATCCTCCTGTATGCTGCCTGACGGTCTCGGACTTCAATTCTCGGCGGCCATTTTGAATCTTGCCAAGACCGTCAGGCAGCATACAGGAGGATGGAGAGCAGTGCGCTGGGCAGGAAAGAGGGGGCTCTTTCCTGCCCCGACATCACTAGACCACCAGGGAAGATCGCGTGAGTAAGGGGAGAGGTGGTGACAGGGCCGGGGGGGGGGGGGAGGAGGTAACCCTGAGGGCGATCCCGAACTTGGAGGGAGGGATTCGGACAAGACGCACCGGAGCACCTAGGTTTTAGAGGAGGGAAAAAGCAAATTTTTTTTTTCCTATTTCCCTCCTCTAAAACCTAGGTGCGTCTTATGGTCCGATGCGTCTTATAGTCAGAAAAATACGGTATTTAAAAAAGTGCACATAAGAGAAAATAGTAAAGGAAACCTGAACAATAAGTGAGAGATAACTAAAAGAAGGAAAAAAAAGAGTAGAGGAAAACTTACATGTTGAGATCCTTGAAGGTCTCCGGAAATCTGAAAGACAGGAGAAAAGAAACTTTAAAGAATCTAGTGTGTTGCAAAATTGAATGTACTTAAATGATTTATGTAAGTAATATTTATACTTATCTGAAAATGCTCTCAATGTTTTTAGAGACTAAACTGATTTGTGTTGCAAACCTGTAATTGAAATACATATGTTAAATTTGCAAGTTGGTAAGATTTCATTAGCATTTAAATATAATTCAAATAATAAAAACAAATATTTTCTTTTTATTGTTAAACTCCCTGGTTGGTGTTGAGTCATTTTGGGGAAACACTGTGACATATTTGGTACCATCATTGTTATACCTTGCTCTGCCACCAGGAGGTTTACACAATTATTGCATAGACATTCCTGGGGGCCATAGCTTGGGCAGAACAAGAGTGGAGTTGTGATGGCCATGCGTTTTTCATCAACTAGGCAAAGTAACATAGCAAGCAACGGCAGCGTATATGTGCACCTTTGGAGCAGGTGTAAGTATTTGCATGAGAATATATGCGCTGTTTGGAATAGCTCTGGGTACTTGTCCTATAAAACAGACAGAATTTGTGCCTTTTTTTTTTTTTAATATAAAGCACTTGAGGGTATAGATAAGCATTTTGGGGATAATGCGCATTAAGGGGGTCTTTTACTAAGCCATGGTAGGGTTTTTCTTTTTTTTTTTTTAGCTCACGTTAGAAATCATCAGGCGGTAAACATCGAAACGCCTATATGGGTGTCTCGGTGTTTACCGCCAGCTGATTTCTATTATGAGCTGAAAATGCTACTGGGGCTTAGTAAAGACCCCCTAAAGGCTGATGCTACTTGCAGTATTCTTACAGGTGTTCTGGGTCGGAGAATAGGTGGCCCATATTCTTACCAGCACATTCTCACACACAGTTGCACCAGCAGGTGTAATTACTTTCCCTGGGGTAATTAGTACATAAGCATAAGCACTGCCACGCTGGGAAAAGACCAAAGGTCCATCAAGCCCAGCACTCTGTCTCCGACAGCGGCCAATCCAGGCCCCAAGAACCTGGCAAAAATCCCAAATTTAATAACGATCAATGGACTTTTCCTTCAGGAATCTGTCCAGACCCCCTTTAAACTCAGCAAGGCCAGCTGCCGTCAGTACCTTCTCCAGCAATGAGTTCCAGAGTCTAACCACGTACTGAGTAAAGAAAAACTTTCTCTGATTTGTTTTAAACCTACCACATTCTAATTTCATCTTGTGTCTCCTGGTTCTATTATTGTTTGAAAGCGTAAACAAGCGCTTCACATCTCTCCGCTCTACCCCACTCATTATTTTGTAGACCTCTATCGTATCACCCTTCAGCACATGCAGGCATCTAGGTGCATGTGCTGCCTTAATAAAATAGGCCCAATATATGCTCCTACATGCCTTTTCTCTCTAAGGCCCTATTACAACATATGTTTTATGGGGCTTAGCTGCCTCCTACCTCTCCCCTGAATTAGGAGGCCTATTTTGGAAAGGTCATGAATGTACAGAACAACTTTCCTATGATGGTGATGGGTATAAAAAGAGTGCTGAAATTGTAGTCTGCAGGTTTGCAGTAAGTGCAATAAGCACTAGAAGAACCTTGTGGTCTTACTCTGCCATCCTGTATTTTTATCTCTTGCGCTTTGTTCACAAGAAATAAGTCAACCACAAAAATATAAGGCGATAACTTTTTTTTTTTTTTTGCTTACATTTTTTGTTGACTTTTTACTTCATTGCTTCACAAATTTTTATCCAGTATGACCCCCATTTTAACACTTAAAAAATTGACTGACCCCCAGATTTGATGATAAAAATAGATTTTCCACTCCCCTCTTTTCTGTTATCCACTTTTTCCTCTCCTCCAGTTATCCAAAGCATGAAGGCAGCAACATAATCTGAGATGGCAACAGTGGCAGCACTCAGCACAGGGCTTTGTGTATCAAGGTACCCTTATAGACCCCTAGATGGGTTTCCAGGTTATCAGGAAGCCCAAGGCAGGAAAACAGAAGAGCAGTAACCCTTGTAGGCACACACAAACCAAACAGTCACAACAAGGGTGACTAAAGGAAGAGCAGCAGACGATGTCCGAACCAACGTCTTTATTGTATCATCCGAGACTCGACACGAATCGTGTTTCGGCCTGCAAGGACCTTCCTCAGGAGTCTTTATATGGATGTCTGCTGTAATCAATATCAATATAAGCTTAAAGCTATACAGATGCACTCTTGGAAGTCCAAGCAATTTACTCTGAAACAAGCAGCAAGAGTGCGAGAGGATGTGGTAAAGAAGTGTAGTACCAGGGTTGAAAGGTGGGTGGGGTGGTGGGAATGCATGTGTGAGACACAGAGCAGGGGATTCGATGGGAGGATGAGAGAGAGAGAAGTTCTTCCTCCTCTTTTCCCTCATTCCAGATACATAGTAACATAGTAGATGACGGCAGATAAAGACCTGCATGGTCCATCCAGTCTGCCCATGACAAACTCATATGTGTATACCTTACCTTGAATTCGTACCTGTCCTTTTTCAGGGCACAGACCATATAAGTCTGCCCAGCAGTATTTCCCGCCTCCCAACCACCAGTCCCGCCTCCCATCACCGGCTCTGGTACAGACCGTATAAGTCTGCCCTCCCCTATCCTCGCCTCCCAACCACCACCCCCTCTTCCCCCCAACTGCTCCACCACCCAATTTCAGCTAAGCTTCTGAGGATCCATTCCCTCTGCACAGGATTCCTCTATGCATATCCCACGCATGTTTGAACTCCGTTACCGTTTTCATCTGCCTCACTCCTTCTCCAATCTCATAGCTTCTCCTTCATCCATGAACGTTCCTTTCCTTCCCCTCTCTGATCCTCCATCTTCAATTCTTGTTCCTTCCCATATTGATCGTTAGGATTCCTTTTTCACCACTCAACATAACTCAAAAAAGAATAACTATCCAGATATGAAAGCTGTTGTAAAATAACTATTTTTGTCAAATAAAATTTACATTAGTTTATTCAACCTTGTGCAAATGTGCCACAGAATGTAGTCCTGCAATGTTTCAGGAAACTGGAGGCTGTGAGTAAATTGTTGACTCATGTCAGACTCTGAAAGAATTTTCTTAAATTATAGCATATTTTACTGCATCATAATTAGGGTCATTAAACAACCTTATGTTGGAAATATAATGAAATTAGTTTTGCAAAGTTTTTTCACTTTTTTAGAGTGTTAGAATATATTAATCAGTAAACAGATGGCATGGCATGCACAGTCGGTGCTTTCAACCTTTATAAAACATAAAGCCCATACCAAGGAAACAAAATCAGTGTGCAGTTACAGTATAAATGTGCAGGAGTTGGCCATAATCTGATGTGTGGGCGACGCCATACACGTTGCTCGGTGCGGAACATTAAAAAGCTAATATTGCTTTAAGAGCACATGCAGCGTCCCCATTGCACATGTGCAAGTGCCTTTCCGCCCACCACGAGAGTGTGGAACCATCACTTTCTTCTCATCCGCTATGAGAGGAGGACATGCTGTTCATGGCTTCTTACACCATCTGGTGCATGAGTACTTTATCGAGTGAGTTTTTCGCCTTCCCTGGGAGACCTTTTCTCCTATTTTTCTTTTTTGTTCCTTTTTTCGCCTTCCCTTATTGTTTTAGGTATTTTTTCCCCACTTTTAAGTTTTCTTTTTTTTTCTCGCACTGTTTAGGGCCTCTTAGGCCTAAGCTCTGGTAGGGACTCGTTCTTTGTGTTTTATCGGGTGCTTTGTCACTTTTTTCTGGTACTATCAAGCCATTTGATTTGGCCACAGCTGTTTTCCTTTTCATGTCATTGAAGGTTCCCAGTGGCTGTAAGCGCTGTACCCTCTAGCAAAGACACTTATTCTTGGTGTCTTCAGTGTTTGGGGCTTGAACATACCCTTTCCAGCTGTGTTCTGTGTCTTCATATGAAGAGAAGAACCCAGCTGGCCAGAGAGGCTCAGCGAGATAAATTTTTTTGAGTATGGTGTGACTCCTTTGTGTTGATGTTGGTATCGGCATCGACATCTAGAGTTGTACCGACATTGAATATATTGGTCCACATAGCTGCTAAGTTTGTCTTGGACACTGGGAGTGGGCATGCATTGAGTGGATGTCCACCTGCCTTGATGCTGACTGCCGTGCAGGGCCCCGGGACCGGTCAGCATCGGACCCAACCTCGAGGAGAAGTGAGGATTTAACATCATCCTCTTTGGCACTGAGAAGCTTTGATGACTAGCTTTGGGTGAAGACCAAAACCCATCTGCATTGATTCCCCTGTATGCATGGTCAGGGAAGCTCCAGGGCACCGAGGGAACCCCCGGTCCCTGAGAAGCATTGATGCTGGGAGGACTGCGCTCCCTCCATTCAAGAGGTGCCAATGCATGGGTCTCTATGCAGCCAGGACCCAGCACCTGTTTCAACCCCGGCAGTTCAGCTGCCTGTCTCTGACCCATTGCCCCAGCCTTTCTGGATGGTCTCTCCCGATGAGCACATCTGAGTCGTGCTTCATGAGTACTTGGTGAGGCTTTTAAAACAGAGTGCATCAGCATCTGGGGTGCTTGCACCTGCCATGCCTCCTGCTGCTGCCCTGCTTGGCCCTCAGCCTGCAGAGTAAGGTTTTTGACGCCAGTGCCACCTGTGTTGGCACCCACTAGAAGTTGGTAGAGGAAGGTTCATCGGAGTCGAGGGTGGAGCTGACATCTCGACGCCCATCTCGATGACATGGTTCCTCTCCATTGGGAGGCTCAGTCTCGGCCCTCCCATAAGGAGTTCTTTTCCGACACCGATGAGGAGCGCTTATGGGAGTCTGAGTTGTACTTCTCGGAGGAGGAGTTCTATGATATTCTATTTGACCCCTCCCTTCTTGAGGAAAGAAGAAAATCTCCACCTGAGAGCCTTTCCTTTTCATCTTTTGTCCGGGAAATGGTGACTGCCATTCCAATTCATATAGAGGCAGAGGACGAGCCCAGGGCTGAGATTTTTGAGGTCCTGGACTACGAGTCTCCTCCTAGAGAAGCCTTGATAGTCCCGCTAAACAAGTTCCTGTGGGATGTTCAGGTGAAGAACTGGGAGTTTCCTCTGTCGGTCCCTGCCCTTCCTAAGAAGATTGACACGATGTACTGATTCCAGAGCGCCCCTGGGTTTGATAGGACCCAGTTGCCTTTTCACTTGGTGGTGGAATCTGCGCTCAAAAGAGCCAGAAGTTCCAGGGACTATGCTTCGGTGTCCCTTGGCAGAAAAGCTAGAACCCTGGATTCTTTTGGATGGAAGATGTATCAGGCCTTTCTACTCATCTCCCATATTCAATCTTACTATCTCTACATGAGCCTATACTTGCGGAACTTGGTGCATTGTATGTCTGATTTGGCGAATTCTCTCCCACAGGAGCAGACAATCTCTTTGCCAGTTGGTCAAGCAGCAGAAAGCGTGTTGAATGTTTTTGGCCAGGGGTGCCTATGACACTTTGATGTGGCATCCAGGATCTCTGCCCAGAGTATTTCGATGTGCAGACTCTCCCATGGCTGCATGTCTCTGACTTGGACCCGGTGGTCCAGCAGAGATTGGTGGATGTCATGTGCTGGAGGGATAACCTTTTGGAGATAAGGTGGAGAAGGTTGCAGACCTCATCAAGAAACACACTGATGCCATTGATATTCTCTCCCACCGAATGTCTTCGGCACCTTCCTTCTCATCCAGGAGGTTTTTTGACAAGTCGAAGAGGGGTCCCTACTTCTCTTGGAGACATAGGTATGTTCCTTTCTCTCACCAGCCTCAACAGGTTCAGTCCCAGCAAGCTCGTTCTCGTCAACAGCGTGCTCCTAAGGCCCAGCCAACACCCTAGTCAAAGCAGGGGGGTGGGCTTTTGACTGGCTCCAGCAGAGCATAGCCACAGTAAAAGTGACCATCCAGGATGATCTGCCAGTTGAAAGGAGGCTGAAATTTTTCCAAGAAAGGTGGATCATTGTAATCTCCCACTGGTGGGCTCTTCCAGTAGTCCGTCTCAGTTACACCTTACATTGGCTGCAGAGACCACCAAATTGCCCATTGAGGGCGTTTTACATCAGCTCTCAGCTCAAGGTATTTGCAGGAAACTCTCCACCCTTCTAAAGGTCCATGCAGTCTAGCCTGTTCCACCAGGGGAAGAAGGGCAGGGATTCTATTCCCAGTACTTCCTTGTGCAAAAGAAAACAGGGGGGATGTGTCCTTTCCTAGACATAAGGGCCCTGAACAAATTCCTAGTCAAAGAAATGTGCAGGATGGTTTCCCTGGGCACCCTTGTCCCCATGATTCAGGAAAATGATTGGCTATTCTGTCTGGATTTAAAGGATGCTTACACTCACATCCCAATATGTGAAGGTCATAGGAGGTATCATTGATTTTGGCTGAGGACACATCACTTCCAGTACTGTGTGTTGCCTTTTGGCTTCATGTTGGCTCCTGGGGTCTTCACCAAGTGTCTTGCAGTAATTGCAGCATCGCTTTGCAGACTGGGAGTCCTTGTGTTCCCCTATTTGGACGATTGGCTGGTGAAGAGCACGTTGAGAGACAGTGCTTAAGAGTCCATGCGGAGAACTATTCAGGTGTTAGAGCTATCAGGGTTCGTTTTAAACTACCCCAAGTCCTCTCCATTCTTTTCAGCAATTGGAGTTCATAGGAGCCCTGCTAGACACGCAGCAGGTGTGGGCTTTTTTTCCCTGTGTCAAGGGTGGCATTCTTGTCACCTTTGTAACTCAGGTCCGAGCCAGCCAGCAGGTCATGGTTCGGAAGATGTTGAGGCTGTTAGGCCATATGGCCACTACTGTTCATGTCATGCCCGTACATCATCACTAGAGAACTGCTGAGTGGACCCCATCTTCCCAGTGGTGTCGGGGAACCTAGCGGATGTCATCTGAGTGACACCAGAATTGGTTCAGTCTCTGCTTTTATGGACAATTCGATCCAATATGATGGTGGGACTTCCATTTGAAATTCCTCAGCCCCAGACGGTTCTGACAATGGATACATTCCACTTGGACTGGGGAGCTCACTTGTGCCCAGTGCCACATACAGATGGCTGCCTGACACAGTGGGCGTGATCTGGTACCCCCCTGCTTGTTGGTGTAGTACATTGCAACCTCATTGTCTGTTTGAATTAGTACAATTTGTTGAACAGCTGATCTCTAAAAGCCTTTAGAGTGTTCCAGATTGCCTATAGCTCCAAAGGTTGATGTGGAGATCCATCTCCTGGGCTGACCAAGCACCTTGAGTGTGAAGCTCGTCCGTGTCAGGCAGCCATCTGGATGTGGCACTGGGCAGTCCAGCATGGGATGCTTTTTAAGGCCACTTACCTGGTGGGCAAATCCAGCAGCCTGGTTGACAGACTGAGCAGGGTCATGCAGCTGCATGAGTGGTCCCTCAGCATGGGCGTTCCAAGTGTGGGGCACTCCCTCGGTGGACCTCTTTGCCACTCAGTTCAATCACAGATTCCCTCAGTACTGTTCCAGGCTCTAGGCCCATGACAGGCTAGCATTGGATGTCTTTCTCCTTCACTGTGAGACCGGTCTTCTTTATGCATATCCTTCCATCCCTCTTGTAGGGAAGACTTCGTTGAAACTCAAGCAAGACCGGAGAACCATGATCCTGATTGCTCCATACTGGCCCAGATAGATCTGGTTCCCCCTTCTTCTGGAGTTATCCTCTAAAGAACCTTGAAGATTGGAGTGTTTTCTGACCCTCATCACACAGAATGAGGGATCTCTTCTACATCCCAACCTTCAGTCTCTGGCTCTCTCAGCCTGGATGTTGTTAGTTTAGAAATTGCTTCTTTGCATCTTCCTGGGGGTGTCTCCAAGGTCATGCTGGCTTTCTGGAAAGATTCCACTAAGAGGTGTTACTCTTTCAAATGGAGGAGGTTTACCTTCTGGTATGAGGGCAAGGCCCTAGACCCTCTTTCTTGCCTTATACAGACCCTGCTTGAATATGTCCTATACCTCTCTGAGTCTGGTCTCAAGGCCATCTCTGTAAGGGTTCATCTTTGCTCGATTAGTGCTCACTATCACTGTTTAGAGGATAAGCCCATCTCTGGACATCTTCTAGTTGTTTGCTTCATGAGAGGTTTGCTTTTGACAAAGCCTCCGCCTGTGTCATGGGACCTCAGCGTTGTCCTCACCCAGCTGATGAAAGCTCCTTTTGAGCCACTTGATTCCTGTCATCTGATGAGCTTGACCTGGAAGGTCTTGTTTTTGGTGACTGTTACTTCAGTAAACAGGGTGTCAGTGAGTTTCATCACAACAGAGTAGTTCTCTGCATGCACCCTAAGTTCCTGCCTAAGGTTGTGTTGGAGTTCCATCTAAAACAGTCGATTGTCCTTGTAACAATTTTTCCCAGACCTCATGTCTATTTTGGCGAAAGCGCTCTGCATACCTTGGACTCAAGTGAGCATTAACCTTTTACTTGGAGCAGACTAGGCCCTACAGACCGTCTACCCAGCTTTTTGTTTCTTTTAATCCCAATAGGATGGGGGTCACTACTGGGAAATGCAGCATTTCCAATTGGCTAGTAGATTGCAAGTCATTCACTTATGCCCAGGCTGGGCTAACCTTTGAGCAGGGACTGTCTTTCTTCTATGTTTGTGCAGCGCTGCGTACGCCTTGTAGCGCTATAGAAATGCTAAATAGTAGTAGTAGTAGGTCAAAGCTCACAATGTCAGAGCCATGGTGGCATTGTTAGTCCTCGAGATCAGTTTTGGAAGCAGGGCTGGTGGTTGGGAGGCGGGGATAGTGCTGGGCAGACTTATACGGTCTGTGCCAGAGCCAGTGGTGGGCAGCGGGACTGGTGGTTGGGAGGCGGGGATAGTGCTGGACAGACTTGTACGGTCTGTGCCAGAGCCGGTGGTTGGGCGGCAGGGCTGGTGGTTGGGAGGTGACGATAGTGCTGGGCAGTCTTATACGGTCTGTGCCAGAGCCGGTGGTTGGGAGGAAGGGCTGGTGGTTGGGAGGCGGGGATAGTGCTGGGCAGACTTATACGGTCTGTGCCCTGAAGAGCACAGGTACAAATCAAAGTAGGGTATACACAAAAAGCAGCAAATATGAGTTATCTTGTTGGGCAGACTGGATGGACCGTGCAGGTCTTTTTCTGCCGTCATCTACTATGTTACTATGTAAATATGCAGTGCTGCAATATGGTCTTCATTCCACACATTCACATCTCATTACTGCCTTGAGCAGGATACCCGACTTGATAGTCTGTTTGGACAGACAATGCTGCAGAATTTGTTCGGTGGCTAGAATCCAACTTGACCCCCCCCCCCCCCCCCCCCCCCCCCCGAGCCCATTTTGTTCTGTTCCAGGCTGCACTCTCAAACAGTTGTATACAGTTTCAGGTTAATAACTATTTTGACCTTGCCATTGCAAGGTCCAATTGACTAGTAGTTTTTGGTGAGCCTGGTAGCAAGGGATTCCCACATGTGAGAATATGGCCCACCTGTCCTCGGAGAAAACAAAGATACGTACCTATAGCAGGTATTCTGCGAGGACAGCAGGCCATTCATTATCACATACCCTCCCACCTCCCCTTGGAGTTTATTCCATGCTATAGTATTGTACTGCTGGTTCCACACTCTGGTGGTGGGCGGGAAGACACTCGTCCATGTACGACGGGGGCGCTGTGTGTGCTCTTAAAGCAATATTAGCTTTTTAATGCTCCACACTGGGCAACATGGATGATGTCACCCACATGTGAGAATGAATGGCCTGCTGTTGGAATTAGGGGGCGTAGGATGAAGGTGAAAAGGGATAGAGGAGTAGCCTATTGGTTAGATCACTGGGCTGACAACCAGAAAAGCCTGGTTAAAGTCCTGCTGCTGCTTGTCACCTTGGACGAGGCGTACTCCCGGGACAGGGAACCAACTGAATGTAAGTCACCTTGAGCTACTGAAAAAGATGTGAGCTAAATCCAGACACAAACTCGAGCATAATCTGAAGAAATACTTCTTTACAGAAAGGGTGATGGATGTGTGGAACAGCCTACTATTGGAGGTGTGTCTGAACTTAAGAAAGCATGGGACAAGCACAGAGCATCTGTGAGGGAGATGAAGGGATTGTAGAGCTTTGTAGTTGGTAAAGATGGGCCGATTTGAGAGGCCATATGGTCTTTATCTACCACCATTTTCTGTTTTTCTTTCTATTTATCTAACTAACCTAGAGTGTTCTGTTTTGTTATTAAGGTGAAATGTCTAGAGGCTGAACGGTTGCGAACAGAAGATGAATTATCAAAATACAAAGAAATTATTAACAGGCAAAAGATTGAGATTCAGAATTTACTGGACAGAGTAAAAATTGTGGAGCAATTACAAGATCAGCATCAAAGGTATACATTTTACCCTTTTGTGGCCCTTTTCTTAACTCTGCGTTAGTGCTGCTTTCAGCCAAATCTGGAAGCTTGTGAAACTGATGAAAGTGTTCCAAGCACATGCACTCTTCCCCTGGTGCAATGCATTTTCAGAACTTCTTTCCCTACTTCTTAACACCAGAAGTATCAGAAAGCATTATTTTAATAAACTCTGACAGTCCTAAGGTTAATTAGCAGCTCTAATCAGTAGGTAATATGGGTTTAATGGTATTAGCACATATTACATTAAATATCATGGTCTATAGTAATTTAATTGAAGGACCATTTGTGTGAAACAAACATGTCTGATTACTGTGTCTATGTCACACTAATACAATTAGCATTAAACAAATTATGTAACTGTTGAGTTTGATCTTTATTCTTGTTTAAGGCCTAATGCTTGTAATCCTTTTAATTGCATATCCCTCTTGGATACACAATAGTTCAGTTAGAGGTTTTTAAAGCTTTTTTTTTTTTTTCAATAAACTTCACTGCACCTATATGTCATGTTAACAGTTTCTCATTGGTGATGATGATTCTCAACTTGTTCCTTTCCTGAATGAGACATCTCTTCGACCGTGAGATATTCCCTAGCCTTATTTTGTCAGTGCTTATTGCTAAACTTGATTATTGCATCATTTATTCAGGTCTGAAACTTTCACAGTTCAAGAAATTGCAATCAATCCAAAATATTGCTAGAAAGTTACTATATCATGCGAAAAAAATCTGACCATGTTACCCTTATGTTTAAAGAAAGGCATTGGCTACCTATCGAACAAAGAATTACTATAAAATTACTACTGCTTACTTTTAAGGCATTTAAGGTGGGTGCCCTGGATTATCTGGCATCCCTTACAATTCCATACAGCAAGAGTTCTGCATTCAATTAATGATTGGAATGCCCTCCCGCGGGAGGTGGTGGAGATGAAAACGGTAATGGAATTCAAACATGCGTGGGATATGCATAAAGGAATCCTGTGCAGCAGGAATGGATCCTCAGAAGCTTAGCTGAAATTGGGTGGCCGGGGGAAGAGGGGTTGGTGGTTGGGAGGCTAGGATAGGGGAGGGCAGACTTATACGGTCTGTACCAGAGCCGGTGATGGGAGACGGGACTGGTGGTTGGGAGGCGGGAAATACTGCTGGGCAGACTTATACGGTCTGTGCCCTGAAAAAGACAGGTACAAATTCAAGATATGAGTTTATCTTGGGCAGACTAGATGGACCATGCAGGTCTTTTTCTGCCGTCATCTACTATGTTACTATGATTGTCGATTGGTTCTCCCAGGACTGAAACAGGCACACCTTGAATCAACGACACATAATGCCTTCTATTTTACCACAGCTGCATCTTTGAATAATTTACCACTATGTATTCCTTGTATTACTTCTATCAAATAGGTCAAGCAAACTATAAAAACTTGGTTATTTGGGCAGGCTGTTGACCCATAAGAGGCTGGAAAAAGTTATCACTCTCACTACTGATTGGTTAACCCTTGAAGCTTTTTTGTTTTTTTTTTAAACTTCTTGCAATCAAAGTTTTTAAAATGTCTTTTTATCTGGTTGTCGATTGGTATCTATCTTTCAGGTATAAATGTTTTTTCTGTGTCCTATGATTTTTTAGTTCCTTTCCTACTTCTTTTATAAATTTAATTTATGATTGAGAGGTGTGGTAGCCGTGTTAGTCCACTCTTAAAGGTTATCAATAGAAATCAAACAAAATAAAACATGGAAAAGAAAATAAGATGATACCTTTTTTATTGGACATAACTTAATACATTTCTTGATTAGCTTTCGAAGGTTGCCCTTCTTCGTCAGACACTGATTGGACACTGTCCTGTTCTGAGGGTGATATAGAAAGTCTAAACAAACTGTAAATTTTATGATTGGAGACTAGTGTTCAGAGAAAGAGGTTAGCTGGACTGCTGAAAGTGTTGCCTCTGTTTAACAGCCTGTTGTGATATTTTGGCCCTGACTTACTTGTGAAATGGTTGATGATTTGCTCACAATAGAGTAAGACAAAAGTTAAAATTTAATGCTGTAAAAGATGTTTAATGCCGGTGGTCCGTCAGTATGGGCCCTTTTCCCCCTTTGTTCAGTTGATTCCTGCTGAGCCTTCATAGAACAAAGAGAAACAAAATGTGAAATAGGTAGAGTTGGATAGAGATGGTATGAAGGGTCATTACATGAGTGGTACAATGTAGGCTCCCTGGCCAGCAGTGAGCCACCGGGAGCTGTGGAATTGGTGCCCAGGACTTGACGTTAAAAACCCTATTGCTACTGAACTTAACATATGGGTGGGGAGGAGAGGGAGGAGGTGTGGGACTTATTTTTATATTTAGCTCACGTTTTCGTTGCTAGCTCATGGTGAGGTGCAATTAGTGGTCAAAGTTTGCCCTATTTCTATATTTTTAATTGATTTAAATTAACATTCAGCCTATTTTTAAATTCTAGATGGTTTTTCTTTTCTTTCTTTTTTTTCCTCGTTGGCTAGCTTTGTGTTAGAAGCAGAGAGGCACAAATTGGAGAGTCATGGGATAGGAGGTAGTGTCCTATTGTGGATTAAAAACTGGTTAAAGGATAGAAAACAGAGAGTAGGGTTAAATGGTCAGTATTCTCAATGGAGAAGGGTAGATAGTGGAGTTCCTCAGGGGTTTGTGCTAGGACCGCTGCTTTTTAACATATTTATAAATAATCTAGAGATGAGAGTAACTAGTGAGGTCATTAAATTTGCTGACGACACAAAGTTATTCAAAGTAGTAAAATTGCGACAGGATTGTGAAAAATTACAAGAGGACCTTTGATTCCCCCCCCCCCCTAGTGTTAATTTGTTATAACAGTGGGGAAAAAAATGACTCCTATTCATGGGCAATTATCTGAGTTTATTTTGATGGACAAGAAACCAAGACAAAACAAGTGAGGTCAGAGTGGGATTCTAGAGCAGATTGTCCCAAACGTTTTGTGAGAAGCACCATTTAACATTTCAGAATTGTCATGGTAAAACAAAATATGAAAGTGCGAAACCTCTACGAGAAAAACTCCACTGGCTCCCACTCGAAGAGTGTATCGCATTCAAGATCTGCACGATTGTTCATAAAATCATCCACAGAGATGCCCCGAGCTACATGCTAGACCTCGTGGACTTGCCTCCCAGAAATGCTAAAAGATCAGCCCGCAAATTCCTTAATCTGCACTTCCCCAACTGTAAAAGACTAAAATACAAGCTATCACACGCGACCAGCTTCTCCTACATGTGTACGCAGCTATGGAATGCACTACCAACTGACTTGAAAACGTTCAATGACATAACTAACTTTCGTAAATCTTTGAAAACTTTTTTCTTCAACAAGGCCTACAGTGGGAATCCATAGCTAATTACAACACTTCACCACTTCACTCTATTCCGATATTTATCTTTCTATAACTCTGCTTAGGCCTTTTTTCTTCATCCAGAATCTTTTTGTAACACCAATTGTATCTATCTCCTGGAATGGCGATGCCATAACAGGTGCTTGTAAGCCACATTGAGCCTGCAAGTAGGTGGGAAAATGTGGGGTACAAATGCAATAAATTAATAAAGGCCTATTTCAAACCTCCCTAATGTAATTGGGTAAGGTGAAAATGTTCCTTTATGGTCATAAGATGGCCAGTCACTAAACAAGAGAAAATCTTTAGGATGACTGATAGAAATGTTACGTACTGTGTCAGGTGAACTAAAGGTTGCAGAAGCAATTGAGGGACAGATTTTTCTTTTTCACACATTGCACAATTTAAAGGGACGATGATGGTCATTAGTTCTTTGCTAGAGAATTTTAGCGATATTGTAGTCCTTTTGCCCATCTTGGATTGTAATAAAACAGCTTTTTGCTTTGCCAGGGCTGAGCAAGAAATTGGAAACCTGAAGGAAGAAGTGGACAGCTTAAACTCCCTGATCACAGATCTACAGAATGACATTGAAGGTAGTCGAAAAAGGGAATCTGAGCTGCTGGGCTTTACCGAAAAGCTGAGCAGCAAGAATGCCCAGATTCAGTCTGAAGCTAATACTTTGCAGATGCAACTCGATAAACTCAGCTATAGTGAACGGGAGTTACAGAGTCAGCTGGAACATCTAAAGCTTGCTAATACTGACCTGGTGAGTGCATGAGAGAGTGTAGTTATTATGTGTATGTGTACATGTATAGTGGGTTTAAGGTTCTTGGCTCCTGGTAATTACCTGATAGGAAGTCTCATGGAATGTTGGAGAAATAGGATGATGAAACATTGCTAACTAAGCCTCTTATCAGATAAAAATCCTGTGAGAGGCAAGGTCAGCTTATTTTTCTCTCTGTCCTGTTTTGGGTTTACTTTTTATTTTAGGGGGCAATATGATAAGCCTTTTTTATTCTTTAAACCCTATTTTACGTGCAGGCGTAGGCATTTATAAAATACATGTACAGTGTGCTGTGAGATCCTTGAAGGACACTTCAAAACATGGTATCATGTCAAATACCTCAAGGCAACTCAAGATGCAATATACCAGTTTTTTAAGATAAGTAATTTAAATATTGAGTATTCATAAAAGAAATTTTAAGTATGTTTTATTAAACCACATGCAATCAAACTAATATATTTCCTTAATACACTCACATAAATTCACAGGATAAAACATCAAAGAATACTTCTACCTCCTCCCCCCACCCCCCGCTATATACTGTTCCTTTATTTTGACTTCCTTTACAGCCTATGACTTACTAGCATTGTTCATTCACTGCAGTCATGGTATTACGGAATGATTATATATATATAAAAGCTCTCTCTCCCCCTCCCATTCTGATGTAAGCCATGACCCTCTCCAACCCAAATACAAATTTAACAATAAACTACATGCTTGGGGGAAAACATCCCAAACAGACCAAGTCTTAAGGTTCACTATCCCTTTGGTGAACCTCTCTTAGCATCTATTCTTTCAAGTTTTAACAATTAATATAACTCATTTTTCTACTGTCTCATTGTAGGCAGATCTTGAGTTCTGCAGTGGAACAATATACGTTTCTTTGCAAGGAGAAATGTTTTTTTTTCAACCAAGTTAACCCCTCCTTTTTCATATCCAAAGTGTATAGGTTATGAAATAGTTGTATTTGCATTTTAACTATAAAATTGTTGATGAAGTATTCTAGACAAATATTCGACTAATTTTTGCCAGAAGTCTCAAATTTTCTCACATGACCAAAAGATATAGACCAAAAGCAGTTGAGCGTTTTGGGCAAATGTCCTTAGTGGTTAATTTTGCAAGAAATGCTCAAAGAGGAAGAATAAATAATCTCAACAAAAATTTGTAAGAAATATTGGTTGTTGGTGCATTAAAAATCAGAGTGATATGGATTTGTACTTGGACTGATGATGAGATTGTGGCAAATACTGATTTTTAGCTATATTTTGAAAAAGCATCGTAAGCAGCTATGTGCTTTAATAAAATAGACACCAGATCTGTCTTTAATAGTGCATAAATTCTATTGCACAAATTTGCATTTCTTTCAAAGAAGATGTAAATGTTTGTCTGTACTCTATGGGTTTGTATGTGTGTTCTATAAACTCTTCCCAAACTATACTGCACTCCTGGGAATGCCTGCTTATGATGTTATTGGCATACCTGTTTATGTGCATGTGTTTGGCTGCACAGTTCTGTAAGAGCCAGTCTAGACAAGGTGGGTTTTGTTGACATTTCAGTGACATCACCACCAGTATAAGGGGTGGTGCAGCCCTGGAACTTGCCAGTATTTCTCTGCTTCCAGCAGATGGTGCAGATGAATATCCTACAGGATGAAGTTACTATTTTGAGCATAACTTCCAGGGATGCAGACTATGTAGCCATGTGGATGAATCCCCTGGCCCACAAAGGTTTCTGGGATTGGTCCATGGACCTTTCTCCTGATTGATTTTTGTGAGGTGTTCTCCCTCCCCCCCCCCCCCCCCCTCAAGAACCCAAAACTTGATTTTGTGATATGGCAGCAAAGGTCCTGTTGTAGTTGGGGGATGTCTTTGTATTCCCTGGGCCAGTTGCCTGTGGTGGAGGCTAGGTCCAGTCCAAACATTGGTCTCTTCACAGGTTATGATGTCCTTGGGGTCTGAAGTCTTATGGCCTGGGCCTGACTGATCCAGTCAAGGTCCTTGAATTCTCAACAGCGGTTGATTGGGACCTTGCTGAACATTCCAGTAAGTTGAAGGCCCTAGGTGTGATAGTAATGGTTCCCTGTTTAGGAGGGTTTCAGAACAGGCTTATTAGAGTTCTTTTCTGTGGCTTTTAGGGAGAGTGCCAGTGACCCTTCTGGCAAAGATTTGAGTCCTTCATAAGACCATAGCCTCTCTCCATTCTAGCAACAGATCTACAGCTAGACATTAGGGGCATTGACCGGATATCCCCTTGATTGCTGCTACTACTACTACTAATTTATATAGCGCTACTAGACATACACAGCGCTGTACACATTATATGCAGGTACTTTCTCTATCCCTAGAGGGATCACAATCTAAGTTTTTGTACCTGGGGCAATGGAGGGTTAAGGCTACAAGGAGCTGCAGTGGGAATTGAACCTAGGTTGCCAGGATCAAAGCCCACTGCACTAACCATTAGGCTACCCCTCCACTTGAGTATTTGCATCTCTTATGTCCTTCAGATCACCGTTTAGGCAATCTCTCGGTTTGGGGTGCCTTGCTAAATTACATAAGGCTCAGTGCTTGGTCTGCTTGGCTGTTTTTGCAATGTTACAACCACCTCCAGCCTTGGTCTTGTGGCCATATTTCCAGGGAAGTTGTTCTTTTGATGACTCCTTGCAGATTGAATGGGCGTACAGGCTGCCTCATCTAGAAGTCTGTTTTCCTCCTCCATTGGTCAGTACATAAGTACATAAGTAATGCCACACTGGGAAAAGGTCCATGGAGCCCAGCATCCTGTCCACGACAGCGGCCAATCCAGGCCAAGGGCACCTGGCAAGCTTCCCAAACGTACAAACATTCTATACATGTTATTCCTGTGATTTTGGATTTTTCCAAGTCCGTTTAGTAGCGGTTTATGGACTTGTCCTTTAGGAAACCGTCCAACCCCTTTTTAAACTCTGCTAAGCTTAACCGCCTTCACCACGTTCTCCGGCAATGAATTCCAGAGTTTAATTACACGTTGGGTGAAGAAACATTTTCTCCGATTTGTTTTAAATTTACTACACTGTAGTTTCATCACATGCCCCGTAGTCCTAGTATTTTTGGAAAGCGTGAACCGACGCTTCACATCCACCTGTTCCACTCCACTCAATATTTTATGTTCATGATGGCTAGCTGTGAAGCAGATTGGTGGCAGTGGTGTTAGGATGGTGGACTATTGAGCAGTGGTTGTCTTGCTTCTTTCAGAGAATTTGATGGTTTTATATTTCTCTTGGTAGTAGCATGTTTGTATTGGTCCATGGTCATAGAGCTGAGACTCTGGGCAGTGCAAAGGTGTTGTTCCCATTGGGACTTTTATTGAAGATGCACAGGGTGAGGGGATGTTCATTTCTCTGGACACTGTTTACGAGGTCCTGATCTTCCTCTTACCCAGGATCCTTAAAGCTTTTCTTTGTCTTACTTGTTGCTGTTTCCTTGAGTCCTGCTTAACTAGGCCAGGACCCATTTGGAAAGGCTACAATTAGCTGTTCCCTTTCAGTATTTGGCAATTTGAGAAGGTGTCCAAGGTTTTTTTTTTTTCTGTTGGTGGGTCCAAGGAAAGGCTTTCCTACTCTTGAGATGGCGGGAAGCCTGATTTAGGTCTGAAAGGTTGATCCATGGTATTGATCCATACAGCCAGATCCTCTGTCAGTAGTGTACTGGCAAGTTCCAGAGCTATGGCACCCCTTCCGCTGGTGATGGTCATATTGAAATGTTGGTGTTCTCTGCCTCCATCTGCTGGTTGGGGATCATAACTCACTTGTCTGGACTTGGTCTAACAGGAAAGGAAATTATCAAGCAAGAAGAAATTTCAGCTTTTATGCCTGTAAAATATGGTTCTTACATGAAATTGCTATATGAAATTACTTCCTTTATCTGTATCCCAAAATAGAATTGGCCTAATCAGTACTCTGGCCATGGACATCTCCTCTTGATTTTTTTTTTTTTTTTTTGCAAATATTCTTATGCCGTCCTTAGACTCCCCTTTTTATATTAATACTAGCATGCACGGCTGCTATCTTATAATTTATATGCTTACATGACTGTCAGTGTGCACATTTCAGCATTCTGTAACCTCAATATTCAGTCAGGCATGTTCATACAGGAAGATGCGCTTGTCACAGTATGTCCTAACAGATCCTACTTTTGTTAGTGATTTGGTAATGATTTTGTAGTAATTCAGAGTTACCCCATGATTATCGGTAGAATGGTACAGAGGTAGTTCCACAGTAGTTTGACTTAGCACAGCATGATGTCTGTAATACTAATATATAATTAAAATGTTCTGTGTCTGAATCCTTTGTGCAAAAAAAAAAAACCCTAGGGTTATTTACTTTTATTGTGGACTTGATACGTTAGTTGTGAAATACACTTCCAAGGCTAACCAACCATTTTTACAGTACTTTGATTACTACTGAATAGCTGTTGTGTGGTTGATCCTTCTGTCTGTTATCACTAACAATATTTACTTTGAATTTAGGAGAACAGGTTAGTGAAAGAAGAAAAGCTGCGAAAAGAAGAGGTTCAGACCTTACAAGCGGAGGTGATATCACGACAGAAAGAAATAACAGCCTTGAACACGCAGGTAGAAGAACTGAAAGATGAGGTAGCCACTCAAAAGCGCAAACATACAGTGAATCTTAAGGATCTCACCAAGCAACTGCTACAAGGTTGACATCTTTTTTCAAATCACATATTTATTTAGATAGTCTGCATGTGTTTCTATAAGCTTTCTGTCTTTCAGCTTGAGTTACTAATGTACACCGTTAACGTGTGGTGTTGGTGATGTTCCTGTTGCATAAAATGAGACCTGCAGTAAAATAATGTACATTTATAATGTTGTTTTGCTAACCTTGCATCACACATTCCAGCTGTTCACCTTTAAAGATTGATATCTGTCTAATGTAAATTGGCACTAGATTGCATTTTCTTTTGCAAGGTATCAGAGGAGCCCTCTTAAAGTCAAGAATATTTCATTTCCTATTGATGTAACACTTTCCTGAGGGTTTCTTTTTGGTATGTTTGTCACGTTCTATTTTTTTGCCTGGTGAAGGTTGTTTTTCTGCGTACATGAGTGTGTTATAATTTAAGTTCACAGCAAGAGCTTATTTCACAGCTGGTTCATAGAGGCTAAATTTATAGAGGTGCATATTGGGGAGACCCAGCCTATCCATTGCCCAGTTCCCTTGCAAGAATTCCATCTTCACTTTAGAATTTTTGCCTTTCCAACAAAATTTTGTATATGTATTTATATTACTAAATCTATTTATTAAAACACCAAAGAACAGTTCCACATACAAAGCCCAGCTTGTAATCAAAAAAATGTGGAACTCAGTACACTTATGCAAAAATTATGATAATGAGAATAAATTCTTTCAATATTATGGTACCAAAATTTTTTAATTCTTCATGTTTATGGTAATGGGAGGGAAAAAAAAGCCTCAGCCATCACAAGCTATTTGCTGTGGCGTTCAAACATTGTCATATCCACTCCGCCAGGAGGACCACAGCAGCTTGTTGACTCAGACCAATCATTTACAGAAACCTCCCAGAAACATTTTTTGAAATTTCAACGCTTATATCAAAATATTTTCAATATCTTCTGAACTTCAATCAAAATATTGGAGTGGAGGAGTGGCCTAGTGGTTAGGGTGCTGGACTTTGGTCCTGGGGAACTGAGGAACTGAGTTTGATTCCCACTTCAGGCACAGGCAGCTCCTTGTGACTCTGGGCAAGTCACTTAACCCTCCGTTGCCCCATGTAAGCTGCATTGAGCCTGCCATGAGTGGGAAAGCGCAGGGTACAAATGTAACAAAAATAAAATAGATACTATTGGAGATTCTACATGGAATGTTGCTACTATTGGAGATTCTACATGGAATGTTGCTATTCCACTAGCAACATTCCATGTAGAAGGCTGCGCAGGCTTCCATGTAAGCCGCATTGAGCCTGCTATGAGTGGGAAAGTGTGGGGTACAAATGTAACAAAAAAAAAATTCCTTTATGACAAAATTCCTGGCAGCAGAGTCACCACGTCATATACATGCTCATCAGTATATGATCGCATAATATAACAGCACTTAGCTTTATGAGTTCTCCATCTCAGACCTGATCTGAGCGGGGACCTGTTTCACCGATACTGGCTTCTTTAGGGGAAACTGGGGTCGTAGTAACTCCTCCTATTGTGAGCTCCGTATTAGACCAAAGCAAGAACAAGTGTGTGCAAAGCATCAGATGGCAAACAGTTTCTTACCGCCCAAATCTGGCACAAGAGAAAACAGTTCTCACTACCAATGATAATGTTGTTTGAAAGTCAGCTGGGAGTCTATAGTTACCCCTAAATACTTGAAAGATGGAACTGCCGGGACCACTAAACCAAATAGGGTAGGAGTGAGTGATGGAGCATTGGCATGCGCAGTAAGCCAACAGACTGTGGTCTTAGATGGATTTAGCACAAGCCTGTGGTCACAAAACCAACTATAGACAACCTCAAGAGAGAGGTCTAGGGCATCTAACCTTGTGTAATGTAAGAGAAGGATCTCATCCGCGTAATAATAGGCACTAATCCCGTGCTCCTGAACTAATAAAGCCAAAGGACTGAGAAAAAGATTGAACAGTTGGGGACAGTTTAGAGCCTTGAGGGACCCAACAGTTTAGTGACTAGGAAGATAACGTGGATTTCCAAGACACCTGAAGAGAACAGTTATGCAAGAAAGAAGTAAACCACACTAATACAGTACATGAGATCTCATGGAGAGAAAGACGTTCTAGTAGTAACTCATGATGAACCAAATCGAATGCCGCACTGAGATCTAATGACGCTGCTAAGGTTATAAAGCCAGCTTGCCGTGAACCTCACTAAGAAGTGAGGTGAGAACAGTTTCAGTGCTGAATCCAACCCTAAAACCGGATTGTCTAGAGTAAAGTGCTAATGTGGATTCTAAGATCCTTTGCAATTGGATGATGTGAGCTTTTTATGAATGCAATTTTCTTGCTAATTTGGATAAAGAAGCAGATTAGAGACTGGGTGATAATTGGCAGGGTACTGAGGATCAAAGGACGCATTTTTAAGAATTGGGGGAATGATAGCTTGCTTCCAAGAGGAGGGAAAGATGCTCATAAAAAGACTTTCCATGATAATGAGGTGAGCCAAAGGCAATGTAGTTGAAAGCCAGCGGGAAGGAATTGGGTCAGACAGACATGTAGAAGCGTTGAAAGTTGATAAAGTTTTGGAAGTCTGGGAGAGTGAGGGAAGACTAAAAGATGACTAGGTGTGATGGGGTGTATGTGCCACCATGGGAAGGTGAGGACCCCAGCCAAGCTGGCCTTATAAAATGACAGCTTGGGTATGAGGTTAGTCCTGTGGCCCACTCATTAAGTTAAGGTAAAGACATTGGGACCCTGCATTGGAGGGGGGGGAGACTAACCCTTCTGGATTCTATTCATACAGTTCTTTGTGCACTGGGCGCGAGAGAAGAATACCCAGTAACTTAACTAGGATAGACATTAGCATACAATTTGTAAAGTAGGTGAAACAGTGGACATTGCTTGCTAATAAGACCTTTGAAGGGAGGAAAGGGACCCTGTTAGGCCCCAGAGGGGGACAGGGGAGGGGATACCTGTTTACCCCAGAACTGAAAGGACTAAAAGACACTTAATTGTTGGTGGTTACGGACTCACCCTAACTGTAAAGGAAGACCCTACAGCTGTTGAGCTGAAAGAGTTGGATTACTACAGAGGATGGTGGACAAACTTCTGGCTGGAGGAGCGAAGCTGGAGGACAACGGTCGACACCAGGTTGGTCCCTAAGAGAACATGACCTGATTCAGGGCTGCTGGGGCGGGGCCGCTACCATCCCCACCCCTTCCCGCGTCTGCTCCTCCCTCAGTCTGTCACTGTCCTACTTCTGTGTGCCAGGATTCAGGTTATGTTAATGCAATCACCCGGGTCCTGACACACAGGAGCAGGAGAGAGACAGACCCTGGCTCCAGGCCCCCTTGGAGGCCGGGCCCATGGAATCTTGCCCCCCTGCCTCCCCCCCTTAGTGACCCTAGCCTGATTGGTAGGCATCACAGATGCCAGGCTAGACTGAAGTGAAAATGAAGCTTGCAGTGATTCAGTCTTGGTACAAAAGTACCTGGCTAACATGTCTGCAGAAGGATGAAAGATAGAGGAGTCCAATTTGGTAGTAGAGGTTAGTAGAGAGAGCTCGAAATAGCTGTTTAGAGCGACAGGGAGCTTTTGAGATAAACTTACAAAAGTAAGCCATTTTGGCTTTCCTAATCTGAATACTATAGAACCTTTGATAGGCCCTACAGTGTTCAAGTGCCACCTGGGATCTATTTTTGAGCCATTGTTCCTCTGCTCGACGAACTTGTTTCAGAAGACAGCATCCAACATGATACCAGGGCTTTTTTTGTTGGGAAGAGCATTGAACAAAAGGTAAGGGAGCAACAGAATCTAATTGCCCTCTGAGCATAGAGTCCCAACAAGAGACTTGATCTTCCATAGATAGGGTAGGAAAGTCTACTGGAAAGTACTGTCTTTTCATAGATGGTTTAGGGCTGTTATGGTGAATGGTGAGTTTCCTATATAGCTTTAGAGTGTCTTTTTTTCAGAGCGATGTGTTATTTTGCAAAGTGCCTGGCCCTATTTGAAAAAATAAAAATGCTTATGATTAGTGGTTTCCACATCCTGTACAGTCACCACAAAACAAAAGCCTGTCTGCTTTAAACAGTGTGTCTGGCAGTGGAAGGAGTGTGTGCTGTTCCTGAGGTGATAATCAAAATGAATATTTTTTTGTATGGTGTATTATAAGGGGCTTAGCTTTGTTGTCAGAATACGCAGTTTGATACAGAACTGGAAATGCAGAGTTTATTTGAGATTCTGTCCAATCCTGTAAAGAATCCAGATTTCACTCCCATACAGAAGAATTTGTTGAATGATGCTATCTGTTATAATGACTGTTTTACTGGGTGTCTGAAACTGGCTGAAGGAGGGAGGGTTTCCTTAGGCACAGAGGGCTGTGTTATTTTATATTGCAAATTTATAAAGGGGGGAAGAAGGGTATGATTTATTTATTTATTTTGTTAAATTTGTACCCCGCGCTTTCCCACTCATGGCAGGCTCAATGCGGCAGGCAATGGAGGGTTAAGTGACTTGCCCAGAGTCACAAGGAGCTGCCTGTGCCGGGAATCGAACTCAGTTCCCCAGGACCAAAGTCCACCACCCTAACCACTAGGCCACTCCTCCACCCACTAGGCCACTCCCCACATTTATACCCCATATTTTCTCGTACGATTTCAAGTTCAATGTGACTAAAAAGAAGTTAGTACAGAATATGAAACAAAATACATAAACCTACACATATCAATAAGGAAAGAATTGCAAATATATAAAGAATCAAACATATAAATGGCAAGAGGCATACTCACTCGCAAATGCGCAGTAGAGACCCTCTCTGTCCCGCCCCCGTGTCAATGTGTGATGACGGGGGCATGACAGAGAGGGAACCTGCGCACCTGCGAGTGAGGGAAACGCCGTCGTCACCGCTCCCCCCCCCCCCCCCCCCCCCCAGGGTTACTGCTACTGCTCCCCCCACCCACCCGGAGTCGCCGCCGCCACCCACCCTCCACCCGGCCCGGGTACCTGGCTTCACTATTCAAACCGCCGGAACGCAGCACACAGCTCATCTGAGCTGCTGTTGGCCTTCCTTACCTGCCTGTGTCCCGCCCTCACCGACATTACGTCACACGAGAGCGGAACACACGCAGAGAAGAAGGAAGGCCGACGGCAGCTCAGATGAGCTGTGTGCTGCGTTCCGGTGCTTTGAGTAGTGAAGCCAGGTACCCGCCCCGAGTGGAGGGGTGGCGGAGGGGACTCCGGGGGGGGGGAGGGGCAGCGGTGACCTATCCGGGAGGGGCCTTTCAAACCCCCCCCCCCCCCCCCCCTTCCTTTACTAGTCCGTTTTATGGGCTCAATGGCTAGTTCAATAATAAAGCATAATGGGGAGAATAGAAGAGATTAGGCACCAGGATCAATTGACAGAAATTTTTTAAAAAGGAAAGATTTCAGAAATGTATGAAAAACCAAATCATAAGTACATAAGTATTGCCACACTGGGACAGACAAAAGGTCCATCAAGCCCAGCATCCTGTTTCCAACCTGTTCGGATCTTATAATTTTTGGCAAGGAATGCCACCATTTTAGTACCTTGGTATGAAAAAGTAGCTGAATATATAGATTTATAAACTACTTTCTTACAGGTAGGAAAATGATGATGCAGGTAGTCTCTTGCACCAAAGACTGAACTGTGAGAAGGCAAAGTAACAAGGGCAACATATAGTCGGGGGCAAAACCATACAAAATCTGAAATATGAAAGCACAGAATTTGAAAACAATCCTGGTCTTAATGGGAAGCCAGTGCAAATGTATCAGCAAAGGAGCAGCCCTCTCAAAGTGTGGTGCATGCATAACAAGTCTAGTCACAGTATGATGTGTAGAAATTTCACTTTGGCTATCCCTTCTTGAAATACTTCCATATAGAGCAGGGGTTCTCAATGCCTGTCCTTGAGTTGTCTGTTGCTCTCAGGAACAGGAGGGGAAAAGGTAAAAACATTCACAGGCCACAGAAGTTCTGTGAGTGATTTGTAGGGAACGAGATGATATAAATGTTAGGGAGTGAGGAGGAGGGAAGAATTTCAGGTAAGTGCTGTCTCTTTCCCATTTCCCTGAAGACAGCAATGCAAACTTGGAATATATGATGTTTTCCTTCCTAAGGTCCATGCTGCCTTGTGCTGTGCAGAATGTGAGAGAGGACTGGTACTACTACTACTACTATTTAACATTTCTAGAGCGCTACAAAGTGTACGCAGCGCTGTACAAACACAGAAGAAAGACAGTCCCTGCTCAAAGAGCTTACAATCTAATAGAGAAAAAGTAAAGCATTTAAATTTAAAATATTTAAGCAGTCAAGCACAAGAGAACAGTCACAGAAGGACTGAAGATGTTGAAGGGTGGTCAGTGTGATTAGGTGTAACTCTGGTTGGAGTAGTGGGAGAAGGTGATAGAAGAATAGAAATGGGTGAGGTAAAAGTAATGAGTGGGTTGATAGGGAGGTTATATAAGACATGTCACTCTAGGGGTGGGTGGGTAGAGGAGTAGGGTGGGCGGGATTAAGTCTAAAGCAGGAAGAAGGTATTCTCTGCAGCCTATCTGTGAGATGGAAAATGCTCTCTGAAGCTGCTGCTATAAGTTGTTAGTTTTCTCTCCCTGAAAGAGATCCAAGCCACACTCACGAAGTTCAAACTGGCTGTGGGGAGGGTGAGGGGAGGAAATGGCAGTGCTTGATGAAAAAGAGAGCTCAGTTTGATAGGAGATATACTATAGGATGTCATTCTGAGGCCAGGCTAAGTCTAAAGCAGGAGAAGGTATTCTCTGCAGCCTGTCTGTGAGATGGAAAATGGTACTGGGGCTGAGGAAATAAGGAGTAAGAGAGAGCCAGGATAGGGGGTGGTTAAGAACTATACGAGGGGTTGTCTGCTAGAGTGATTGACAAGGAAGCATAGAGGTGCAAGAGCTGGGAAGGAGGGTAGACGTGAGAGAATATAAAGGGATAGATGGGTGTTGAGAGAGTCAGGGTGTATGAAAACTGGAGGGGAAGGGTGTTTGTGAAAGAAAGCCAGAGATTTGGGACGGGGCAAAGGTGGTGATGGAGTGTGTCTCTGAGAGAGAGGTCTGATGTGGTAAAGGTGGATTCAGTGATGGAGCCAGGAAATGAGGAGATGGGCAGAGGGCTGAAGGAGAGATTTAGATGGTGACTTGACAAACACACTCACACAGGGAGCTAATGGGGATAGAGTCGGTGCATGAGAGCTTAAAGGGGTGATGGCAGTGTAATAAGAGAAGCCGAGGATGATACTGAGAGAACAGGGATTATTGGGGGTGAAAATGATTATTGAGGGTGAGAGTGGGTGTCTGGGGGAGCATTAAAGAGGATAATTGGGGATGGATGAATGAATGAAACCAGAGGTTTTAGAATGTTAGGGGGAATGAAATCAAATGGTTGAGATGGGGTGAGGACAAGGGAGTGAGTGTATGTGAGGGAAGCTATTTGGAGAGAGATTGTGTGGGGATGATGGTGAGAGAGCTAGAAAGAGGGCAGCAGCTGGTTGAAGAAAGGAGCCATAAAGCAAGAGATTGATAGAGGAACAGCCCAGTAAGAGAACTGATAAGAGATGATAACTGGAAGGTGAAACATGGTAAAGGAAAGAAGAGAAGAGAAGGCGAGCAGAGGTATGATTGGATAATAAGTGAATAGATGATGCTGTTAGGAAGGGAGAGATTTAGAGGTAAAACGGAAAAGGAAGGATATGATGTTGGAGAAGGAGAAGAAGTGATGAAGAAAGGCAAAAGAAGAAAAGTGAAATGGAAAGTAGAGTCTGGAGAAGGAGTTAGAAGAATATTGATGAGAAGAAAAAATGTACTCGGACAACAAAGGTAGGAAAAAACGTTGTCCCAGATAGTCATGTTTAAAATCTCATGGCAGTTTAAGAATCCAAGATGGTGCTGGCCATTTGAATTGGAGTGCTCTTTTGCTGTGCCTTTAAGTTTTTATTTTTGGGTTATTCTAATATGGTCAAATGGAAGGGCAAAAACGGGTCTTTTCCTCTGATCCTATCTTACTGGGTCAGATCATGATATCCCAATTTATTCAGAGTCAAGAAGTACTCTTTTTCATGGACTTGCCTCATTGCCATGTGTGAATTGGAAGAACTTACCTGGCCCACGGTAGAGGTGTGTCTCAGCCTTGATGACCGTGCACCCCTGCATGCACCTGGTGGTGCAGTCTGCTCTTTGTCAGAAGAGGTAGTTGCTGGGAGTGCAACTCTTAAAGATGGAGGAATTGTGAAGGAGTGCAGCAGATCAGTGTGACATCCCTCTGTGCCTTACTCCAGGATTATCTGTGGCAATAACATTGGCTGATATGGTGGACAGTGAATCATCTTGTTCCGTTTGCTATGAGTAAAGAGTAACTGATTGAGAGTGGCATCTGTGACTGAAGATATCTCTGTATTTCACCACCCAAATTTGGTGACTTGGGAGTGCCATTACACTCAGCGTGGGCAGTAATTGATAGGCTGAGTGCTGCTGAAATATCTCTGAAAGGGTAAGGAGCCTGGGGCCCAATACCAGGTTCCTTGGCAGTGACTGGGATTTCAACTATGCAGTCAGTGGTGCGGGGAAATAAGGTGCTCTCCTATAGCCTTGAATCACTGAAAAATAAATCTGAGTTGAATGTTCAAGCCTTAAATTTTCCAGGAGGACCATTGACTAGTCTGTGGATATGTTTGAGAGATTTAACTGAGGCCCTCAAGAATCCATAGAAGCTGTGTCACCTTTGGTTGGATCAGGGAGAAAGAGAAAGCTTTAGTGGAAGCTTCCTGTTTGAGTTTGGATGCCACAGCTGTTCTTGGGGCCCAGATTCTTCCTGGGTATCTACATCTGTGGTGCTTGTTGCTTGGAATTGAAAAGAATAGTATTACAAGGCTTTCTTTTGAACTAAGGGTGTTTTGTTTATTGGCCAGAAGGTTAAATAAAATTGAACTGTGAAATACACATTGGAAAAGATAAAAAATCTTACTTTATAATTTTAAACAGTGGATTCTAATAAAAAATACAAAATCCTCTTTATAAAATCATAGATTTTTATCCATGTGTGGGAACAAAGTCCAACAAGAAGTCTGTTTCGCTATTTTACAGTGGATAGAGTAATAGAATGGTCACAGGGGGAAGAGAGCAGGTGATTATAGGGGAAGGGCTCCATTCACCAGTTTCAGAGTTGAGATCTTCTACGGATCGAGAACGTGCACCTTTTCTCTCGTCCATGCAGCCTGCTGGCAGAAAGTTTGAACTTGGTCAGAAGACTCTAGGGTGAAATGAAAATGTGTACCCTGTTCATCTGCCCTGAAGAGAGGGTTTTTGAGCTTTGCCAGTCTTCATCCCAAAATGTATTTCAACCTTTGGTTTACTTTCTTAATTAGACAAATTATTTCTAATGTGCTCCTGGTAGGTTTTTGTGTCTGGTAACTCTCATTCTGTTGACCTGAGAATTTTTTTTTCAGTCCTATTGAGGGGAAAACAAAAACTGGTAGCTTTTAATCATCCCTGGTGTTTTACGTCAGAAGGCCGTTCTGTGAATGAAAATGAAATGCAATAATTGTGTTTTGCTGAAGGAGATGTATTTGGATGAGTCATGAAAATGTATGAACATATTACGTTAATTGTAAAGAATATTTTGCAAAAAAAGGTAGTGGTCTTTGTGGTAATTATCATTTTTACATGTAACAAAGCATACAATAATGTCATTGAAGTTAAGACAGAAGTCATTTTGTGCTCGGCCAGTTATGAAAAACATTTTTCATTAAGCACGCATCTGCTGGACTTTGCGAATCATTCTGGTTAAGTTCAGTTGACAGTTATCTACTATAATAAAACTCACCCTCAACATTCTGAGGACACTGACGTCAGTGAAGCCAAGCTCTGACTTCCTTCAAAAAGGTTCGAAGGTTCGTGGTGGTGAAGCCACCAAAATCCTCTGGGCCCCGCCCTCGAGGGCGGAGCAATGGCAGAACAACGAAGGGGGAGGGAGGCGGGGGGTGGGAAATCGCTCCGGGCCCCGCCCTCGAGGGCGGAGCAATGGCAGAACAACGAAGGGGTTGGCAGGGAGGGAGATGGGGGGGCGGGGAAATCGCTCTGGGCCCCGCCCTCGCGTCAAACGTCATGACATTGGGGGCGGAGCAATGCCAGAACAATGAAGAGGTTGCCCAGGGACGGAGGGGGGTGTTGGCGACGAAAACCTTGCTAGCGCCCGTTTCATTTGCTCTGAAACGGGCTTCTTTTACTAGTATGCAATAATGAGCAGGTTGTTGTTGGAAAAATATATTGTGTGTTTATTTTATTTTATTATTTTATTTATTGCATTTGTATCCCACATTTTTCCACCTGTTTGCGGGCTCAGTGTGGCTTACAATACAGTGTGAATGATGGAAATACAATTTGTTACAGTACAGTTATGGGTTACAGAGTGAGGAGTTATGGGAAGACAAAGTCAAAATCAAAAAATCATTTGGGAAATAGAACAATGGAATGTATCAATGGGGAAATGATAGGGCGATAGAATAAAAGCAAGAGAACATTAGGGTATAGCAATTTTATCTAAGGGTAGGGTTTTAAGTGTTGTGAAAATACGGGGAAGAGAATTCAGAAGAGAGTGTATTGATGCATTTCTGTTAGTGTGTATGGACTTCATGTGTTTTGATCCTTGCAATAAATGTTGTCAAAGAGATGAGTCTTCAGTAGTTTGCGGAAGTGTTTAACTTCTCTAAGCGCTTTTTGTTTCCATTTCTTTTTCTTTCTGCCTGTTTCTTGCCATCTGATGTCGTAAGCACTCTATCCTTTTAGTGCAAGTGGTTGACTCCTTATTTTGCTATATTAATAATGCTTTTGATGTAGGAAGAAATTTTTAGCTTAGGAAAACCACCGCTAAAACGTGATATAGTGGTTATGCAGAATACATGCATGAGGCCAAATTTTAAATCGCTCCAATCAGGAGTGGCCCAAGGCAATCTGCTGCCTGAGGCAAGGGATGAGATGGCACCTCCAGCCCCCATGGTGATTTCTGTCAAATCATGTTTGAAAGGGATGAATCTTGTAACATCATCAGCATAGATGACTGAGTTGAGGCCCTGAGTGGATAAGGTCTTGGCTAATGGAGTCATCATAAGGTTGAAAAGGATCGGTGATAGTGGTGATCCTTGAGGTACTCCACAGTCTGCTTTCCACGGGGATGATAGATTTGAATTTAATTTCACTTGGTAAGTTCTGGTGGTAAGGAAACCCTTGATCCAACTGAGCATCTTACCACCAATCCCGAAGTAGTCGAGGAGTCTCAGTAGTATATTATGGTTAACCATGTCAAATGCACTAGACATGTCGAACTGGAGGAGAAGTATGTTGTTGCCTGTTTCTATTACCTGCCTGAATTTGACCATGAGGGTAGTTAACACTGTTTCAGTGCTGTGGCGGGGACGAAAACCCGATTGTGATTCATGTAGTATAGAGAATTTGTGTATGTAATCGCAGGGAAAAGCACCTAGCACATGCGCAGAATATCGACGCTTACCGTGAGACTGTTCTATGCATGTGTTGTGCGCTTTCCTTACCGAGCCGCTTTACAGATTTTCTATGCATCTGATTTACCTGCAGTTTCCTTTGTGAATCGGTCGCTGTTTCAAAAATCGTTAGGTTCACTGGCAGATAGAAATGCGCACGGTGTTTTAATGGCGACTTTTGTGCATCGGGGCCCCAGTGCTGTAATTCTGTGCCCGATAAACTGAGGGCTTATGATAAATTTAACTTTTTTTATTTTCCTCTTTTGAAAGATAGTTGTCAAGCCTACTGAAAGACAGCCTGAAACAGTTCATTCTTATGGGGAGTCCATTGCACATAAAAGGTGTCAGATTTATCAGACACAGAAACAAAAGGCAATCAAACTGAGACACTTTTTGACAACTTAAGTATCAGTTTTCTCACAAAATGATTTGTAATCACATTAAATTGTCAAACAGCAAGAGCCACAGTTTTTCCTACCCTATCCTGAAAATTCTGTCAAATCCCATCTACCCAGCAGTAGAAGAAATAGATGTGATCTCATTCAGACCATAACACTGCTGTTCTTACCTTTTTGAAACAACCCCCAAAATAAATAAAACTGAAAATTTTAAGAGCTGTTTCCAAGCTATCTAGATAAGGGCCCTTTTATTTATTTATTTAGATTTTGCTCACACCTTTTCCAGTAGTAGCTCAAGGTGAGTTACGTTCAGGTACTCTGGATATTTCTCTGTCCCAGGAGGGCTCACACTCTAAGTTTGTACCTGAGGCAACGGAGGGTTAAGTGACTTGCCCAAGATCACAAGGCGCCAGCAGCGGGATTTGAAGCGGCCACCTCTGGATTGCAAGACCGGTGCTCTAACCACTAGGCAGCTCCTCCACTTTTGCTAAGGTCCTTTACTAAAGCTTGGCATGCGCTTAATACTGCACAGCCTATTTTATACCTATGGATCACATGGCACTTAGGGCATGCCGAGCTTTAGTAAAAGGACCCCTTAGTAATATAGCTGCAGTAAAAAGTGACCTTAGCGCACCCTTGTTTGTTTTTGTTTTCATTAGTGGCTGCACGTCAATGTTGCAATTAACGCAGGGCCATTTAAGAAATGTACTGCAGGAGAATTTACTGCCACCTAGGAGGTAGGGACTTCCCTGTTATCTGTGTGCTAACCAATTAATTTGTGGCAGTGTAGATGCACTAAATGGTTAGTGCAGGAATGTCCATTATGTGCCTCTGACATTCCCTAAGAAAATATTTTAAAAAGTATTTAGCGCATGATTAGAATGTGTGCATGGCAAAACTAATGGCAAATGCTTTAGTGCGTCCCATGTTGAGCCATTTTTGCTGCATGAAACATGCAGCTTAGTAAAAAGGCCCCATCGTAAATAATGGCAGATAAAGGCCAGTATGGTCTATCCAGTGTGCCTAGAAAGGTGGCTATGGTTGTATCTACTCCTCGCTGCAGGTTATATCCCCTTCCCTTTGTCATTAGGGTGATACCTGCCACTCTGTGCTGGTTACCCTCCCCCCCTCCATTTATCCCTAGGGTTGTCCAGATAAAATTTAATTTACCACTTAGATGCCCAGATGTCTAGTCTAGCAAGATTCTTCTGCAGGTCCTCACAATCCTTCTTAAGAGCCTTGAATAATTTTGCATCATCTGCAAATTGATTACTTCATTTCTGTCTCTTGGTCATTTATGATATAGCAGAGAGAGGGAGCGAAGCACAAACAAAAAGCAGAAGAAGAAAAAAAAGCACCAAGGGCCTTCAAAAAAAGGGAATCAGAACCTTTAATCATTTTAGAATTGTTTCATCAACATATATGATTAAAGGTTCTGATTCCCTTTTTTTGAAGGCCTTTGGTGCTTTTTTTTGTTCTTCTTCTTGGTCATTTATGAACATGTTAAACAGCACAGGTACTTGTACAGACCCTTGAGGCACTCCGTGCAAGTTACTCCCCCTTTATACTCTTTAAAAAAAAATTTTTTTTAAAAGGCATGAGTCATTAGTGTTTTGCACTGAATGGAAGCACTCTACACTTTTATTTTATCGTCTTGCCTTATAGGGATCCTCTGTGCTTATCCCATTCCTTTTTTGAATTCCGTCACTATTTTTGTCCACACCACCACCTGTGGAAGACCATTCCGGGCATCCACCATCAGTTTCCATTTTTGTTACATTTGTACCCCGCGCTTTCCCACTCATGGCAGGCTCAATGCGGCTTACATGGGGCAATGGAGGGTTAAGTGACTTGCCCAGAGTCACAAGGAGATGCCTGTGCTGGGAATCCAACTCAGTTCCTCAGTTCCCCAGGACCAAAGTCCACCACCCTAACCACTAGGCCACTCCTGTTTAGAGCTCATCCTCTCTTAAAGATTCTGTTGCATGTTGAACAGCTTATCTCTAAAAAGAGCTTACTGGCTTAATAAGATCATTCTTTAGTCAGTCACCTCTTTCTACATGTCTATAAACCAGGCCAAGAGCTGAGGCATATATCCATGTTGTTATACTACTTATCTTCCAAGAATAAATGTAAATATTTCTACTGATGCTTTGGTTTATACTACCAATTTAAAGAGACCATTCAGTACTGGTGTGGGGATATATAGCAATAAATCATCCTTGTAATCCCAAGCACTTACAAGTTGTACATATCATACATAGTAACATAGTAGATGACGGCAGAAAAAGACCTGCATGGTCCATCCAGTCTGCCCAACAAGATAACCTCGTATGTGTATACCTTACCTTGATTTGTACCTGCCTTTTTCAGGGCACAGACTGTACAAGTCTGCCCAACAGTATGTCCCGCCTCCCATCACCGGCTCTGGCACAGACCGTATAAGTCTGCCCTCCACTATCCTCGGCTCCCAACCACCAACCTCTCTTCCCCCACCTGCTCCACCACCCAATTTCGGCTAAGCTTCTGAGGATCCCTTCCTACTGCATAGAATTCTTTTATGCATATCCCACGCATGTTTGAATTCCGTTACCGTTTTCATCTCCACCACCTCCCGTGGGAGGGCATTCCAAGCATCCACCACCCTCTCCGTGAAAAAATACTTCCTGACATCTTTTTTGAGTCTGCCCCCCTTCAATCTCATTTCATACAGTCCAAGCAGATATCCTTAACGCTTTTCTCTTTTTTATATTTACGGGGATCATCAGAATAAATAGCAGCAAATCCCATCTGGGAACAGCGTCCCATATATTATGGCGCTGTATGAATCTTCATAGATCAACCCGATTATTATTTTTTAAAACCTTTTTTTATATATATATCGTTTTCACCAATATTTATCCAATCCTTAAAGTTGCATAAAGCCATAACATTTGAGATGCATTCTGATGTAGCATGGTATAGCATAGTTCATAATACTTAGCTTTGGCAGCGATTTTCAACTGAGTCAAACCTCTGCCAACATGGCCAGGTTTCGTCGTCCTTCTTCAGGGAAGAGGTTTGCTACAACAAAATAGTATAAAATTACAACACTGCTGCCAACTCATTTATAATTCCTTCTCTACATCAACTGAGACTGTACCATCTCATTCTCTGCTTTTGCTCATGAAAAAAATGGCCGCGACGTGTAACACGGGACCAATCTATTAAATAGCTAGCAGCTGATCAGAGCTCTCTATCCTGATAGGGCAACATACTACTAGCTGTCAACCCTCAAATCAGCGACCACCAATCAATTTCAGAATTCAGCCCACCAGGATGCAGGGTCTGTAAGTGAAAAATCCACCTTCGCTCCTTATGGTTTAGTAAACGCCCATGCAGTGGTGTTCCTAAGGGGGCTGGTACCCGGGGCGGATCGCCGAATCGACCCGCCCCCTGGGTGCAGTGCCCCCCCCCCCCCCATGCAGCGTGGACCCCCCCCCCCCCCCCGGCGAAAGGACATCCCCGTGAAGGAACCCCCCCCCCCCCCCCCGCCAGGTGCACGCCGCCAGGGGGGTGCCGCACTCACCTGTCCTCCGTTGTTCCATGCTTCTTCTCTGCCCCGGAACAGGAAGTAACCTGTTCTGGGGCAGAGAAGAAGCATGGAACAACGGAGGACAGGCGCGCACGGCACCCCCCCCGGCGGCGTGCACCCACTGCCCCCCCTAGGAACGCCACTGCGCCCATGCTATACCATGCTACATTAGAATTCATCTCAAATGTTATGGCTTTATGCAACTTTAAGGATTGGATAAACATTGGTGAAAACGATATATATATAAAAAAAGGTTTTAAAAAATAATAATCGGGTTGATCTATGAAGATTCATACAGCGCCATAATATATGGGACGCTGTTCCCAGATGGGATTTGCTGCTATTTATTCCGATGATCCCCGTAAATATAAAAAAGAGAAAAGCGTTAAGGATGTCAGCTTGGACTGTATGATATGTACAACTTGTGAGTGTTTGGGATTACAAGGATGATTTATTGGTTTATACTACAGCGTGTTCTATTGAAGTTTATGGCACGTGATGTTGCACCAAGGAAAGGCTTATAGGTTAAAAATAATCAGATTTTTCTTGTAAAGCTCATCTTTTGGCCATTCCTAATAAGAACTGAAAGCCTTCTTGTTTTTTATTTTATTTTAATTGTATTTGTTTGACGACATTGTCTTAACTGACAGGTCTGTAGGGTTAAATATTCTGGTACAAGCAGAAAACTTCTCATGCCCTAGTTCTATATAAAAAAATGTGCTGCTTCATACCTTATGTCAAAATGGCCAAAAGTACATCTGAAATGCCATTTTTTTTTTTCAATAGTAATTGAATGGGAAAGGTTTATAAGAGTGTCTCTGGATTTTCTAACTCTGCTGATGAAACTTATATTTCTCCATCTGTTTTTCTGTTGCCAACCGATATGGCAAATTGATGGTCTCAATTTGCCCTTCTTTACCTACCATACTCTCTACAGATGACCCCACTAGACAGTGGTTATCAAGCCCTTCACTGGTCCTCATTCAGATAGACAAGTGCTTTCAGTATCAAGAAGATCGCAAGAGTGGCAGATTCTTTCCACTCTTGCCTGATTAAAATCCTGCATTAGGCTTATTAATTTCTCTCATTTTTTGGCATTTTTTTTTTTGTTACATTTGTACCCCGCGCTTTCCCACTCATGGCAGGCTCAATGCGGCTTACATGGGGCAATGGAGTGTTAAGTGACTTGCCCAGAGTCACAAGGAGCTGCCTGTGCCTGAAGTGGGAATCAAACTCAGTTCCTCAGTTCCCCAGGACCAAAGTCCACCACCCTAACCACTAGGCCACATACGGAACATCCTTCTTAGTGAGACTAATAAGACACCTCTAAAAGCTACAATCCATCCAAAACACTATGGTGAGGCTTCTGCAGCATTTTAGCAAATTCGCACATGTGTCTCCCTTACTAGACACATAGCAGTGACTCCCTTTCAGTTATAGAATTCCATTTGACATTGCTACTTGTCCATAAGGCATTTTTATGGGCCTTCCTTATCTCCAGTATGCTGTTATAGACCAAGATCACTACAATAAAACCTTTGCCACCTGCATCCTGTGCCAAAGACTTGTGATGAAGTAACTCAGTGATCTGCTTTCTTTTTTTTTTTTTAATGTCTCTCTGCTCTGGGGCTCTTCCTCTATATTTACAAACAGAATCTTCATACCCCTAAATTCAGGCAGGACCTGTATACTATAAACCAGTGCTTTTGGAGGTGTACTGGGTCTGGGAGATTGATGTGCTTCTCTCTCTTCTGCCTTCCCCAGCTTTATCTCTCTCTTTCTCAGCTAGCAGGTGGAGGTAGAGAACTGAAAACTGAGCTGAAACAGAAACACAATTTCCTTGATCAGCCAATCTCTTCGCATCCAGTCTGCCCCCTCAATTTTCTGTTTCTAGCAGGTGGATGTTCACACTTTTCACCCTCTTTCTGAAATCTTTCCTCCCGGTCCCCAGTTGAGCTTTGCAGGTGGCTTGAGTCTTCAGAGATCCCTGTGTGGTTCCCCGCAAATTTACTTCTTCCCTTCCTTCACATCACCCCTGTTTCCAATACAACAACCTTAAAAAAAAAAAAAAAAAAGGAGAAGGAAAGATGTTTTATGGAGAGCATGGGGCAGAGTATCAATCCTGAGCCTATCTCATCTGTGGTAAGACTTTTGAAGACTTTGAGCTTCGCGGGGGTGGTGGGGGTGGGGGGAGCAGCTGGCAGAGGTAAGTCTGACTAAAGTTGCTGAGCTGCAAGGCCAGGCTTCTACATGGGATGTTGCTAGTGGAAGAGTAGCCTAGTGGTTAGTGCAGCGGACTTTGATCCTGTGCAACTGAGTTCAATTCCCACTGCAGCTCCTTGTGACTCTGGGCAAGTCACTTAACCCTCCATTGCCCCTGGTACAAAATAAGTACCTGAATATATGTAAACCGCTTTGAATGTAGTTGCAAAATACCACAGAAAGGCAGTATATCAAGTCAAATTTCCCTTTTCCTATTAAAGCAGTATGTCTTGATTGTATCAAAGGCTGCTGATATGTCAAATTGTAACAGAACCATCTGTTTACTTTTGCTTAATGCCTCCCCTTAACTTCTGTCAATGCTAATAAGAGCGTTTCCATACTATAATAATATCTAAATCCATACTGTGAGTCAGGCAACAAATTAAATTTCTGTATATAATCCGACAGCTGAAAAGTAGCTATAAATTCAACGAATTTTATAAAAAAAAGGTATACTTGCCATATGTCTAAACTTAATAACCTGAGAAAGATTTGATCCAGTAACCTTTGAGATGGGAGTTAGTACATTTTCTCCCATAGCTGGAGAAAAACAGCCCTGTTCTAGAATCAAATTAACCCAATATACTAACCATTGTAAGGAGCCTAAAGGTGGATCCTTCATCAAAATAACAGGGTGTTTGTCTAAAGGGCAGGAAAGGGAAATGGGACTTGATATACCGCCTTTCTGTGGTATTTTGCAACTACATGCAAAGCGGTTTTACATATATTCAGGTACTTATTTTGTACCAGGGGCAATGGAGGGTTAAGTGACTTGCCTAGAGTCACAAGGAGCTGCAGTGGGAATTGAACCCAGTTCCCCAGAATCAGAGTCCACTGCACTAACCACTAGGCTACTCCTCCACTAGCAACATTCCATGTAGAAGCCTGGCCTAGCGGCCGCGCAGGCTTCTGTTTCTGTGAGTCTGACGTCCTGCACATACATGCAGGATGTCAGACTCACAGAAACAGAAGCCTGCGCGGCTGCGTTGCTGATCTGCAAGGGCAGGCTTCTGCATGGAATGTTCCTAGTGGAATAGCAACATTCCATGAGAATCTCCAATAGTAGCAGCATTCCATGTAGAATCTCAAGTAGGGAAAGGGAAATGGGACTTGATATACCGCCTTTCTGAGGTTTTTGCAACTACATTCAAAGCTGTTTACATATATTCAGGTACTTATTTTGTACCAGGGGCAATGGAGGGTTAAGTGACTTGCCCAGAGTCACAAGGAGCTGCAGTAGGAATCGAACCCAGTTCCCCAGGATCAAAGTCTGCTGCACTAACCACTAGGCTACTCCTCCATTGAAGACACTGAAAGATGCTTTTCCAAGGGAATAATAGCAGCAGCAGAAATCGGACCAAATGAAGACCATACTCTATTGCCGGGAATCAGATGGCAATTCCCCATAAGCCTCGTCAGCCTAGCCAGGCTTTTCTAAAGAAATAAGATGGATGCAGATCATAGTTGTTGCACACTCAAGATGTTGGGGAGCAGTATTGACAAACATATTTGCTCAAGATCAGAGCTTCAGTGAAGATCTTGTCATATGAATATTTTGACAGGAAAATAGTATTCAATGTATACATTTTCTAGACTTTCTCAAACTTTTGATTTTGTAAAGGTTGTTTAATATAACATGGTGATAAAATTGAACCTAACAAGGAAGTACAATAATTACATTGGTGATGAGACCACAAACGTTTTGAGTCCTGTTTATTGCGTATGATGGTCATATTCAAGGGGGACATGAACAAACATGCAAATTGGCTTAGCATATTTGCTGTACATCGAGAACAATGGAAAAGGAAAACAAAAAATATTTAATTTCTCAACAGCAGTGAGCTTCATCAATAGGTAAGTACATAAGTATTGCCATACTGGGAAAGACCAAAGGTCCATCGAGCCCAGCATCCTGTTTCCAACAGTGGAGATCCCCAAAAAGTACAAAACATTTTATACTGCTTATCCCAGAAATAGTGGATTTCCCCCAAGTCCATTGAATAACGGTCTATGGACTTTTCCTTTAGGAAGCCGTGCAAACCTTTTTAAAATTCTGCTAAGCTATTACAACAATGGAAGAAAACAGCAAAAAAAAAAGCACCGAGGGCCTTCAAAATCAAGATAGCAAGCAAATCTTTATTCCAAGACCCGACACGGGCCATGATTTGGCCTGAACGTCTGCGTCAGGGGTCTGTTAAAATAATACAAACATATACACTTCATATTGAAAGACATCCACATAAACTCAACACGTGAAATCAACACAAATTAAGAACCTAAAGTGGAACTCATGAAATACATATAAACTATGCGGCTTAACATGCCATAGATTTTGAGTACATGAGCACATTGAAAAGTAAAATGAATGATAAGAATCCATGAAAAATGAAGCTAAAAGGCGGTGTAGAATGTGACATAAAATATGAGAGATGACCATACAAGTGAGTGGTGAATGAGTGAGAAAACAAATCATTTAATCTAAATGTCATGCGATAGGTTTTTGTGACCAGAATTCTTTCTGATAAATGTGAAATAAAATAAACATCTCTGTGGTTGAACCGGTTCAGTTGGTACTCACCAATCTGTACAGTTCAGTGCGTGGGTGCTATCCAATATAAGTCTTCAATAGGTTGTAAAATGGCAAATATAAATTGAAGTCTAAATTAAAAAAAAAAAACTCGTGTGACGGCCATTTCATAGGAGACATGAACAAATATGCAAAGTGGCTCAGCATATTTACAGTACGTCGAGAACAATGGAGAAAAGAAAACAAAAAATGTTTAATTTGTCAACAGCAGTGAGCTCCATCAATAGATCAAATTTTCATGCCACAGAAAGGTCACTAAGAGGTGTATTTTCAAAGCACTTATACTTACAAAGTTCCATAGTAACCTATAGAACTTTGTAAGTGCTTTGAAAATGAGCCCCTAGGTATAGTGATGGAAGAAAAGGCATAGGTAGCTGTTTAGTCAGAGAATTTAGATTACCTTTTCACTTACTGGTTACTGTTGGGTTTTTGTTTTTGTCTCTTTATGGAAGATCAGTTACATAAGACCATAAGTGTTGCTATACTGGGACACACCAAAGATTTATGGCAGGATCCAAAACAGCAAAATAGATTTTATAGTTTATTAACAATTTTCTGTACTGCACAGACCAGCAGAGCTTGGCAGTTTACAGGCTAAACAAATGTTATAAAGAAACTTTAATTTATATAACAGAAAAGGGCACCAATCACACAAGAAACTAGAAATGGAAAAAGGCAAAATAAAAAAATCAATAAACTATAACAGAACTAAAATTACAAGTTCAACAGAACAAACAGAAGTAAAATAATAAAATTAAGGGAAAGTGAAAGGGAAATGGGACTTGATATACTGCCTTTCTGTGGTTTTTTGCAACTACATTCAAAGCCGTTTACCTAGTATATACAGGTACTTATTTGTACCTGGAGCAACGGAGGGTTAAGTGACTTGCCCAGAGTCACAAGGAACTGCAGTGGGAATTGAACTCAGTTCCCCAGAATCAGACTATGCTGCACTAACCACTAGGCTACTCCTCAACTAGCAACATTCCATCTAGAATCTCAAATAGTAGCAACCACTAGGCTACTCTTCCACTCCTTGGAATTCCGGAATCTTGCTATTCTTTGAGGTTCTACATGGAATGTTGCTACTCTTTGAGATTGTGCATGGAATCTTGTTAATTGCACTTGATATACTGCCTTTCTGTGGTATTTTGCAACTACATTCAAAGCAGTTTACATATATTCAGGTACTTATTTTGTACCAGGGGCAATGGAGGGTTAAGTGACTTGCCCAGAGTCACAAGGAGCTGCAGTGGGAATCGAATCCAGTTCCCCAGAATCAGAGTCCGCTGCACTAACCACTAGGCTGCCCCTCCACTAGCAGCATTCCATGCAGAATCTCAACTAGGGAAAAGGAAATGGGACTTTTGATATACTGCCTTTCTGTGGTTTTTTTGCAACTACATTCAAAGCCGTTTACCTTGTATATACAGGTACTTATTTGTACCTGGAGCAACGGAGGGTTAAGTGACTTGCCCAGAGTCACAAGGAACTGCAGTGGGAATTGAACTCAGTTCCCCAGAATCAGACTCTGCTGCACTAACCACTAGGCTACTCCTCCACTAGCAACATTCCATCTAGAATCTCAAATAGTAGCAACCACTAGGCTACTCTTCCACTCCTTGGGATTCCGGAATCTTGCTATTCTTTGAGGTTCTACATGGAATGTTGCTACTCTTTGAGATTGTGCATGGAATCTTGTTAATTGCACTTGATATACTGCCTTTCTGTGGTATTTTGCAACTACATTCAAAGCAGTTTACATATATTCAGGTACTTATTTTGTACCAGGGGCAATGGAGGGTTAAGTGACTTGCCCAGAGTCACAAGGAGCTGCAGTGGGAATCGAATCCAGTTCCCCAGAATCAGAGTCCGCTGCACTAACCACTAGGCTGCCCCTCCACTAGCAGCATTCCATGCAGAATCTCAACTAGGGAAAAGGAAATGGGACTTTTGATATACTGCCTTTCTGTGGTTTTTTTTGCAACTACATTCAAAGCCATTTACCTTGTATATACAGGTACTTATTTGTACCTGGAGCAACGGAGGGTTAAGTGACTTGCCCAGAGTCACAAGGAACTGCAGTGGGAATTGAACTCAGTTCCCCAGAATCAGACTCTGCTGCACTAACCACTAGGCTACTCCTCCACTAGCAACATTCCATCTAGAATCTCAAATAGTAGCAACCACTAGGCTACTCTTCCACTCCTTGGGATTCTGGAATCTTGCTATTCTTTGAGGTTCTACATGGAATGTTGCTACTCTTTGAGATTGTGCATGGAATCTTGTTAATTGCGCTTGATATACTGCCTTTCTGTGGTATTTTGCAACTACATTCAAAGCAGTTTACATATATTCAGGTACTTATTTTGTAATTAACAGTGACCACTGCGTACCCTAGGAATAACCAGTAGATTTTCCCCAAGTCCACCTTAATAATGCTTTATGGACTTTTCTTCCAAGAACTTGTCCAAACCTTTTTTTAAACCCTACTGTTCTAACAGCTCTTAACAGCACTCTCTGGCAACAAACTCCAGAGCTTAATTATACATTGAGTGAAGAAATATTTTCTCTGATTTGTGCTAAATGTACTATTTAGGGACTCATTTTCAAAGCACTTAGACTTACAAAGTTCCATAGTAACCTGTGGAACTTTTAAGCGCTTTGAAAATATGCATTATAGTAACTCAATTGCTTGCCCTGAAGTCTTTGTACTTTTGGAAAGAGTAAACAAGCGATTCACTTCTTACTTACTAAGCAAACCGTGGGTCCCGGAACTTCTAGATGTTGGCCTAAAATTTTCTTTTGTATCCAAAACTAAGATATCTGAACTTTGATGGCATAGAAGTTGAAATAACACAGAGTTGTGATGGGACATAAAGTAAAAAATTAAAAAAAAGTTTTTTAAATGGGGAGCCTGAGCCTCACGTTTGGTACTTATCAACAGTTGACTGGCACAGCGTTCAGTACTATCTACTTCAAGAATACAACTCAACATCGGAACCCCTACACACAAGCTAGTAAATCTAATATAGCAGAATATCCCACTACTACTGTTCTGTTCCCTGACAGCCTTGCACTAGTTCATAACGTGATCCTAAAATGTGTGTAATGTCTTTTACTGTTATTCTAATTTCTTTCGCTGCTGCAGTCTCTCATTGTAAAGATATATGAGCAAGGCACTGTGGTTAATGTAGTTCACAGGCAGTGCAGTCACACTTGCTTGGTTGTGCAAGAGTTGTTACCACTGGTTGTAAGGCTGCCTGGACCTCCCCTCTCTCTCTCTGCCAAACTTGGCACTTCTGTTTTCCTGTTCAGCCTTACTATCTCTGTCCTAAGAGGTCAGCCAGGTATGACCTTTCCTTCATATCTCTAGGACCACCCCTTGCCACCCGATGGCAAGCTCTGTTCCCACTGGCCTCTATCTGCCCCCCCACCCCCCCCCCCCCGAGCCTATAAAAAGCCCCATCACCTCTTTGTCCTTTCAGCCATGAGGTATGCTAACACCATCCAGCCAGGGGCATGGAGATGACCCCATCTCGCTCCAGACAGCTCTGTCCTGCTGAAAATCCCTGTAACGAACCTGGATTTTTTTATCCTGTAAATATCTTCTTCCAAATGAGATATCGCACATTGCAGTCACCCAGCTTTGGACTATTTCTACCTGTTCAACTACTTTCCCCTCCCCCTGCAATACAACTACCTCTCTTCAAATCTCCACCTCCCACAGCCTCCAGATTAAGAAGTCTCTGTATCCTGAACATCAATTTACTCACAGATAATCTGTGATTTATTCAATAAAAGAGACTTCATAAAATAATAGAGACTTCAGGTGATTGCTGTGCCAGGGTTATGCTCCATGATATTGGGGCTTCTAATTACCAAGCTCCAAGAGTCATGACAACTACTTCTCATTTTTTTTATAGAAGGCACAGTAGTGATCTAAAACTTTCTTAAGCCTTGGACTTGTTACGCATTGAATATGTAAGCAGCTTGAGCATGCTTGCTATTTTCAATTCCCTTACTGGCAGATGACATTTAATGTGAGCAAATGCAAAGTGATGCATGTGGGAAAGAGTTCCCCATTATTTTTTGCTACATTTGTACCCCGCGCTTTCCCACTCATGGCAGGCTCAATGCGGCTTACATGGGGCAATGGAGGGTTAAGTGACTTGCCCAGAGTCACAAGGAGCTGCCTGTGCCTGAAGTGGGAATGGAACTCAGTTCCTCAGGACCAAAGTCCACCACCCTAACCACTAGGCCACTCCTCCTCACCATCCAGGAAAAGGATCTAGATGTCTTTGTTGAATACACATTGAAACCCTCCGCACAGTGTGCAGCGGCGGCTAAGAAAGCAAACAATGTTAGGAATTATTAGGAAAGGAATGGAAAAGAAAAATGAGAATGTTATAATGCCGTTATATTGCTCCATGGTGCGACCGCACCTTGAATGCTGTGTGCAATTCTGGTCAACCCATCTCAAAAAAGATCTTTAAACATTTTTTAAAAAGGTACAGAGAAGGGTGACGAAAATGATAAAGGGGATGGGAAGAATTCCTTATGAGGAAAGGCTGACGTGGCTCGGGCTCCACAGCTAGGGGAGATATGTTAGAGGTCTATAAAATACCGAATGGAGTGGAACAGGTAGACGTAGATCGCTTGTTTCCTTTCCATTCATACTAGAAGTAGAGGGCATGCAGTAAAGTTACTGAGTAATACATAAATGTTTCTTCACTCAGTGTGTAATTAAACTCTGAAATTTGTTGCCAGAGAATATGGTAAAAGCAAATAGCTTAGCGGGGTTTAAAAAATGTTTGGATAATTTCCTCAAAGGAAAGTCCATAAGCCATTATTAAGATGGACTTGGGGAAAATCCACTGCTTAGTTCTAGGATAAACTGCATAAAGTCTGTTTTACAGTTTTGGGATCTTTCCAGGTACTTGTGACCTGGATTGGCCACTGTTGGAAACAGGATACTGGGCTTGATGGACCTTTGGTCTATCCAAGTATGGTAACACTTATGTTCTTATGTTATGTATTTTCCTCTACTGTTTCCGCCAGAAGGACATTCCAGACATCCACCACTCTATGAAATAATATTTCTTGATATTTTGGATCACCCTTGGAGTGTCACATTATAACCTCTAGTTCAACTACATCCCTTCCTTTGAAACAAGTTTGTTTCCTGTTCATTAACACCTTGTAGGTTTTTAAATGTCTCTGTGTAATCCACACATTTTACCTTTCATTTAGACTATGCTTCTTTAGATCCTTAATTCTCATCTCGTATAGTTTTTGCTGCAGTTCTCTCACTATTTTGGTTGCTTTTTCCCTGTAACCCCCTCTCTTTACTCTGAGATATGGCATTCAGAATTGAACACTGCTAGATCAAGAAGTGGTCATTGGCTGATAACTTATTTGTAAGGGGGGAGAGGACGTAGCCTAATGGTTAGAGCAATAGGCATAGAACCAGAGAAGGCAGGGTTCACGGTCTGCCTCTGCCATTGACGTTCTTTGTGATGATGGGCAAGCAGCTTTATCTTCCATTGCTTCAGGTATCCACTTTCCCCCCTCCCCCTTTACAAAGCTGCAGCAGCTGCCAGTGCAGTAATGCTGACGGGCTATTGGCATTACTGCGCGGCTTTATAAAAGGGGGGGGGGGGTAGATTGCAAACTCATTGAGGCAGGACATGCTGTACTTCTGTGCTGCCTGTATCCAGTAACATAGTAGATGACGGCAGAAAAAGACCTGCACGGTCCATCCAGTCTGCCCAACAAGATAAACTCATATGTGCCACTTTTTGTGTATACCTTACCTTGACTTGTACCTGTCTTTTTCAGGGCACAGACCGTATAAGTCTGCCCAGCACTATCCCCGCCCCCCCAACCACCAGCCCCGCCTCCCACCACTGGCTCTGACAGACCGCATAAGTCTGCCTAGCACTATCCCCGCCTCCCACTACCGGCTCTGCCACCCAATCTCAGCTAAGCTCCTGAGGATCCCTTCCTTCCGAACAGGATTCCTTTATGTTTGTCCCACGCATGTTTGAATTCCGTTACCGTTTTCATCACCACCACCTCCCGCGGGAGGGCATTCCAAGCATCCAACACTCTCTACGTGAAAAAATACTTCCTGACATTTTTCTTGAGTCTGCCCCCCCTTCAATCTCATTTCATGTCCTCTCGTTCTACTCTCTTCGCATCTCCGGAAAAGGCTCGTTTGTGGATTAATACCTTTCAAATGTTTGAACGTCTGTATCATATCACCCCTGTTTCTCCTTTCCTCCAGAGTATACACGTTCAGGTCCGCAAGTCTCTCCTCATTCGTCTTGTAACGCAAATCCCATACCATTCTCGTAGCTTTTCTTTGCACCGCTTCAATTCTTTTTACATCCTTAGCAAGATACGGCCTCAAAAACTGAACACAATACTCCAGGTGGAGCCTCACCAACGACTTATACAGGGGCATCAACACCCCCTTTCTTCTGCTGGTCACACCTCTCTCTATACAGCCTAACAACCTTCTAGCTATGGCCACCGCCTTGTCACACTGTTTCGTCGCCTTCAAATCCTCAGATACTATCACCCCAAGATACCTCTCCCCGTCCGTACTTATCAGACTCTCCTCGCCTAACACATACGTCTCCCGTGGATTTCTACTCCCTAAGTGCATCACTTTGCATTTCTTCGCATTGAATTTTAATTGCCAATAAGTGGTGATATTCCTTTAGGGATGTTACTGTTATTTTTCTGACTGACTGATACTTGTTTGGCAGTTGTTTTTGTTTATGACTTAAAATAAATAAATATGTTTTAATAAATAGGTAGTGATATTTTTGGTACAGACCCAGTTGTGTGTGTAACAGAAGAAATTTGTTTTGTTAATTCTTTTCTATGGACTCTCCTATGTACCTGAATATACTAACCTTACCCAACCCTAATATCAAATTGTATTTGTTTCCATACCGGACTTGGCAATCGCCTTTACGGTATTATGTAAGCCACATTGAGCCTGCAAATAGGTGGGAAAATGTGGGATACAAATGTAACAAATAAATAAAATAAATTATGATTACAGGTCTTGTGGGAGAGATGCTGGTCACTGTGTCTGTCAGGAAATGCTCTCTGAGTTGGCCTGACATCATTATGAAGTTTTTTTTTCACTGCCTGAGACACTGCATTGGAGAAACTATAGGTCTCTACTGTGAGCAGCTGCAGACTACTCACAGTGTCCCTATTAATGCTTAGCTCTCGGAGAGAGAGAGAGAATTATCATTTCTATAGCGCTACTAGATGTACGCAGCGCTGTACACTTGAACATGAAGAGACAGTCCCTGCTCGAAAGAGCTTACAATCTAATCAGGACAAATAAGGGTAAGGAAATTAATAAGGTGGGAAAGATAAAACATGCAAGGGTGAATAGGGGTTAAGAGTTAAAAGCAGCATCAAAAATGGTGAGCTTTTAGCTTAGATTTGAAGACGGCCAGAGATGGAGCTTGACGTACCGGCTCAGGAAGTCTATTCCAGGCATATGGTGCAGCAAGATAAAAGGAACAGAGTCTGGAGTTGGCAGTGGAGGAGAGTGCAGATAAGAGAGATTTACCCAGTGAACGTAGAGAGAGATAAGAGTGGAGAGGTACTGAGGAACTGAGGAGTGAATGCACTTGTAAGTCAATAAGAGGAGTTTCAACTGTATGCGGAAAGGGATAGGAAGCCAGTGAAGTGACTTGAGGAGAGGGCTAGTATGAGCATAACGACACTGGCGGAATATTAGTCATGCAGCAGAATTTTGAACAGATTGAAGAGGAGAGAGATGGCTAAGTGGGAGACCTGTGAGAAGCATGTTGCAATAGTCTAAGTGAGAGATCATAAGAGTATGGATAAGGGTTTTGGTAGTGTGCTCAGAAGAGAGATGCCATTCTGCTCTTAATCTCAAAGCATGGAGAATCTGGAACCTTTGACAGTCCCTGTGACCCACTGCTCCTGAAATCTACCACAAGGGTGAAGATAAATTTCCTAAAGCAGTAACCAACCCCCAATAGAAGAACCTAAACCAACTTTGAAGGGACACAGCCAGAACCCAGTTTTGCACACTGGGTGATGGTGGGGGGGGGGGGGGGGGGGGGGAGACCCCCAGCTAATTCCTCAACCCATACTACCTACCAGAAGAGGGAAGGGCTGCCTGAACAGTATTGCTTAAAGCTTTGGATCAACCACGATCATTAGTGGAAGACTGCTCCAGAAACATTGCCATGCAACCCAGGATTTTGGCGTTTAAGATACCAGAAGATTATATTGTCCCCAGAATTGAGGCCAACATGTGCCGCGCAGAGTGGAAACTCTCGAAAAGCAAGGCTACCACATAATGGCCCTATTTTGAACTGGTCTGATCAGGTAAGAATACCAGCCAGAGTAGCATCACTTACCTCCATCATGCAAGACTCACCAGCCATTAATCCATGTACTGATTCTTTAGAGCCAACACTGTGCAAGGGAGCTCTCATTTGAGTCTCATATTTCCTCTGAATAAAAATGGGCTTTGTCGCAGATAAAAAAAAATGTGTGACCTAATCAATTTTCGGAAATCACTGAAGACCTACCTCTTCAACAGAGCAAACCGTAACGATCCATCATATGAACTCTAAAACATTACCGCTTTATCTGTTATTCCGATAATGATCTCTTTATACTTTATGCTTTACCCCATTATGTTACCCATGTTCTTATGTAATTACTAATTGTATTCTGTAATTTATGAATGTAATTTATTCTGATATGGCGATAGCCATGGCGGAACAATGTAAGCCACATTGAGCCTGCAAATGGGTGGGAAAATGTGGGATACAAATGCAACAAATAAATAAAGCATAACACCTTTAGGGTCCTGTTGACTAAGCTGCGTTATAGGTGCATTAGAATCTTTAACGCTCCTTAACCATGTGTGCGCATTAACCGTGTACTCGTCTACAATATCCCTATAGGCACCTACATGGTTAGCACGTGCGCTAATTGTTGGTGCGTTAAAAGTGCTAACGTGCCTTAGTAAACAGGGCCCTTGTTGCGCTAAGCGTTAGTAATTGGGGGCCACTGTGCATTGGGGTTAATGTTATTAAAAAAAGAAAACTGAGAGACAAAATTGCTTTTTGTTTTATTATAGAAACGCCTGTAAGTTATTTTTAGTTGCATTTCCCCGCTATATTTTTTCTCTATTAATGCTCCTCTCATGATGTTTGTTTCCTACAGCCCGAAAGAAGTTGGATCAGATGGAAAATGGCAGCTGTGACCGTGAAGTGAGCAGTATGGGAAGCCGTTCTAGCTCCTCAGGTAAAACTCTGTAATAGCTTCTGTCTAGGACTACTACTACTACTACTACTACTACTTAGCATTTCTATAGCGCTGCCAGGGTTACGCAGCGCTGTACAAGTTTAAACACGGGGAGGGACAGTACCTTAGGAGCTGAGCCATTACTGGGGGAAGCAAATATACTTCTCTGTTGACAGTCATACATTTTGAGAAGATGACAAATGGGAGTGTTGAATATGTTAATGAGTAGGATAGTGGGCAGTTTCTCCGTTTGGGTTAGTTTTGCGCATATCATGATAGTAATTAACCTAGTTCCTAAGCCAGGGCATATGGAATATGATCTCAGTCTCTCAAATTTACTGTTAACGTTTGTTGTACTACTTGAATTGTACCAACGAGAGCTGCTTTCTGGAGTTCATAAGATATAACATGTATAGGCAGTTTATCCAGGTGTGTGCTTGGAAGTTTTTTGATCAAACCTGTGGCACCCAAAACAGTGGGGAAATATTTCTGTGTCTTTCTGCCACATTTTCTTAGTCTCAGACTGCGTTTTTTGGTACTTGAAGATCCTCTCTCTCTGCACGCGATTCACCGAGTAATCACTTGGGACCTCCATCATCAATGCCATTCTGACGTTTTCCTCTTTTTACCACTATATCAGGTTTTCTAGCATCCAGCTTTTTATTGGTTGGGTTAGGGATGTCCCAGGTGATCATAACTTCTTCATTTCCCACAATTCTCTTAGAGTCATGATCCCAGTTCTTTTCCTTGTGCTATAAAACTTCTTGTTTTTGTTATTTGTTTTTGTTACATTTGTACCCCGCGCTTTCCCACTCATGGCAGGCTCAATGGAGGGTTAAGTGACTTGCCCAGAGTCACAAGGAGCTGCCTGTGCCTGAAGTGGGAATCCAACTCAGTTCCTCAGGACCAAAGTCCACCACCCTAACCACTAGGCCACTCCTCCACTGTTGCTACTATTTGAGATTCCATGTAGAAGTCGGTCCTTGCAGATCACCCAGATCGATCACCAATGTGGCCGCGCAGGCTTCTGCTTCTGTGAGTTTGACGTCCTGCACGTATGTGCAGGATGTCAGACTCACAGAAACAGAAGCCTGCGCAGCCTTCTACATGGAATGTTGCTAGTGGAATAGCAACATTCCATGTAGAACCTCCAATAGTAGCAACACCTGCCTCCCACTTAGCCATCTATACCCCCTTCAGTCTGTTCAGAACTCTGCTGCACGTCTCATATTCCGCCAGAACCGATATACTCATATCACCCCTCTCCTCAGGTCACTTCACTGGCTTCCGATCAGATACCGCATTCAATTCAAGCTTCTCCTTCTTACCTACAAATGCACTCAGTCTGCTGCCCCTCACTATCTTTCTACCCTCATCTCCCCTTACGTTCCCGCCCGTAACCTCCGTTCACAGGATAAATCCCTCCTCTCAGTACCCTTCTCCACCACCGCCAACTCCAGGCTCCGCTCATTCTGTCTCGCCTCACCCTATGCTTGGAACAACCTTCCTGAACCCTTACGCCAAGCCCCCTCCCTGCCCGCCTTCAAGTCTTTGCTTAAAGCCCACCTCTTCAATGCTGCATTCGGCACCTAACCCTTACCGTTCAGTGAATCCAGACTGCCCCTATCGGACCGACCGTTCACTTGTCTATTAGATTGTAAGCTCTTTGAGCAGGGACTGTCTCTCTTTGTTAAATTGTACAGCGCTGCGTAACCCTAGTAGCGCTCTAGAAATGTTAAGTAGTAGTAGTAGAAGTCGGCCCTTGCAGATTACCAATGTGGCCGCGCAGGCTTCTGCTTCTGTGAGTCTGACGACCTGCACATACGTGCAGGACGTCAGACTCACAGAAACAGAAGCCTGCGCAGCCTTCTACATGGAATGTTGCTAGTGGAATAGCAACATTCCATGTAGAATCTCCAATAGTAGCAACATTCCATGTAGAATCTCCAATAGTATCTATTTTATTTTTGTTGCATTTGTACCCCGCGCTTTCCCACTCATGGAAGGCTCAATGCGGCTTACATGGGGCAATGGAGGGTTAAGTGACTTGCCCAGAGTCACAAGGAGCTGCCTGTGCCTGAACTGGGAATCAAACTCAGTTCCTCAGTTCCCCAGGACCAAAGTCCACCACCCCAACCACTAGGCCACTCCTCCACTCAGCACTTTGCAGTCAGCCACAAGATGAGGAACTGTTTCTAGCTCTTTCTTACAGAATCTACAAATGTCTGTTGCACTAGTTTTTTCAATACTTGCTGTAAACCATCTTGTTCGTAATCCGCTATCCTGGGCTGCAACTATCCTTAGATTTAAGATAACCTTTCCATAACCATTCATGTGTCCGATGTTGATCCATGAATAGTTCCTGGAGTAGCATTTTGTATTTCCTGCTGTACTTACGAATTTGCCACTTGTTGTTTCTCCCCTACTGATCCAATTCCATGAAGAGTTTTTTTTCTCTTCCTTGGCAAATTCTGTTGCTTCCCTCCCTTTTGGCACCTACGCCTTTTCAACCATTCCTTCTACTCGTCAGAATGCTTGTCCAAGTTGAATGATGGAACTGGATTCTGGAATTTTCTTTCCTATTTCAGCACCTTTTGTTCATTGGGATCTGATGATGCCATTAGGTAAGCCTGGAGGCCTAGGATGATAGCTTGATAAGTTTAGTCTATTTATATGAGACCCATCCTTCCTTCAGATCTAGGAGTGTACAGTCTAGACATACACTGATTCTTATAGATGACCTCATGGACATGGAAGGTTTTTCTAGTTTGCACATCTTTTCAAGGTCTTTAAGACAACCAGTCTACAATACCAAAGATATACGAGAGTGCAGGAAGTGCCAGTTGATTAATAGCCTATATTAATAGTGGAGGAGTGGCCTAGTGGTTAGGGTGGTGGACTTTGGTCCTGAGGAACTGAGTTTGATTCCCACTTCAGGCACAGGCAGCTCCTTGTGACTCTGGGCAAGTCACTTAACCCTCCATTGCCCCATTGAGCCTGCCATGAGTGGGAAAGCGCGGGGTACAAATGTAACAAAAATAAAATAGATACTATTGGAGATTCTACATGGAATGTTGCTACTATTGGAGATTCTACATGGAATGTTGCTATTCCACTAGCAACATTCCAAGTAGAAGGCTGTGCAGGCTTCTGTTTCTGTGAGTCTGACGTCCTGCACGTCAGACTCACAGAAGCAGAAGCCTGCGCGGCCACATTGGTGATCTGCAAGGGCTGACTTCTACATGGAATGTGCGGGGAACTGGGCAAGTCACTTAACCCTCCATTGCCCCATGTAAGCCGCATTGAGCCTGCCATGAGTGGGAAAGCGCAGGGTACAAATGTAACAAAAATAAAATAGATACTATTGGAGATTCTACATGGAATGTTGCTACTATTGGAGATTCTACATGGAATGTTGCTATTCCACTAGCAACATTCCAAGTAGAAGGCTGCGCAGGCTTCTGTTTCTGTGAGTCTGACGTCCTGCACGTACGTGGAATAGCAACATTCCATGTAGAATCTCAAATAGTAGCAACAGTGGAGGAGTGGCCTAGTGGTTAGGGTGGTGGACTTTGGTCCTGAGGAACTGAGTTTGATTCACACTTCAGGCACAGGCAGCTCCTTGTGACTCTGGACAAGTCACTTAACCCTCCATTGCCCCATGTAAGCCGCATTGAGCCTGCCATGAGTGGGAAAGCGCAGGGTACAAATGTAACAAAAAACAATTGATACTATTGGAGATTCTACATGGAATGTTGCCACTATTGGAGATTCTACATGGAATGTTGCTATTCCACTAGCAACATTCCATGTAGAAGCCTGCGCGGCCACATTGGTGATCTGCAAGGACCGACTTCTACATGGAATGTTGCTAGTGGAATAGCAACATTCCATGTAGAATCTCCAATAGTAGCAACAGTGGAGGAGTGGCCTAGTGGTTAGGGTGGTGGACTTTGGTCCTGAGGAACTGAGTTCGATTCCAACTTCAGGCACAGCAGCTCCTTGTGACTCTGGGCAAGTCACTTAACCCTCCATTGCCCCATGTAAGCCGCATTGAGCCTGCCATGAGTGGGAAAGCGCGGGGTGCAAATGTAACAAAAATAAAATAGATACTATTGGAGATTCTACATGGAATGTTGCTATTCCACTGGCAACATTCCATGTAGAAGTCGGCCCTTGCAGATCACCAATGTGGCCGCGCAGGCTTCTGCTTCTGTGAGTGGCCTAGTGCAGGACGTCAGACTCACAGAAGCAGAAGCCTGCGCGGCCACATTGGTGATCTGCAAGGACCGACTTCTACATGGAATGTTGCCAGTGGAATAGCAACATTCCATGTAGAATCTCAAATAGTAGCAACAGTGGAGGAGTGGCCTAGTGGTTAGGGTGGTGGACTTTGGTCCTGGGGAACTGAGGAACTGAGTTCAATTCCCACTTCAGGCACAGGCAGCTCCTTGTGACTCTGGGCAAGTCACTTAACCCTCCATTGCCCCATTTAAGCCGCATTGAGCCTACCATGAGTGGGAAAGCGCGGGGTACAAATGTAACAAAAATAAAATAGATACTATTGGAGATTCTACATGGAATGTTGCTACTATTGGAGATTCTACATGGAATGTTGCTATTCCACTAGCAACATTCCATGTAGAAGGCTGCGCAGGCTTCTGTTTCTGTGAGTCTGATGTCCTGCACGTACGTGCAGGACGTCAGACTCACAGAAGCAGAAGCCTGCGCGGCTACAATGGTGATCTTCAAGGGCCGACTTCTACATGGAATGTTGCCAGTGGAATAGCAACATTCCATGTAGAATCTCAAATAGTAGCAACAGTGGAGGAGTGGCCTAGTGGTTAGGGTGGTGGACTTTGCTCCTGAGGAACTGAGTTCAATTCCCACTTCAGGCACAGGCAGCTCCTTGTGATTCTGGGCAAGTCACTTAACCCTCCATTGCCCCATGTAAGCCGCATTGAGCCTGCCATGAGTGGGAAAGTGCAGGGTACAAATGTAACAAAAAATAAATTCTGTTAAGTTAATTCACTCTTCATTGTCAGTTTTAGTTTCTTATAATAATCTTCACTGATTTTATTTCTATCAGTGATTTCTGCTTATTTCCTTCCTCCACTCCTAGATATTTATATGTAACTGCCCTGTTCAAATTCCTTTATCTCACGGTCATCAGTCAGAGAGATGTTTTCAGTTTTGCTTAACTACATTGATCAAATTTTGTTGGTTGCCCATTAAAGCCCAAATTATTTTAAAGCTTGCATGTTGGGTATATAAGATGTTCTTTTATCTCCTACTTCATAACGCACCATAGATTCATACCTTCTTTATTTTCCATCATTTGTAAAAGTAAGATTTAAGAGAGCTTTATTGACATCATTTCTGTATCAGGCGGTTTCTATGTGGTGATCACTCCCAGTTGATATTAGAAAGATTAAGTCTTTCTTATTGTTTCAAAAACAATTGAAAGCTTATTTGTTTTAGTGATCATTGTGTAGTAATTAATGCTTGTGTTATCTGCTTTGAACCTATGATTGGCATTTGGTGGACTACAAGCACTTTTACCATTACCATTAATTTCCGCTAAGGAAAGTCACCTTAGCACATTTGTTCAGCCCCAAAATCATCTTGATGTCATCTGAAAAGCTTTTCACCACTTGAAGTGTTCCGCTAATTGCTGGTCACTGGAGCCTGTAGAGTTTGTCATCTGCAAACAGTAAATGCGATGTAACCTCTGGATTGTTGACCTGTTTTGGAGTAAGGCTAAATCCATAACCCAGGGAGTTAATAAGAGTACTCAGTGGATTACGTGCTAAACAAAAGAGAAGTGAGGCCTAAAATAGGCCTTGCTGAATCTTGATATTAGGAGTGACAAAATTGTCTGCATACTGTAGATGGAGTGAGGTAAACCTGATGTATTCAGTCAATTCAGGGTTGATTTTGTGTATTTCAAGGCAGTGTATCCAGGAATATAGGACACTGTCAAAGGCTTTCTTATAGTCAGTCCATGCTATATTAAGATTTCTGCTATTCAGCATTAACTGATCTTTCGTTCCATATGCTCCTCTCATATTGCCCTTATGCTCTATTGTCATGATGAGTCTATATGATTGTATATTCTATTGGCATCTATTGCAGTGAACTAGACAAGTTATCGGTCTATAATTTTTAGGAATGTTACTTGGATCTCCCTTTTGGAAGGAGAAGTGTTCAGCCCAATATCAGCCACTATGGTGTCAGATCTGGTTGCCTGATCATCATTAATGGTTTGCTGTATCTTGGTGCAGAGCTGTTAACTGTTTGAGCCCAAAATTGGTCATGCCATGTGGGTCAGGACTCTTCCAGTTTGGGGCTCTCTTTAACCTGTTTTCCAATTCTTTTGTTGTTACTCCAGGCCATTCCATAGGGATAATATTTATCTGTTCCAAATTCTCCTGTATGCAGTGTAGCCATTCTGCATTTTGGTTATGCTGTACAGATTCCTCATATAATGTTCACCAGAATGTTTCTGTCTCCGCTTTAGTTGGTGGTGTTATCACCATAAGGATATTTTTCCCCAGTTCCCTGTAGAATTGTTTTGGGTTCTCTCTAAATTTATTTTGATATCTCTTTTCTGTTTTCTTCATATCGCATCAATTTCTGTGCTTCAGCTGTTACTATCAATTTACTGTTGGAGCATATGAATTCATGATTTTCCTCCGTCAGTGCAGCATGTCTCAGTTTGATATTTTGGGTCTTCCTCAGTATCTTTGGTGATCGTGATCTTTGTAGGTATCCATCTATCAAGGCCATTTCTATTCGCAAAGATTTTATTTTTCCCTCAATGCGAAGTTTCCAAGAAGGTGGAGTTGTCTTTCTTGATGAAACCCTCCCTTTAACAATTTTGGTCGCACAATAGTGTACTTAATTTCGTAATATCCGAAGTCTTTTTATACAGCTTAAGCCCTTATTCGTCAAATTCCTTACTTTAGTTGTTAGATTCCTCTTGGTTAACTTTTCTCTCACCTGGAGCCCAGCAAATTCAACTGTAAGTAATGCCACACTTGGAAAAGACCAAGGGTCCATCGAGCCCAGCATCCTGTCCCCGACAGCGGCCAATCCAGGCCAAGGGCACCTGGTGAGCTTCCCAAATGTACAAATATTCTATACATGTTATTCCTGGAATTGTGGATTTTTCCCAAGTCCATTTAGTAGTGGTTTATGGATTTGTCCTTTAGGAAACCGTCTAACCCCTTTTTAAACTCTGCCAAGCTAACCGCCTTCACCACGTTCTCCGGCAACGAGTTCCAGAGTTTAATTATGCGTTGGGTAAAGAAAAAATTTCTCCTATTTGTTTTAAATTTACTACACTGTAGTTTCATCGCATGCCTATATAACCAGCAACTTAACTGCTAATTCTTCCACCTCCTGGTCCCTCTCCTGTAATTCTTGTTCCTCTTCAGTTGACCTCTGTTCTCCCTCATTGATTATACTGTCTTGTGTTTATTGAGCTCCTCTCTCCACCTCAACTTCATCTACCACAGAAACCTTCTCCATTGCTGCTTCCAAAAGCTGTGGCACCTCCCCTCCTGCACACCTTGTGCCTCTCTATTTCTCTTTCTGCGACATCACTCAGATGTTTCAAGACATTCTCACTCTAATTTGTCCAATCAAAGATCTTAGGTTGGCATTGGTTGTCTTTTGGAAATGTGGAAATGTCTTTTGCTTCTTGGTGCTATATGGAAATATTTATCAGAATCGAGTTGGATGTCCTCACATCCTCTATTCTTTGCTATGTGAATTGTTTGTCTCATGGTGGTTTGTCTTTTAACTGCCAGTGTCAGGAAATATTGACGACTGCTCTTAGTTATGTGAGAAAGTACTAGCCAGTTGGCTTTCTTATTATATTGTATGGATTTTCGAAATATTATATGCTGGCATATGTTGTCTCAACCCAAACTAATTGGTTCCACATTTGAAAACAAACAACATTGCCATGGCTTTCATGTTTGAAAAGTAAGTATAATTTTATCAGTCGTCATGTGCTTTGTGTCTCAGTGTCCTTCATTACTGTCAAATTGAATAAAGTTAAGATAACTTAGTCATAATATTTAGCTACTTTCTTTGTCTGTTAAAAACCCTAAGGCCCTAGAGCTGCTGAGCTGCGGATTATTTTACATTTCTCTAAACATCTCAGTTTTATCTTCAGGATCCCTTAATGCCCGAAGCAGCAATGAAGAGCGATCTCCAGAGAATTCTGGTTCCTCGGTTGTGGATAACTTCCCAGAAGTGGACAAAGCTGTGCTGATTGAAAGAATCGTACGTCTGCAGAAGGCTCATGCCCGCAAGAATGAAAAGATCGAGTTCATGGAAGATCACATCAAGCATCTGGTGGAAGAGATTAGGAAAAAAACAAAGTATGTATGACATTTTCTAACAGAGGATCTCAGCAAATAGCTTGCATTTTCTGAAATTTGCAACTTGTTTTTTTCTTTCAATAGATACAAAAGAAACATTGGTAACTTCTCCCTTTTTTTCTGTTTTTTTTGGAAAATTGATACAGTAACTGAATCACTGAAGTCTCCTTCCTCTGCCTCAACCTAGACATTAGATTATCTGGCCTCATAGGTTCAGTTGTCTGAATTTCTTCTCCGCAGTGCCGTAGCGAGGGCTAATGGCACCCGGGGCGGGTCCTTCTGCGGCGCAACCCCCCCCCCCCCCCCCCCCCCGACCGCATTCTTACCTGCGGGAGGGCCGATCCGCCCCGAGCGCACATCACTCAGAGCTGCGTCGGCCCCGCTGGTTCCCTGCTCTCTCTGCCCCGGAACAGGAAGTAACCTGTTCTAGGGCAGAGAGAGTAGGGAACCAGCGGGGCCGGCACCCCCCGAGCGCGTGCACCCGGGGCGGACCCCCCCCCCCCCCTTCCTACGCCACTGCTTCTCCAGACTCTGACTGAGTCCTGTAGTCTCTTTGAATTTCACCATCACCTGGCTGTCTGACCTAGCACTTTTATTTTTAAACTTTTCCCATCTTTTTGGCAAGCTACTGTGTCCATGCGCTGTCTCCTTATTTATTTATAGCATTTATACCCTGCTCTTTCCCGCTCGATAGCAGGTTCAGTGCGACTTACAAAGTATGGTACAAAATATCACAGGGATGACCCAAAGTATGGTACAAAGTATCACAGAGGTAACCCTGGTATATAGAGTAGGACCAAACTTCACCACTTGCCCCTTGATTATAACCCTTTCGTGCCCATAATATTTCTGTCCTCATAAATGTTTAACTTATTTCAGTTGCCATATGGGGTTAACGGGATCTTTTCAGGCTTGGTAAAATGAAATTTTTTTTTTTTTTGTTACATTTGTACCCCGTACTTTCCCACTCATGGCAGGCTCAATGCGGCTTACATGGGGCAATGGAGGGTTAAGTGACTTGCCCAGAGTCACAAGGAGCTGCCTGTGCCTGAAGTGGGAATCCAACTCAGTTCCTCAGTTCCCCAGGACCAAAGTCCAGCACCCTAACCACTAGACCACTCCTCCACTGTTGCTACTATTTGAGATTCTACATGGAATGTTGCTATTCCATGTAGAAGTCGGCCCTTGCAGATCACCAATGTGGCCGCGCAGGCTTCTGCTTCTGTGAGTCTGACGTCCTGCACGTACGTGCAGGACGTCAGACTCACAGAAACAGAAGCCTGCGTAGCCTTCTACATGGAATGTTGCTAGTGGAATAGCAACATTCCATGTAGAATCTCCAATAGTAGCAACATTCCATGTAGAATCTCCAATAGTATCTATTTTATTTTTGTTACATTTGTACCCTGCGCTTTCCCACTCATGGCAGGCTCAATGCGGCTTACATGGGGCAATGGAGGGTTAAGTGACTTGCCCAGAGTCCCACTAGCAACATTCCATGTAGAAGTCGGCCCTTGCAGATCACCAATGTGGCCGCGCAGGCTTCTGCTTCTGTGAGTCTGACGTCCTGCACGTACGTGCAGGACGTCAGACTCACAGAAACAGAAGCCTGTGCAGCCTTCTACATGGAATGTTACTAGTGGAATAGCAACATTCCATGTAGAATCTCCAATAGTATCTATTTGATTTTTGTTACATTTGTACCCCACGCTTTCCCACTCATGGCAGGCTCAATGCGGCTTACATGGGGCAATGGAGGGTTAAGAGACTTTAAATTTTATTTCAAGCTATGGTATAGCAGCAAAGATATGCAAATTAAAAGCAACCAGGACTTAACTGCAACTTACTATGAATCTGTTCAGTTTCCCATGAGACAATAACAGCAGCAAAAGAGATTGAATGAGTTGGCCTGTAACACATCAGGCTTCAACTTCTTTTCAAAAAGAGACAGAACTTAAAAGAATTGTAAAGCTTCATTGAAATGATGTAAGATACCAAAATGCTGTTTTGCAGAAGATATTTTCTTTCCCATTATCAGTTTTTCCGGTAGTGCTTCTTTTACCAAGTTGGTTCTTTTCCTTTATCTTAATCTCTGTGGCGAGTTCCCTGTTACAAGATAATGCTTGCATTGTCACATGTTGAACTATTCACTTATCTGTGACCCCTTAAAGGCGTGCAGGATTGAGGGTAGAAACTGGCAATGTACTTTGTATCAGACATAACAGTTACTGTCGGGCCCGTTACAGTGAATAATTGTAATGTACAATTTATATTCCACCTTTAACCTTAAGGATGCAAGGTGGATTACAAATAAAAGAAAATTTCTCATTCAGAGGAATTTACAACAATCTTCCTTATCAAGCTAAGCCAAATAAAATTTAAAATTGTTGATTTAAAAATAAGCTTTGCGTGCCTTTCAAAGAAGATTGGCCACTGTTGGAAACAGGATGCTGGGTTTGATGAACCTTTGGTCTGGCCCAGTATGGCAATACTTATGTACATATGTAAGATATGATAAATATGGTAGGGAATATTATTCCAGATTTTGGCACTTTAGCCAAAAGTCTATTTGGGAGCCATCTTGGTGTCAATCTTTTTCATTGATGGAAAATCTAGGTTCAATCTCTGTATGCTTCTCAAATTTGACCTATTAATAGAAATGTTAAAAGCTGCACTGTATTTTCAGAACTAAGTCCATAAAAGCTTTTATAAACCATACAAGCTATTTTGAAGTGGAGGCGACTCCACTTTAAACCAGAGTAATTTGTTCAAAAGCGGAGTAGTTTTATGAAACCTTATTATCTTAAAAATTAATGTAATAAAACAGTACAAGGAACTTCAATAGTCCAATTGAAGGATTAAAATAGCCTGAGCTATAGTTCTAAAACTTAAAAGGCTTAAAGATGATTGTATTTATTTATTTTATTTTATTTTATTGTGACATTTATATCCCACATTATCCCAAGGAATCTTGAACTCAACGTGGCTTACAGCAAATAATCATTATAGCAGTAGAAAGGAACAGAGTACTACCAGTGTAGTAAGTTAATTTTAAATTGAAAAATTTGGAGGATTATAGCAAGGATGTAGAAGAAAATGTTGACTATAATGTACAGCAAAGAACAATCATTATAACAATGAAATGGGGAGATAATAGCGTGTTAAAATTATTATTATTATGAGCACCATACAATTTAAGTTAGTGCAATTTAAGTTATAGTTCTTAAATAGCATATAGTGAAATAAAAAATCTTTACAAGCTCGTTGATCTAAAATTCAAAAATTAAATTTGAATGCAGGATCACACCTAGGATTTTAGATTTACTTTTGAATTTGAACGATTCCCCTGAGAACAGGATCTCTGTTCTGAGAATCTCCATTAAGAAAATTATGAGAAGCATATCTTGCATTCTCCGAGGACAAGCAGGCATAATATTCCCACATGTGGGTGACGTCATCCACGGAGCCTGGTGTGGACACTGCCATAATGCACTGTCACTTTAAAACTTTAAGGCAGTGCCACCACCACGCATGCGCAGGTGCCTTCCTGCCCGATGCTCGAGCGTGGGACCAGCAGTTTATCATTTTCCACGCAGCAGAGAGGTTGGTATTCTAATCTCTCCTGAGCGTGTCAAACGTTTGCCATTTTGGTGCCTTCCCTTTTTTGGGATATTTTTTCTTCATAGTCTTGTTTTCTTTCTTAATATTATTCAGTTTATTTTTTTTAATGATTTTTCATTTTTTTTTTTCAATTTATGGCCTTTGTTCCTCTGAACCCTTCTTTTCCCGGGAAGCATTGACCGTTTTCGGGTACGCAACTACTCACAAGGTCAAAAGGTTCAATGGCCTGGGAAGACTGTCGGCCATTTTCCCCTCCATATCATCAAGGGTGCTGAGTGGCTTTAAGAACTGTACTTGATGCAGTAGGATCATTTCAGGCACAGACCCCCATAACTGGTGTGTTCAGTGCTTAGGACCACATGGCCTCTGCCTGTGCATGCAAGTAAGGATACGTAAAGCCTGTTGAGTCCAGCGTGAAAAATGTTTTGGTTCTGTATCAACATCCGCCGCTCCCGCACATTTTTGTCTTTGCCTCCAGGGGGGGGGCCCGCACCGGCAAGCTGCTTCCTGCATGCCTGCTCCCACAGTCTGTCCTCTCCTGCTCCTGTCCGTACGGGGAGTCAGGACCCGGATGGTTGCATTAAAGCAATATTGCACTAATGCAATCATCTGGGAGCTAGGTGGCATGCAGGAGCAGGGGAGGACAGACCCAGAAGCAGGCAGCAAGAAGAAGCTTACCGGGCCTGGGCCCCCACTTGGAGGCCAGGCTCAGGTAATTTTGCCCCCCCCCCCCCCACCTCCTTCCCTCTCAGTGGCTCTGCAGAAGAGGAACCTAATTCAGAACTCTTTGAAGTTCTAGATTGACTCTTCTCCTAGAGAAGGTATTACTGTTCCACTTCATACAATTATGAAGAATACTTTAATCAGAAATTGGGAGACTCCGCTGATCAAGTTGCTCCAAAGAAAATTTGTACAATGTACAGGATACAAAAATGCACTGGGTTTGAAAAAACTCAGTTACCTCATCATTCCTTACTTGTGGAATCTGCTTTAAAATGTACACGCAGTACAAGATCTCATGCTTCTGCCCCTCCGGAAATTGCCCCTCATAACCTCCAACTTTTGGGTGCTACGTATCCAACAGCACGGTTACCCTCTGTGTTGGAAAAAAAAAGATGTCCCGACCATCCACCAAGAGAGTTTCGTTTCAACTCCCTCCAAAATAATAGCACGTTGGAAGGAGTTCTCTGCCCTCCTCTGGCAGAATGCAATAGAACAAGTTCCTCTGCCAGAGAGAGGTCATGGGTTTTACTCGTACTTTGTCATACCAAAAAAGATGGGGGGAGTACGACCAATTCTCAACCTGCGAGATTTAAACAAATTTCTATTCAAGGAAAAATTTTACTTGGTTTCCCTGGGATCACTTCTCCCCATGATCCAACTCACCGACTGGCTTTGCTCTCTAAATCTCCGAGGCAGACACTTGCATACCTATCCTTCCTGTCCACAGATAATTCCTGCGCTTCCGCAGTGGAACTCTGCATTGTCAGTACAAGATCTTACCATTCAGCTTGGCTTTGGCTCCTCAAGTCTTCACAAAATGCCTGATAGTGACAGCTGCAACACTCTGCAGGTGGGGAATACACGTCTTCCCCTACCTCAACGACTGGTTAATCAAGTCAGCCTCCCGAGAGGCGGCACAGACTTCAATTCTGTCCTCCATAAAGCTCCTAGAGCTCCTCGGATTTGTGATAAATTTCCCAAAATCACATCTTCAACCAATTCAGACCTTAGAGTTCATCGGGGCTTTCCTGGATACTACTTAGGATTGAGCCTTCCTTCCTCGACTGAGAGCAGACAATATATAATGCATCTCTCTGCTTAGATTTCCAAATCCACTCAGGTATCTGCATATCAGATGCTCCGCCTTCTTGGTCAGATAGTGTCAATAGTCTATGTAACACCATTGGTTCGACTTCACTTCCGAATTTCTCAGTGAACACTCTCCTCTCAGTGGTTCCAAGCCACGGAATTGCTCTTGACCTGTATTCTTGTTACTCCACACCTATGACACTCAGTGGTGGATGGTTTCCCAGAATCTGATCCAGGGACTTCCATTTTAGCCCCTTCCAGCGGTTGATGATAGTTCACCCTGCAGGTTCAGGGCTGTTCAAGCCACAAAGGCTCCTGATCCAAGGTCTTCTGGTTCAGTTGAGCCCTGTTTCTTTGTTTCATAGGAGGAAGTTGTTGAAGAAAAGGAAACTTTAGGAAATACTTGATAGTGCCAGGTCCCTTCCCTCTGACTCCCCCTCTTCCCCTGGTGGGAGTTCTTAAAGGTTGAGGTGCCTCTAAGGAATGGTGATGGTCTGTGAGCTGCAGCGTTATTTTCAGCAACTGGGGCACACAGATTTCAGCCATGGAGGTGCTGGTGTGTAAGCTTTTCCAGCTTTGTGAGAGCTGCAGTGGAGGCAAGGTATATTAAAGCACAGAAGCTGACTTAGCAACAGTCTCAGTCTTCCTCATTATGCAAACTGAGGTATTCAAGAAAAGACACTAAAGTGTTGATGTAACACTGCCTTGTTTATGAACTAATTATGAGCAGTGGCCTAGTGGTTAGGGTGGTGGACTTTGGTCTTGGGGAACTGAGTTTGATTCCCACTTCAGGCACAGGCAGCTCCTTGTGACTCTGGGCAAGTCACTTAACCCTCCATTGGCCCATGTATGCCGCATTGAGCCTGCCATGAGTGGGAAAGCGTGGGGTACAAATGTAACACAAATAAAATAGATATTATTGGAGATTCTACATGGAATGTTGCTACTATTGGAGATTCTACATGGAATGTTGCTATTCCACTAGCAACATTCCATGTAGAAGCTTGCACGGCCACATTGGTGATCTGCAAGGGCCGACTTCTAGTGGAATAGCAACATTCCATGTAGAATCTCAAATAGTAGCAACAGTGGAGGAGTGGCCTAGTGGTTAGGGTGGTGGACTTTGGTCCTGAGGAACTGAGTTGGATTCCCACTTCAGGCACAGGCAGCTCCTTGTGACTCTGGGCAAGTCACTTAACCCTCCATTGCCCCATGTATGCCGCATTGAGCCTGCCATGAGTGGGAAAGCGCGGGGTACAAATGTAACAAAAGTAAAATAGATATTATTGGAGATTCTACATGGAATGTTGCTACTATTGGAGATTCTACATGGAATGTTGCTACTCCACTAGCAACATTCCATGTAGAAGGCTGTGCAGGACATCAGACTCATAGAAGCAGAAGCCTGCGCGGCCACATTGGTGATCTGCAAGGGCCGACTTCTAGTGGAATAGCAACATTCCATGTAGAATCTCAAATAGTAGCAACAGTGGATGAGTGGCCTAGTGGTTAGGGTGGTGGACTTAGGTCCTGAGGAACTGAGTTCGATTCCTACTTCAGGCACAGGCAGCTCCGTGTGACTCTGGGCAAGTCACTTAACCTTCCATTGCCCCATGTAAGCCGCATTGAGCCTGCCATGAGTGGGAAAGCGCAGGGTACAAATGTAACAAAAAAAAAGTGTAACACCTTAAAAGTTCAGTTATAAAGTTAGAATGGAGACACATTTCTTTGTCTTCTGCGGTAAGGATGTTTTAGCATTCCTTATTTTGTAAATAACTTTTGTCTGCCCATCTGCTGTTGACATCATTCCTCTCACTCTCTTACTGTAAAAGCTTTGCTGTGGTGATCTTCATGTTTCCTCGGATGGTGTGAGCCCAGCATTCTTTTTTTTTTGCATGGTACTGGTTCTTTTGTTAGATTGTGAGCCCTCTAGGGACAGAGAAAGTACCTGCATATAATTTGTACAGCGCTGCATACATCTAGTAGCGCTATAGAAATGAGTAGTAGTAGTTTTGTTCAGCTCTGGGCAGAATTTGGTCTCAGATTTCACTTCTCCTGTAGAGATTTTCAGTCAGTCATGCTGTCCCGCCTTTCTTTTGAAAGAAAGCACGGGAGTAGCAGCCCGTGCATTTTTTTTTTTTTGCACAGCCAGTCTTCCCAGATTTCTGTTTTCTGAGTTAAAAAAAAAAAAAGGCAATGGTAGGGAATTGGATGCCTAAGTAAGGAACACTATTTCTTTGGATGTTCTGTTAGGACACTTGTTTTCCATCTATGCTGTTCTCCCAGTTTTTAGAGTTTCCTGCCTGGGTGCATCAGTTTTTCTGAGGAAAATGCAGTGTCCTAAACTGCCCTTTCTCAGGCTGTGCAAAATTGGTAGCTATGTCTTCCTGAATATAAAGCAATTTGCAGTTGTGTAATTGCTGTTCTGGTGAAAGCTGTTCTTTATTTCTGTTGCTCTCTGCTGCCTTTGGCAATAGCCATCCCCAGTAGCAGGCGATTTGCATAGAGGAATGCAGTTATACACCATGATTTCAGCAGAGATAAGAGCTAGAGAATAGCAGAGATACAAGCTTTTGGTATAAATACATTCCTTGTGAAATCACGGCTGCTTTCTCTTTTGTTGCTTCTGATGTTTGTACTGGTCGTTGCTATTTTCCAGTGCTTAGGCAATGGTTGCTTGAGGGAGAGTCAGTTTCCCAGTGTGGCATGGCTCGGACAGTTGTCCTCTTTATCTCTGCTGATTTCTAAAGCTCAGGGATGCTGGTTTGAACGAGCAAGTGGCAAATTGTAACATAGTAGATGACGGCAGAAAAAGACCTGCACGGTCCATTTGGGAGTATAGTTCTGATCATTGTCCTCTTATCTTTGCTCTTTTCCACTGCCTTAGCAATGCCTGCTTAAGTAGGGAGCAGATTGTCTGTGGAATTTCTATTCTACCTACTGTTCATCATCTTGATTCTCTGTTTTTTTTGCATGGGTTGCTTAAACAGGAGGCAAGTGCATACATGAGGGGGAAAGCGCGGGGTACAGATGTAATAAAAAAAAATTATGGGAGTTCAAATTTTGATACCCATTTCTCCATCTCACCTACTTGCCAAAGTTTTTAGCGTTCTACACTTATGTTTCAACAGTTTTTATTAATGGTTCAGCACGTTACACATGGACATACATTTCGATATTTGATTGTTTAAATAACATAACATAACATAACATACATATGCATAGATCATTAATTTCTACTATCTAAGTTTTTTTCCTCCCATTTTCTCCTCCCCCCCCTCAACCTTTGTTACTATGAACATAATGATTATATCTTTATTGTTAAATGAACTTCTAAATAAAATATTAAATTCAAATACATTAACTCTTGTTGTTCATTGCTTACTTTTACCCTGTCCTAATCTGCTTCTCCCCACCCCCCTTCCCTTACTTAAAGAACTCATCTCCATACTTCATGGTATCCACTTCCCTTAATTTTATTTTTATTTTATTTTTGTTACATTTGTACCCTGCGCTTTCCCACTCATGGCAGGCTCAATGTGGCTTACATGGGGCAATGGAGGGTTAAGTGACTTGCCCAGAGTCACAAGGAGCTGCCTGTGCCTGAAGTGGGAATTGAACTCAGTTCCTCAGGACCAAAGTCCACCACCCTAACCACTAGGTCACTCCTCCACTCCCTCTCCAATCCCTACTTGACCTGTTAAACTTTCCATGGCTATCCTGTTTTAGTGTTCTACACTTAAATAGAGGGCGTTTACATATCCTAAGCCAGATTTATTTATTTATTTATTTATTTAGATTTTGCTCACACCTTTTTCAGTGGTAGCTGAAGGTGAGTTACATTCAGGTACACTGGATATTTCTCTGTCCCAGGAGGGCTCACAATCTAAGTTTGTACCTGAGGCAGTGGAGGGTTAAGTGACTTGCCCAAGATCACAAGGTGCAACAGTGGGATTTGAACCGCTGGATTGCAAGACCGGTGCTCTAACCACTAGACCACTCCTCCACTTGTCAACTGCTTCCTGTCTGCACTTGTTTCTATTCCTGGCTGGAGGCTCCTTTACTTAAGGGGCAGTTCCTTGAGAATCTAAGACTGTCAATCTCCCACATTTGTAGTGCTCTGCACTGCTTATGATGAGAACCCCTTAAACTACAGAGAGGGGGGGGGGGGTTCTTCCCTACATAGTGGGGCTCACTCAGTTCATAGTTACAGGTTTTCTTCTCAGATCTATTGATGCGACTTATTTCTTTTCCCTGCACCTTTATCTAGGTCAGGGTTACCCTACCTCTGTCCTTGAGGGACGCAATCCAGTTGGGTTTTCAGGATGTCCTCAATAAATATGCATGAGATCTATTTGCATGCACACCCCCATTGTTTGCAGATAGATCTCATGCATATTTACAGGGGAAATCCTGAAAACCTGACCTGGCGAGAGCCGGGGTTAGACACCCTTGATCTAGATCGGTCCTGTTGGCAACTTTTAATTTGTCCACTGTGCAAGCCAGTCATTTTTCTCCTTAAACGTTCCTGTGTGTAATAGGTAAGCCATTTTGGCTATTTCGCAGAAAGGTGGTACTCCCAGTTTTTGGCATACAATCTTCCAAATGGCTATTTCAATCTGGTCCAGTATCTATCTATCTTAGGTGTCTCACTTATTTCTCTTCTGTTATATGCAGTCTGGTGACGCCTTGCCTTATTGTCTGTGTATTCTATATGGCTTCGTCCCTAGAAGTGACAACACAGTAGGGCAATTAACTTTCTGTTCCTTGGACATGACTGGTTTCTCCTCTTCCCAGAACCTCCTCTGGTTATGTCACCTCTTCTCTTGGGCTATAAGCATTCTAAATTTCCTACCTTTCAGTTTCATTTTTTATTTCCTTCTGCAATAGCAGTCTCGTGTCTTAACGACGAAACATTGGAACAATTGTTCTTCTGCAACTGCTGGTATGGGCAACCTCTGTCATCAGGTTCCCTAACCATTTTGTGTGGTCCAAATTCAGTAGTTCTTTTTATAAATTTATGGAGTCAGTTTGTGTTTGGGCTTGGTTTTTCTCCCTCCTATGGTAAGGCTATGGAGGTGGAGCCCTGCTAGGAGCATTTTGATCTTACATAAGTACATAAGCAATGCCATACTGGGAAAAGACCAAAGGTCCATCGAGCCCAGCATCCTGTCCCCAACAGCGACCAATCCAGGTCAAGGGCACCTGGCAAGCTACCCAAACGTACAATCATTTTATACAAGTTATTCCCGAAGTTGTGGATTTTTCCCAAGTCCATTTAGTAGCAGTCTATGGACTTGTCCTTTAGGAAACCGTCCAACCCCTTTTTAAACTCTGCCAAGCTAACCGCCTTCACCACGTTCTCCAGCAATGAATTCCAGAGTTTAATTATGCGTTGGGTGAAGAAACATTTTCTCCTATTCGCTTTAAATTTACTACACTGTAGTTTCATCGCATGCCCCCTAGTCCTAGTATTTTTGGAAAGCGTAAACAGACACTTCACATCCACCTGTTCCACTCCACTCATTATTTTATATACCTCTATCATGTCTCCCCTCAGCCGTCTCTTCTCCAAGCTGAAAAGCCCTAGCCTCCTTAGTCTTTCTTCATAGGGAAGTCGTCCCATCCCCGCTATCATTTTTGTCGCCCTTCGCTGCACCTTGTCCAGTTCTACTATATCTTTCTTGAGATGCGGCGACCAGAATTGAACAAAATACTCAAGGTGCGGTCGCACCATGGAGTGATACAATGGCATTATAACATCCTCACACCTGTTTTTCATACCTTTCCTAATAATACCCAACATTCTATTCGCTTTCCGAACCGCAGCAGCACACTGAGCAGAAGGTTTCAGTGTATTATCAACTATGACACCTAGATCCCTTTCTTGGTCCATAACTTCTTAGACTTTGCTCCATCCTCGGATGTTCTGGCAGGATCTCTCATGCTTCCACAGTTCCACATTGCTCCTTTCAGAAAAGGAATGGTTTATTCTTGGATCCCAATAATATATCAATGGATTGACAGCTGCTGATTTAGGCACTGGCCGTGGTGCCCCTGGCACATTCTCTCTCCAATTGCTTTCTTTTTCTTCCTTCTCAGGGCAGGTGGATGTTCTCCCATTTCCTTCTCTGGCCAGAATTACTGTAGAAGTATTTCTGATACTCCTCAGAGGTAAAATGTCAATTGACCAAAGAAATTAATTTCCAGATAACACATCTTGTCCTGTATGGGGTTGACGATAAATTTTTTGCGAGTACCGCAAATAGAGTTTCTCTTGTAGAGGGAATCTGTACGCCTTTGAGAGAGGAATGGAAACATGCTCCCAACATACTGACTTCTTCTTGTAGCCACCTAGGTGACATATTCCAAACACTATAATGAAAATAAAATTATTTTTTTCTACCTTTGTTGTCTGGTGACTTTGTTTCTCTGATCATGCTGGTCCAGTATCTGATTCTGCTGCTCTCTATCTGTTCCCTTGACTCCGTTTCCAGGGCTTCCTTTCCATTTATTTCTTTTCTTTCCTCCTTTCTTCTTCATTTCTGGTCCTCCGCAGACTTGACTGTCCAGTGGATCCAGCTTCTGCCTATTTTCTCCATCCATGTGCAGTTTCTCTCCTCAATTCCTTTTCCCTCATCTAATCTCCTTCCTCTATCTTCCCGCCATGTCCAGCATTTCTTCTCTCTCCCTTCCCTCCCCTCCATCCATGACCAGAATTTCTCTTGCTCTCCCCTCCATCCATGTCCTGAAACTCTCCTCTCTCCCCTGCCCCCCCTCTACCCATCCATGCCCAGCAAGTCTCTCCCCTGCCCCCCTCTACCCATCCATGCCCAGCAAGTCTCTCCCCTGCCCCCTCTCCCCATCCATGCCCAGAAAAGTCTCTCCCCTGCCCCCCTCTACCTATCCATGCCCAGCAAGTCTCTCCCCTGCCCCCCTCTCCCCATCCATGCCCAGCAAGTCTCTCCCCTGCCCCCCTCTCCCCATCCATGCCCAGCAAGTCTCTCCCCTGCCCCCCTCTCCCCATCCATGCCCAGCAAGTCTCTCCCCTGCCCCCCTCTCTCCATCCATGCCCATCAAGTCTCTCCCCTGCCCTTCCCTCCTGCTCCCAAACATGTCCAACGAACGATGTCCTTCGCCCCCACCCTCCCCTCCCGCTCCCATCTGTCTTTTTTAATTACCTCCGTCGAAGCGCATGCTATTTAAAGCCCTGCTGCATGCCGGCTGTCTCTCCAGGCTTCCCGTGCTTGCTTCGTTGATGCTCGTGCCCTTAGTCCCGCCTTCGCGGAAAAAGGAAATGACGTCAGAATGACGTCAGAAGGCGGGATTAATGGCGCGAACATCACCGAAGCAAGCAGGGGAAGCCTGGAGAGACGGCCAGCACACAGCAGGGCTTTAAATAGCGCGCGCTTCGACGGAGGTAATTTAAAAAGACAGATGGGAGCGGGAGGGGAGGGTGGGGGGGAGGACATCGTTCGTTGGATATGTTTCGGAGCGGCAGGGGAGGTAAGCATGGCCTGTGATGGCGCCCTCCTGCCATGCTTACCTCCCCTAATGGAGCTGGCTCGCCCCCAACAACAACCGGCTCGCAAGAGCTTTCAAAATTTAACAAGCGGCTCTTGCGAGCCGGACAGAGCCGGCTCCAGCACACCACTGGTTTTGGGGTTTATAGACTTCTTACTTGCTTTCCATGACAGTTTCTGAGTTTCCAAGGTTTATTCAGGATTTACTGTCCTGCCCATCATATTGAATATCTAGGCAGCTTACAGTGTAAACATTTCTTATCATTACACAGAGTGAAGAACTTCTATCTTGAAATTCATCTATCTACTACTACTACTATTTAGCATTTCTATAGCGCTACAAGGCGTACGCAGCGCTGCACAAACATAGAAGAAAGACAGTCCCTGCTCAAAGAGCTTACAATCTAACAATCTTACCTTGCCTTATTCTGATACAGTTCCTCACTTAGTTGAGAAGCTATGTGTCATTGGAGTAAGACAGGGCTTTCTCTTACAGGTCTGGATGTCTTTGACATTTGACTAGAGGTGTACAGCTTTAAGGAATATCTCCTTGTGGGGTAACCAGTTTGTTTTTTCTGCATTTTTTTTTCTCTATATAATGTGAATTTGCCTCTGTAGGCTTTGGCGATCAAGTATTCTGCTTATGATGCTGTAAATATAACTTGCTTCCAGAATTATTCTATCATCAGTCCACTGGTTACCCTTCACTAGATATTTGGCTGTATGATGCTCACTTGGATCCATTTGTATAATTCATCTGCAGATGATCATTCATGCAAAAGAAATCACACATTGCTTTGTCAGTTAAAGTACTGGTTATCTATGCCTGTACAGAGCCTTCAAGGGGTAAGTTACAGGGAGCTAATTTGTTTTTTGATTTTTTTGATTATTTTTTTTTAATCTCCATCCACTGGTAGGCAGGCACAATACCCACTTTTTCTGGATTGGTCTGGTAGGTCTAAAGAAAACTGCATACAACTCATACGTAGTATCTCCTGCCTTCCCTTCCCTTTCACAGTTTTCTTAATGTTTCAATTTCCCAGCGATGCAGGGCATCTGCACCTTTCTTTTCATGGACATGGAAGTCATAATGTCTCCTTATTAATATTTTCACTGTACAGCTGCCATTGCTGGGTACCTTTTCGGGTGAAATCAAATGCATATGTTTTACACAGCTGAGGAGTTTTCAGTGCAGAGAAGTGACAAAGAGAAGGGAGTATCAAAGACAGTCAAATGAAGAAATGAAAGTAGCAGGAGAAGCAGCGGTTTCCTGTTCAGCCAGTAAACATTTTTTTTGTATCAGGGATGTTTTGTGAGTGTGTGGGCATGTGTATTAAACTTAAAGTCAGAAACCCTATAAATATACTGTGTGCTGGTGTTTGGTTTGCCCATTGGGCTCCGAGTCTAACTAGAGTTTAAAAAATGCAAAACAAAAACAAACTGCCAATGATAAGTTGTCAGAGTAATTATTCGCCTACTTTAGACATGGCCAAGTATGTTCCTTGGCATATATTAAGAGAACTTGAGGATTAGAAATTGCCTATGATCCTGATGGAATTTGAGGGGATAGAAACTGGATATAGTGACTCTTGTGATAAGGGTAGGTCATGCCGTGACATGACCTGGCCACCCAAGGGAGCTCTCCCAGGGGGAGGACCTGTGTAATGACCTGAAAGGGGCCGATAGAGGGTGCTTGGAGGGGACCTCAGAGAAGAAGGAAGGATGCTAAGTGGCTGGTGAGCCAAGACCAGAGATATGGACGATGTGGGTTGAGAATCCCGGGGCATGGACCCTAAAGAAGACGCTAAGACAGCTACACCAAAGGAGATACTTATCCTGAAGTTGTGATGATGAATATTGTAACTGTGGTGAGGATCCTAGTGTGAGGCAATACTGGGTCTTTCAAACTAAGATTTGGACTAACAGCCAGGAGGATAGGACTGTAAAGTTGTAGTGGAAGGTGTGGAGGCTCCAAGGTGTGGAGGCTGTTTTAACTGAGATTCCAATTCTTCCCAAGAAGGACTCAGTTGGAAGAGTGTTTTATGACTTATCTGTGTGAAGAAGTCGTCCCCCTACAGATTGGTTAGAAAAGTGTAGAGGAAGCTAATTTGAATAATGATGGAGTCAGAAAGCAACCTGATTTGCATAATATCTTCAGCCTGATAACCAGTGTGACTGAGGGAAAAGTACCAGAACTGTTGTATAATTTTTGAAAGACCTTTCCAGAGGTGTTGGGAGTAAAGAACTGGAGGGGGATAAAAGTCACTCTAAGGTTAAAGAGGAGCCCTAACCTTGACACTGATTGTATTAGGTGCTATAGTGGAGAGCTCTCTCTGAGCAAAATTCTTAAGCTCTGGTGAGCACTGGAGGATTAGGTGGACTGGGACGTGGACCCACAAGGGTCTTATCTCAGTGGACCGGGCTGTGGCCTCTAAAGGCTCATCACACTCTGTATGGGAAATCTGCACTTAATACCGTGTTTCCCCGAAAATAGGACATCCCCCGAAAATAAGACCTACCCAGGTTTTGGTGCCCTTAGTAAATAAAAGGCCTCCCCCGAAAGTAAAGCCTAGCAAAGTCTTATTTTCAGGGGATGTCTTATTTCGGGGAAACACGGTTGGTCTGCCCACCCTCCCTCCGTCGCTCCTGCAACTAACCCCCCACCCGAGATCGCCGCCCCCCCCCTCCATCGCTCCGAAACTAACCTGAAGCCTTCTTTCACTTGCCTTCCAGTTCGCGTCGCAACAAGCAGCAGGGCAGGCCACTCCTTCCTTCCGTGTCCCGCCCTCGCCTGACGTGACGTAACGTAACGTCAGGCGAGGGCGGGGCATGGAAGGAAGGAGAGGCCTGCCCTGCTGCTTGTTGCGACGCGAACTGGAAGGCAAGTGAAAGGAGGCTTCAGGTTAGTTCCGGAGTGACGGAGGGGGGGGGGGCCCGGCGACTTCAGGTGGGGGAGCCATCTTGGGTGGGGGGGTTAGTTGCAGGAGTGATGGAGGGAGGGTGGCCGGGCCAACCGTGTTTCCCCGAAATAAGACATCCCCTGAAAATAAGACCTAGCGCCGTTTTGGGAGCAAAAATTAATATAAGACAGTGTCTTATATTCGGGGAAACACGGTAACGTTCTGCCTGCCTGTTTTGGAAACCACTCTATATTTCATCAGTCAACGTTTTAAAATAAAAATACTAAAAACAGTGGTGAAAATAGTCTCTCATTAATGATTATGCAGTCTCTATGGTCTTGCTCCTTCATTTTTTTTTCCCCACCCAGCAACTTCCTTCTGTTCCCTTGGTCTCTCAGCTCATTCAGAACTAGAGCTAAGATCCGACACCATGACCCCTTATGCACAACCGTAGTCAGAAAACAGGGTAAGCCACCGGGGCCTGACCAGCGTTTTGTCCTACACAGTATTAAAGCCTTGGGAGCAGAGTTCGGTTTGTTTGGCCCCACCAATCAAAAGGATGTTACTCTGCCCCAGTTTGTACTTATGTGGATATAGTCCCCCCTCCCCTTTCCTCAAACAAACCAGTGATTGTCTTAGGCCAGGAGCAAGCATGGGTCTTCTTCCAGTGAGTTACAAAGAATAAATGAAACAAAATGGGCTCTGAATCCAGCTACTAAAAAGAGCTTGTTTAAAAAAAGCCATTATAACCAATGGTTGTCTCTGAGAACACAGATTTACACCTACATGTAAATGTGTGCATTTATTCCATGCATGTACTTGTTCTGTCCAAACTGTGCCCTAATTTATATCTTCATGTTATATATGCCTCTTAGTGGCACTTAAAAACTTAATATAGGGAGATGTTTGGAAGCTTTGTTGATTTATTATCCAGCAAAACAGAAAGGCTACGATCCCAAAATAATCTCCAAGAATGTTGCCTCCTCCCTTAAAACACCTAGAGAAAATCTATTACAGTACAAGGAAAAGAAAGCCACAGACAGAATCCACCTTGTAGTGACATACAACCCAGAGCTAGAAAATTGAGAAAAATCATAAAACATCTATAGCCAGTACTCCAGGAGGATAAACTACTTACTGAAAGAGATATGCCCATCCCCACCAGTGCTGACCTTCCGACAACCACCCAACTTAAAACACAAACTAGTGAGAAGCATGCTCCCGATAGAAACTCCAAAAGATGAGTGGCACACATCCTTGCAATATAGCCAGTTGCAAACTATGCCAAAACATTTCACATTCATAAAGGAAAAGTATACAACATAAAGGAATCCTTCATATGTTCATCTTCCAATGTGGTATATATCATTCAGTGTAAAAAGTGTGATAAGGGGTGCTATATTGGAGAAACAGGCCAGATGCTTAAGACAAGATTCAATTTACATAGACATCACATGAACAATACTGGTGCCAGTAGGGCTCCCACCCCTGTTGGTCAGCATTTTACAGGACCAGGACACTGTACCAGTGACTTCACAGTGAGAATCCTGAAAGGTAACTTTAAAACCATACAAGAACGTAAGACCTTTGAAGTCAGAATTATTAAATATTTTGACACCCACCACACAGGACTTAACAAAGATCTGGGTTTTCTAGCCCATTTTAAACCATAAAATTCTACTGCTTTGTCACCCTCTTATCATCGTGCATATCTCCCTGTCTCTCATCCACCCAGCTCCCCCGTTTCTCACTTAACCCTTCCCATCCTCTTCCTGTGAGACTTTCATTGTAATGCTTTGATGTTTCACTTACAATATAGTGCTTTTTTTTTTTTTTTTTGTAGAAAAAAAGGTGCCGGTACTCATTGTGGGCGGGGTCACCACTTGACTCCACCCCTATTATAAGTACATAAGTACATAAGTACATAAGTAGTGCCATACTGGGAAAGACCAAAGGTCCATCTAGCCCAGCATCCTGTCACCGACAGTGGCCAATCCAGGTCAAGGGCACCTGGCACGCTCCCCAAACGTAAAAACATTCCAGACAAGTTATACCTAAAAATGAGGAATTTTTCCAGTCCATTTAATAGCGGTCTATGGACTTGTCCTTTAGGAATCTATCTAACCCCTTTTTAAACTCCGTCAAGCTAACCGCCCGTACCACGTTCTCCGGCAATGAATTCCAGAGTCTAATTACACGTTGGGTGAAGAAAAATTTTCTCCAATTCGTTTTAAATTTACCACACTGTAGCTTCAACTCATGCCCTCTAGTCCTAGTATTTTGGATAGCGTGAACAGTCGCTTCACATCCACCCGATCCATTCCACTCATTATTTTATACACTTCTATCATATCTCCCCTCAGCCGTCTCTTCTCCAAGCTGAAAAGCCCTAGCCTTCTCAGCCTCTCTTCATAGGAAAGTCGTCCCATCCCCACTATCATTTTCGTCGCCCTTCGCTGTACCTTTTCCAATTCTACTATATCTTTTTTGAGATACGGAGACCAGTACTGAACACAATACTCCAGGTGCGGTCGCACCATGGAGCGATACAACGGCATTATAACATCCGCACACCTGGACTCCATACCCTTCTTAATAACACCCAACATTCTATTCGCTTTCCTAGCCGCAGCAGCACACTGAGCAGAAGGTTTCAGCGTATCATCGACGACGACACCCAGATCCCTTTCTTGATCCGTAACTCCTAACGCGGAACCTTGCAAGACGTAGCTATAATTCGGGTTCCTCTTACCCACATGCATCACTTTGCACTTGTCAACATTGAACTTCATCTGCCACTTGCACGCCCATTCTCCCAGTCTCGCAAGGTCCTCCTGTAATCGTTCACATTCCTCCTGCGACTTGACGACCCTGAATAATTTTGTGTCATCGGCGAATTTAATTACCTCACTAGTTATTCCCATCTCTAGGTCATTTATAAATACATTAAAAAGCCACACCCACATTAGCCACACCCCTTATACCAGCCATGGCGCATATAAACAGACATCATTGAAAATATACTAGTATAGGAGAAAAAACTAACATGATTTTTTTTCACCAGCTCCAGTATACCTAGTGCAAAATAAGACACCATTTGTAAATTCTCAGATTGGACATATTCCAGAAAATAAAATGATTTTTTTCTACCTTTGTTGTCTGGTGACTTTTCTGATCATGCTGGCCCAGTATCCGATTGTGCTGCTATCTGCCCTCTTAACTCCGTTTCCAGGGCTTCCTTTCCATTTATTTCTTTACTTTCCGCCTTTCTTCTTCATTTCTTGCCCTACATCCATAAGTAAAAGCTGAGCCCCATCCAACTAAGTGGCAGGTTCTCACCCAGCACAAGAATTCTGTTTGTATCCATTTTCAAATTCCCCGTCTATTTCGTTTATCAGAAACATTTTGGTGTGAGTTACAGTATAATTTAATCACAGACTAACCAGTTGACTTACCTTCTTGCACAGGAGCAGTGCTTATAACTGTATTTTTGAGGTTGTGTTTCACTTACTATTTGAATGTGATACAATATTTTAAGTATGTTTTTCCACTTCCATTACATTGTATTTTATAGCCCTTCATATAATCACAGGACAATGACAAACTGTGTTCAGACCAGTTATTTAGTGAGCTGTCATTTACTGTTTTTACAGAATTATTCAAAGCTACATTTTGCGGGAAGAAGCTGGTACACTCTCATCGGAGGCCTCGGATTTCAACAAGGTTCATTTGAGTAGACGTGGAGGAATTATGGCTTCTCTGTATACATCGCATCCAGCAGACAGTGGCTTGACCTTAGAGCTGTCTTTAGAGATAAACAGAAAGCTACAAGCTGTGTTAGAAGACACTCTATTAAAAAATATAACCCTGAAGGTAAGTACCCTGCAATTTTCTTGTTAAAAGTTTTCTATAAGGTAGTGTTTGGGGGATTAATAGTAATTGTACATTTGGGTACATCTTACCAGGATCTTGATGCACCTATTTTGACCTTAATATGACCCCAAAGAGACTGACAGGGTTACAAACTGGTTGAGTGGGAGGTGATAAAAGAGCAAAGGGTCATAAATTGATACCAGAGCACTTTACATTTATTCTATGCAGGTACTTTTCTCTGCCCCTAGTGGGCGCACAATCTTAAGTTTTTGTACCTGCAGCAGTGGAGGGTTGAGTAAGTTGCCCAGGATCACAAGGAGCCACAGTGGGAATAGAACCCAGTTCCTCAGGTTCTCAGCCCACTCCACCAGCCATTAGGCTACTCCTCCACTCCAAGGAAAGGGCCACACAGGGATTTTTTGTTTTTGTTACATTTGTACCCCGCACTTTCCCACTCATGGCAGGCTCAATGCGGCTTACATGGGGCAATGGAGGGTTAAGTGACTTGCCCAGAGTCACAAGGAGCTGCCTGTGCCTGAAGTGGGAATCGAACTCACTTCCTCAGTTCCCCAGGACCAAAGTCCACCACCCTAACCACTAGGCCACTCATCCACTGTTGCTACTATTTGAGATTCTACATGGAATGTTGCTATTCCACTAGCAACATTCCATGTAGAAGTCGGCCCTTGCAGATCACCAATGTGGCCGTGCAGGCTTCTACATGGAATGTTGCTAGTGGAATAGCAACATTCCATGTAGAATCTCCAATAGTATCTATTTTATTTTTGTTACATTTGTACCCCGCGCTTTCCCACTCATGGCAGGCTCAATGTGGCTTACATGGGGCAATGGAGGGTTAAGTGACTTGCCCAGAGTCACAAGGAGCTGCCTGTGCCTGAAGTGGGAATTGAACTCAGTTCCTCAGTTCCCCAGGACCAAAGTCCACCACCCTAACCACTAGGCCACTCCTCCTCCACTGTTGCTATTGGAGATTCTATATGGAATGTTGCTATTCCACTAGCAACATTCCATGTAGAAGTCAGCCCTTGCAGATCATCAATGTGGCCATGCAGGCTTCTACATGGAATGTTGCTAGTGGAATAGCAACATTCCATGTAGAATCTCCAATAGTAGCAACATTCCATGTAGAATCTCCAATAGTATCTATTTTATTTTTGTTACATTTGTACCCTGCGCTCATGGCAGGCTCAATGCGGCATACATGGGGCAATGGAGGGTTAAGTGACTTGCCCAGAGTCACAAGGAGCTGCCTGTGCCTGAAGTGGGAATCAAACTCAGTTCCCCAGGACCAAAGTCCACCACCCTAACCACTAGGCCACTCCTCCACTTGGTACTTAGTCTGGTTCTTTTCAACATTTTCATAAGCAATATATTATAGAAGGGCTTTTGGGAAAGAATGTGCTTTTCTGTGGATGACGTTATAATGTGCAACAGGGTAGGCATCCTGGAAAGTATGAATAACCAGAAGAGAAATTTAGTGTAGCTGGAGGAATGATCTAAAACCTGGCAGCTATGATTTAATGCGACAACAATATAGGGTCATTCATTTGGGCTGCAAAAGGGAGCGGTATAATATAGAACAGATAAAAGCCAGAAGGATATTTGTTTGAATAGGAAGGGAAATGACCAGCAGAGAACAGAGGCAAACTTTTGACTACAGACCTACACAGGCTTTTTCCTCCGAAGCATGTTGCTTTCTTCTTAGTAGATTGAGAGTTGCATGAAGAGATTGTAGTTTATTTACCACAGTTTCACAACCACGTTAATGTTTAGAAAGTGGTTTTTTATTCACGGGTGGTTGAGTTCTTTATGTTTAGAAGTGATGTTGTATCGAAGCCAATGATGATATGAGTGAGGCACTGAGCTGTGTCGTAGTGGGAAACGAGGCGCCTCCGAGGCTTCTGTTCACCATTGTGATTCCATACCTATAAGAAAGTATTGGGTTCTGTTTGTATTTTGACACTTAAACCCCCGCAGTTTTTTTTTGTGTTACATTTGTACCCCGCACTTTCCCACTCATGGCAGGCTCAATGCGGTGGGCAATGGAGGGTTAAGTGACATGCCCAGAGTCACAAGGAGCTGCCTGTGCCGGGAATCGAACTCAGTTCCTCAGTTCCCCAGGACCAAAGTCCACCACCCTAACCACTAGGCCACTCCTCCACTCCAATTTTGTGGGACTTAATTTGTCATTCCTCTCCATATGCACCCGAACATTCCATTCCTTTTTATACCTGTTTGACCACCTGAAGGTAAATGACGGTAATCAGATATGATCACTCCCAGGTCTCTTCCCCCCTCCCCCCCCCCCCCCCCCCCCCCATTTTATCTTATTGGCTATTTTGAGGTTTGCATTGCCAGTAATGTGAAAACTAGCAGTACAGAGTTTATACATTTATTAGAAAAAATAGTTACTGTACAAAAATACTTTAACTTTTTTTGTGTTTTAGTTCGGGCCATTCAAAATATAACCAACACTCCAGTATTTATTTCCCAGAGGAGGGAGTATCTGTCATGTAGCATTAATAGGGTCATGGCTGGGAAACTGATGAGTTCTTAGATGTACAGAGGGCATGCTCATTTCATTTAGAAATGTTATGAACAGCTTAAGCCTTGAAATGTATTGTTTAATCAAAATAACCAAAGATTCGTCCACACAAGCTAATAAAGGGTTTCAAAGAAAATTCCCATACATGACGCTTAAATCTCCAAAGGATTTTGTTTAATAAGGCTTTGTAGCTGAAGCTTTATTCTTTATTTCATGAATGATTATTCCAGAAGATATGGAAATGAATCTATGATCAAAGCCTCTCCTTTTATTCCCAGTGGATGACCTGGTGCTTGTCACTTGCGTGGTATGCAATGTAACATCCTCTGTTAATTGCGTGGAAACTTCTCAGCAATCAGACAGATTTCAAACTTTCTGCACATATTACATCATGGTTTTAACTCTTTTCTGGTTTTGAGTTCTTTTTAAGTAAATACCATAACGCTTATCAGAGCTAAGCCCCCCTCTATATGGTTTTGGTTTTAATTAAATCATTATTTAATTTAAAAACAAACTAGAAATGTGGACATGCCAATTTACGAAAATGGACTAGTGCTCTTTCACAAGTGTTATATGCATTCAGTATGATGTTAATATGTACAGCCTAGTTTGTGATTTCACAGTGCTTTTTAAAATGTATTTAACAAGAGGTCTTTATTTCAAAACTAGTAAAACAGGCCCGTTTCTGACACAAATGAAACAGGCGCTAGCAAGGTTTTCCTCGGAGTGTGTATGTTTGAGAGAGAGAGTGTGTGTGAGAGTGACTGTGTGAGAGAGAGAGAGTGAATGTGCGAGTGTGTATATGTGACAAGAGAGTGTGACTGGGTACGAGTGTGTCTGTGAGAGAGAGTGTGTGTGATTGTCCCCTGCCCCCCCTCCAGCCACCCAGCGATTCTCCTTCCTCCCCTGATTACCTCGGTCGAAGCGGCCGCATCATTGAAAGCCCTGCCCGTCTCCAGCCTTCCCTTTGAGTTCGTTCCCTCAGAGTCCCGCCCTCGTGGAAAGAGGAAATGATGTCAGAAGGCGGGACTCTGAGGGAACGAACTCGAAGGGAAGGCTGGAGACGGGCAGGGCTTTCAATGACGCGGCCGCTTCGACCGAGGTAATCAGGGGAGCGAGGAGAATCGCTGGGGGGCAGGGGAGAGAGGAGAATCGCTGGGTGGCTCGGGAGAGACTTGTGAAGTGACGCATGCGCAGAACAACCTCTGATACGTCCTTCATGCTGGTGACGTCGCGTTCCTTTGCCTAGCAACTCTGCAGCGTTCCCTTCCCTCTCACTGTTTCGCCCTCGACGTCATCACGTTTTGACGCGAGGGCGGGACAGAGAGAGATGGTTACAGAGTTACGAACCCTTACAAACCCTTCACTGCAGTGTGCCACGGAGTCAGCTTCAGAACGTTGGAGGTGCAAATTATTATAGTAGATCTGTAATTTACAAATAACAAGCATCATATAGCAAATGATACAGGTAAACTGCAGATAAAGTTTATAACAAATCCAAATCTACGGAACCTCCAAGTTTAGGGCATCTTTTACTAAGGCTCGTTCACGGTTTTAGCGCCTGCTAAACATTACAGACGCCCATAGGAATGCATTGGCATCTCTAACGGTTAGCGCGCCCACAATTATAGCGTGCACCAAAAACGTGAGTGCGCCTTAGTAAAAGAACCTCTTAGTCATTTTCATATAATACAGAGAAAAAGTAAAGAGCACAGAAAATTGAAAAGGGGAAAAGAGGACCTTATAGCTACACCAGTGGTTCCCAAACCTGGTCTAGCCAGTCAGGATACCCACAATAAATATTCATGAGAGAGATTTATTTATTTGTGACATTTGTATCTTACATTATTCCAAACAAGTTTGAGTTCAATGCGGCTTACAATAAACAGTATAGGATACATAACAAAGATTAATGCATAAGAAAGTAATTTGTTGTACTCACTCTGCTGCTCCCCAGTATCTCTCCACACTCGTCCTTCCCTACACCCCTTCCCGTGCACTCCGCTCCATGGATAAATCCTTCTTATCTGTTCCCTTCTCCACTACTGCCAACTCCAGACTTCGCGCCTTCTGTCTCGCTGCACCCTACGCCTGGAATAAACTTCCTGAGCCCCTACGTCTTGCCCCATCCTTGGCCACCTTTAAATCTAGACTGAAAGCCCACCTCTTTAACATTGCTTTTGACTCGTAACCACTTGTAACCACTCGCCTCCACCTACCCTCCTCTCTTCCTTCCCGTTCACATTAATTGATTTGATTTGCTTACTTTATTTATTTTTTGTCTATTAGATTGTAAGCTCTTTGAGCAGGGACTGTCTTTCTTCTATGTTTGTGCAGCGCTGCGTACACCTTGTAGCACTATAGAAATGCTAAATAGTAGTAGTAGTAGCAGTTTTAGCTAAGGATGTTTCTTAGCAGTCAGCTGTACAAAGTTGCCCACCTGTAGTGCTCTAGCAGTGGTTACCAGTATCACGCTGCACTAACACGTTTTGAAATATATGCACAGATTGAAGTTCTGTCTACAGAAATAGAAGCCTTGATGTGTTCTTTCCCATAGCGTCTGATGGGCAGAATTGCCTCAATGTTGCTAGGCTCCCCAATTCATTCATCATGTCCTTTACAGATGGTAGATGTAGGGCCAGCCATAGGTATTTTAAAAATTAAGAATTGGAGGGGGAGTTTTTTCCCCCTATTGCTTATTTTAGTTATTTTAATGCCTTTTATTTTAAAAACAAAGAAGGCAGGAAAAACCCCATTTTATATTTTACTCAGTCTTAGTTAAAATTAGCTGTTTGCTGCTTTGGACCCATTATTAGGGATTAAGGGGGTCATTTACTAAGGTGAACTAGTGATTTTACTATGCACTAGAAGAGGCCTTCTAGCATGAAAATGCATGCTGGACAGGGCTCACCATTCCTCCCCAATGGTCTGCAAACCCTAACGCCAGCTCCGAGCTGGCATAGTGTTTGCTGCGGCCAGCGTACCAATTTTTGGTGCACTGGTCGCTGATCATTGGGGATGAATAGGTATAGCCCTGTTCTGCATGCATTTGCATGCTAGTTGCATTCAGAGCCCGCAAGCACGTTGTTTCACACGCTCGGGGGGGCTCTGATCATGGGGCGGTAGCAAACACAGGAGCTAGTATGTCACTAACAGCCTCTAGAGCCTGATCATCGGCCCATTAGTGTGCATATAATTTTCATGCTGTTAATGTTGAATATTGGTTGGTAATTCTGATTCGGTGTTCAGCTGGTGTTTTTTTTTAGCGCTGTTTCCTACTGCTCCAGAGTTCTGTGCATCTTCTCCTGAGAGTCTTCCTTAAATCTTGACTATCTCACCCAGACATTAGTAATAGAATGGGACTTGTAGAGAGCGGTGAACCTGGCTCCTTCAAGTTCAGTATGAAATAGCAAAACTTGTCAAATTTGAATCCTGTGCTTTGCCATCGCTGACTTTGGCTTTTTCTCTTCTCCCTTTTTCTGTTTGAAGGAAAATCTGCAAACACTAGGAACAGAAATAGAACGGCTTATTAAGCACCAGCGTGAACTGGAACGAAGGGTGTAACAAAGCGAAACTAAAAACACAGTTGGAGCGTTCAGCAGAGCCAAGCAAGTGCTATAGGCGGTCTTGCTGTTTCTCCTTTGGGATCTAAGACAGCCATGGATTTCTAAGCATTCACTGTGCGCTTCCTGCTTAGGAAAACTTACTCCTTCAGAATTCTTGCACGTTGTTTTTTGTTTTTTTTTTAAAACATAGAAAAGCATTCCTGAGGGTGAATTTGCTTGGTTTATTTTTTTAAGACATCAAAACCTGTGCTGTCATCATATCTGTGAAACAAAATAATAATTCTGCACCCAAAACTTCAGCACACTTTTCTCTTACGTTGCTTGTGATTTTATGGCATGGTTGCAGTGTCCCATCAGAATAATGTCATGGCTAACCATGCGAAGATCACACTGCTCTCCTGTTTGACCCTGCTGTAGATGCGAGATCAGCAAGGACACGAAGGAGCACTGAGGAAGAACATTTTTCTTTTGTATGCTCACAACAGCAGAATTTCTCCAGGGAGAGACCTCGTCCAAGAGGAAGAGTCAAGGACTATGACGGGATTAGTTTGAATTTTTTAAAAAATTAATGTAATAATTTCTCCTCATCGTACAGATGTCTTCAAAAATGTCACGTGATTCACAAGTATTTTACAAAGGCCAAGAAAAAACCTAAGACAATGAAACGGTAATAATTGATCTCATGGTTAAGTAGATGATGAGGTGGTCATACATACATCCTCTCCGATTCTCCATGGGTGCCACAATAGAGGTGCTAGGTGCAGGAAAGATGTTTAAGCAAAGCATGTCTTTGGCATGACATCCTAGATTTAAGCCTGGTGCATGCATTTTAATATTCTATCATTAGGGTTTTTTTTTTGCCATTTTTTTAAATTCTTTGTACATAAAACGAATTCATAAATATGCAAGTACTTGACACATATAAGGTTAGGTATTTAATGAATAGCACATACAGCTAAGGGATAATGATAAAAGGGATACGCTCCATTTAAATGCCCCATGGTGTATTGTAACAGCTGTGCTAAATTCTCTTTAGTTTGCTGTGCTGAGTAGAAAATCTGTCTCTTGAGGTCTCACATGGTTCCCCAGAACATGGCATGGATTTAGAACCAGGAGCAGAGCCAAAATTCCAACCAAAGCATCCTACTGTGGTTGAAAATGGTGAATGACTACAAAAAGATAAGCCCAAGTATAAAAACACAAACCTAATTGTAAGTATACTTGTCCTTCATCATAGTGGGCCATTACCCTGGCAGCTGCATTCTGAATTGTTTTTAATTCCAAAGTCTTGACCAGCATAGCGTTGTGTTACCATGCAAAATGCTCTTGCAGAGAGGGTGGAAAAAATATTAAGGAATGAGAGCGTTCGGTGAGCTCTTGTTTTCTCTGTCACCTTTTTACTTTGAGAGTGAGACACTGCTGTTGTAAGCAGTATGCTGTCTTGTGATAGGATTTCCCAGGTGGTTGGTCGATTGACCATAGTCTAACAACAAAAGTCTTGCACTTTGATAACAGCTTAGTATTATTCATGGTTCCTCCTATTTCCCTTAAAATGGGCATCTATTTTATGCCGAAATTGGGTGGCGGAGCAGGTGGGGGGAAGAGGGGTTGGTGGTTGGGAGGCGAGGATAGTGGAGGGTAGACTTATACGGTCTGTGCCAAAGCCGGTGATGGGAGGTGGGACTGGTGGTTGGGAGGCGGGAAGTACTGCTGGGCAGACTTGTATGGTCTGTGCCCTGAAAAAGGCAGGTACAAATCAAGGTAAGGTATACACATATGAGTTTGTCTTGTTGGGCAGACTGGATAGACCGTGCAGGTCTTTTTCTGCCGTCATCTACTATGTTACTATGCTTTCCAGAATGAACTAGCATGATTCTTTGCTTTTATGTGGTTTTCCTGTGTGTTTGGGGGAAATGCCTCCCTTTAAAACATCCAGAAGTGACGATGTAAAAAATAAGAGAATCTTCTGAAAATGTTTTAAAATTTTAGCATAACATCGCATTTTGCCTTTGAGCCATGAAGAGGAAAATTATTTTATGAAGAATCGTCTTTGGAATGTTGCTGGGCTACTTGATCCATTCAATCATGATCCTCACAGCACAGGAATTTTTCAAAATGCGGGTTTTTCTGGAATTTTTGTTCAGTTACTTCTTTGCCTTTAGAAACAAAATATCCTGAATGGAAAGTTTTGAGATTTTCATTTTAAAATACAATTTACTTTTGCAGATATCAAAGAATACTAAGGGATTGTCCGTATCCATGTTCATCTTTGTCATTTTCATATGTTTGAAATTATGTTGGATTTGTAAATATGAAGTATGTGTATTTTGGAAAGTGACGTTTTATTTTAATGTTGAGCATGACAGCGATGTGGTTTTGCTTTGCATTTGTACAAAAAAAAATTGTGAATGATGTAAAGCAGGGTTGTGCAAATGGGATAAGTGCAATCATACTGTATATGAGATCAGTGGAATCATCGCTTTTGGCATCTTTTCATTACAGCTTTTAATATAATTTACTGAATAGGACTTATCTCCCTATCTTATGAGCATGCTGAAAACCATTCAGCACATTCATCTGAAAACAGTGGTTGATCCAGTGCTTTTCAGTTTAATACTTTTCATTTATAAAATTTGCATGTGACGCTGATATATCTTCCTTCCACAGCACCTTACTTAGAACAGGATTTTTAAAAATTAAGACTTGCATTGGTTTACACCACAGAAGGTCTAAGAAAACAGCACTCCATATCTGTGACTTCGAAGCATTTGGCTTTGTTACTGGAGAAGTGCAAGGAAAGAGTCTTCTAAACCTATTGCAAGTGGGCCTTTTTTTGTTCATATTCTTGTGCAGACGCGCACAAACGCAGCCCTAAGGAATCGGGGCACTGCCCAGTTTGCTTTAATATTTATTGGACAGTTCAGTAGAATTCTTTAAGTATACTGGTTATCTATCTGGCATCACGCATGCAACCTCAGTCCTGGACATTTGGGAGATGTGCAGTACATGTTTCGTAAAAAAAGAAGTAAAACCAAAGCAAATCCAGGGCAAGCGGTACCGTTAAGCCTGGTTTAAAAAAATATGAACATTAGAACCAGAGGTGCGGTACTCAGCCACCGAATGTCTGTACTGTCTGTGACAAAAGAGTGCGGACTCACAGAGTTTTGTTCCTGTGTGCCGGGACCATCATGGTATATCATAAAAGGTTAAAACAGCAGTCCGCAAAGATGCAAATATTTTCATAAAGTGTAATCACTCTCTTTTGACTGTATTATGCTGCTATATTAAATAGTGTTATGCAATTTATAGGGCTTGATTGTGCCTGCATGAAAAACACTCCAGCCAATGTCTATCAGCGCCTCGGTGGGCCCACGCATTGTTAAATTCTTTAGGACTGGTACTAAACCTCCAGTTTCAGGCTTAAAGGGGGTAATTTGGTAACTTCATAAGCTGCCTAGTTTTAAGCAGGAATGACGTACGTTTCATGGTGCATACCATGGGTGTGCAAGGGATGGATCATGGGTGCAGGTCCACCCTAACCTTATGCGTGTGGATGATAAAAACCCCTTGATTTACATATGTACTTGTGGAAAGGGTGCATTAACATTTCCACCAGCCCTCAAGTCAGTGTAAGTACTGGTGTCTGCACATTGTCTTGCACCTGCACTAGTAGTTAAGTCCAGTAGGCACATATTAGGCGTTAACAAAGCATGATGTAATATTACCCTCTATATTTATTTCTTACATTTGTATCCACATTTTCTATTTTGCAGGCTCAATATGGCTTACATAGTACCATAAAGGGCGTTTGCCAAGTCCGGTAGAGAAACAAATACATAGTGATGTGGTCGATTAAGGTTCAGGCACAATGGGGATCGAAGAGAGAAGAGGTTATATGGAGGGGCAAAAGATGGCCGGCCATCTTTTGTTTTGATAATACGGTTGGGGCTGGCCAAATATCAAAGATGGCCGGGTTTGAGATGGCCGGCATCGGTTTTCGCCCATAATGGAAACTAATGCCAGCCATCTCAAACCTGGCCAAATCCAAGGCATTCGGTCATGGGAGGAGCCAGCATTTGTAGTGCACTGGTCCCCCTGACATGCCAGGACACCAACCGGGCACCCTAGGGGGCACTTCTAAAAAAAAAAATTAAAATAGCTCCCAGGTGCATAGCTCCCTTACCTTGAGTGCTGAGCCCCCCAAATCCCCCCCAAAACCCACTCCCTACAATTGTACACCATTACCATAGCCCTTATGGGTGAAGGGGGACACCTAGATCTGGGTACATTGGGGGGGGGGGGGGTTGGAGGGCTCCCATTTACCACCCCAAGTGTAACAGGTAGGGGGAGATGGGCCTGGGTCCACCTGCCTGAAGTGCACTGTACCCACTAAAAACTGCTCCAGGGACCTGCATACTGCTGTCAGGGAGCTGGGTATGACATTTCAGGCTGGCATAGAGGCTGACAAAAAAGATTTTTTTTTGGGGGGGGGGGGGGGTGGGGGGGGGGGGGTTGGTGACCACTGGGGGGGAGTAAGGGGAGGTGATCCCCGATTCCCTCTGGTGGTCATCTGGTCAATTGGGGCACTTTTACGAGACTTGGTCCTGAAAATAAATGGACCAAGTGAAGCCGGCGAAATGCTCGTCAGAGCCGGCCATCTTTTTTCCGTTATCAGCTGAAGCCGGCCATCTCGTAACCACGCCCCTTCCCACCCCCATCCTGCCTTCGCTACCCTGCCGAAACGCCCCCTTGAAGTTTGGCCGGCTCTGCGACGGAAAGCAGTTGGAGCCGGCCAAAATCGGCTTTCCATTATACCGATTTGGCTGGCTTCAGGAGATGGCCGGCCATCTCCCGATTTGTGTCTGAAGATGGCCGGCGATCTCTTTCGAAAATAAGCTGGATAGTGTCCATTACGAGCTTCGGTTTTGCTGTGTTGCAGAGTGTAGGCATTTATGTTGGGTCGGTAGGGTATGCCTTTTTGAACGGGTTGGTTTTTAGTGATTTCCTGAAGTTTAGATGGTCGTAGGTTGTTTTCACAGCTTTTGTCCTCATGTGCTCAAGCTCTTTTCAGTGAAGTGCTAGATCTCCTTGACAAGTGCCACTCCGTTTCCTTATTACTGACATGAACGTAAGTGGAGGTGGAACGTATAGATTGCCCCTATTTGATTGTCTGTACATTTGTCCTTTAGATTGTAAGCTCCTTGAGCAGGGACTGTCCTTCTATGTTAAATTGTACAGCGCTGCGTAACCCTAGTAGCGCTTTAGAAATGTTAAGTAGTAGTATGTCAGGATAAATGAATATGTACAACTGTTGTGTAGCCCTGTAGAGAGTGTTCGTATGTCAGAGTGGAGACCGCATTCATGCTTTCAGCAAGTGTTTGTACAGTTATTCAGGTGGACTGGGACGGGCCAGTGCTGGCGCACCTTTAGAAGCCCTAAGGGCGTGGCAAGAGGACTGTACAACATGTGTTATGATGCAGACCTCTGATTATCTGAGGGAATTTTGGTTAGCGTCTTCTGACTTTAGACATTTGAGCAGTTATTTACAGTTTAAAGGGCAATATAAGGAATCGAAAACATTTTTTCAAAAACAGGACCCAAACTCTAAAGTACCAGCAACGTGAAAGACATTCAAGTTGGTTTAAAGGATGGAGCGTGTTTTATTAAGCAAGTGTATTTTATGAACGGCAGGCATTTTTCTGTTTTTATGTGTGTGATAGTTAATGCACTCTCTGCTCTGTCCTGCAATATACTGTAATGGATATTGCCAAGTGAGGATGTTTCTGCTTAAATTAAAAAGAAAGAAAGAGCTACAGACACTTATGTTATAAGTTTTGTCTAACATATATCCATTATTGCAGAAGCATGTTCAAAATAAATGTGAAAAGTTTTTGCAGAAAAACCACTGGGGCTGTGTACGTAGAGCTCTTAGCTGGTGTATGTATTTGTCACTTGTTTGAGGTGTCTTTGTTACTGTATTTTATGTACAGGTACATACATATATTTGTAACCCTTTTGTGCAATACCCTATCCTTACTCATTTCACCACATTCAAATCCATTACACACGCCAGTTAGGACAGGGGGAAACAGGAGGCTGCTGCCGGAGCCTCGCTGTCACTGAACACTAAGATAGTTCTTCAGCACGATTTCTGCTATATGACTCCTTCAAAAGGAGAACTCAGCATTCATTACCCACATGCCAGCTGGAGATCCTGTTTGCATGTATAAACACAAAGCATGGATAAGGAGAAGCCGAATTCAGACCTCTGCATGGGGGTACTTTCCATGGGTAGAAACCCCCGAATCAAGCAATTGGGATGATTTTTTTTTGTCTTTCTAGATGAATACAGCACCTTATACAACTGTAGATGTTGGATTTAAGTTGGATTCATAGTGTGTGATTCTTTGAATCAATTACATTATTGGCAATTAATTTGTAGATAATTGGTTTCTGTACAAATGAAGATTTTAAAGATGACCTGATTCTATACATTCTGTATATATTGTACTTTGAATTAATAAATAATATGCACACATACAAAAATTGAGAAATGACTGTTCTTATTTTAAGAAACCATGGGGAAGTAACGTGTGGCAGATATGACCCCCCCCTCCCGGTTCTTATTTTAAGAAACCATGGGGAAGTAACATGTGTGGCAGATATGACCCCCCCCCCCCCTCCCGGTTCTTATTTTAAGAAACCATGGGGAAGTAACATGTGTGGCAGATATGACCCCCCCCTCCCGGTTCTTATTTTAAGAAACCATGGGGAAGTAACGTGTGGCAGATATGACCCCCCCCCTCCCGGTTCTTATTTTAAGAAACCATGGGGAAGTAACATGTGTGGCAGATATGACCCCCCCCCCTCCCGGTTCTTATTTTAAGAAACCATGGGGAAGTAACATGTGTGGCAGATATGACCCCCCCCCCCTCCCGGTTCTTATTTTAAGAAACCATGGGGAAGTAACGTGTGTGGCAGATATGACCCCCCCCCCCCCCGTTCTTATTTTAAGAAACCATGGGGAAGTAACATGTGTGGCAGATATGACACCCCCCCCCCCACGTTCTTATTTAAGAAACCATGGGGAAGTAACGTATGGCAGATATGACCCCCCCCCCCCCGTTCTTATTTTAAGAAACCATGGGGAAGTAACGTGTGGCAGATATGACCCCCCCTCCCCGTTCTTTTAAGAAACCATGGGGAAGTAACGTGTGGCAGATATGACCCCCCCTCCCCGTTCTTCTTTTAAGAAACCATGGGGAAGTAACGTGTGGCAGATATGACCCCCCCCCCCCCCCCGTTTTTATTTTAAGAAACCATGGGAAAGTAACATGTGTGGCAGATATGACCCCCCCCCCCCCCGTTCTTATTTTAAGAAACTATGGGGAAGTAACGTGTGGCAGATATGACCCCCCCTCCCTGTTCTTCTTTTAAGAAACCATGGGGAAGTAACGTGGCAGATATGACCCCCCCCCCCGTTCTTATTTTAAGAAACAATGGGGAAGTAACAGATATGACCCCCCCCCCCCGTTCTTATTTTAAGAAACCATGGGGAAGTAACAGATATGACCCCCCCCCCCCCCGTTCTTATTTTAAGAAACCATGGGGAAGTAACGTGTGGCAGATATGACCCCCCCCTCCCGGTTCTTATTTTAAGAAACCATGGGGAAGTAACATGTGTGGCAGATATGACCCCCCCCCCCCCCGGTTCTTATTTTAAGAAACCATGGGGAAGTAACGTGTGTGGCAGATATGACCCCCCCCCCCCCCCCCCGTTCTTATTTTAAGAAACCATGGGGAAGTAACATGTGTGGCAGATATGACCCCCCCCCCCGTTCTTATTTTAAGAAACCATGGGGAAGTAACATGTGTGGCAGATATGACCCCCCCCCCCACGTTCTTATTTTAAGAAACCATGGGGAAGTAACGTGTGGCAGATATGACCCCCCCCCCGTTCTTATTTTAAGAAACCATGGGGAAGTAACGTGTGGCAGATATGACCCCCCCTCCCCGTTCTTCTTTTAAGAAACCATGGGAAGTAACGTGTGGCAGATATGACCCCCCCCCCCCCGTTCTTATTTTAAGAATCCATGGGAAAGTAACATGTGTGGCAGATATGACCCCCCCCCCCCCCCCGTTCTTATTTTAAGAAACTATGGGAAGTAACGTGTGGCAGATATGACCCCCCCTCTCTGTTCTTATTTTAAGAAACCATGGGGAAGTAATGTGGCAGATATGCCCCCCCCCCCCCCGTTCTTATTTTAAGAAACCATGGGGAAGTAACAGATATGACCCCCCCCCGTTCTTATTTTAAGAAACCATGGGTAAGTAACAGATATGACCCCCCCTCCCCGTTCTTATTTTAAGAAACCATGGGGAAGTAACGTGTGGCAGATATGACCCCCCCTCCCCGTTCTTATTTTAAGAAACCATGGGGAAGTAACGTGTGGCAGATACGACCCCCCCCCCCCCCGGTTCTTATTTTAAGAAACCATGAGGAAGTAACATGTGTGGCAGATATGACCCCCCCCCCCTCCCGGTTCTTATTTTAAGAAACCATGGGGAAGTAACGTGTGGCAGATATGACCCCCCCTCCCTGTTCTTATTTTAAGAAACCATGGGGAAGTAACATGTGTGGCAGATATGACCCCCCCCCCCCGGTTCTTATTTGAAGAAACCATGGGGAAGTAACGTGTGGCAGATATGACCCCCCCCCCCCCCGTTCTTATTTTAAGAAACTATGGGGAAGTAACGTGTGGCAGATATGACCACCCCCCCCCCCCCCCGTTCTTATTTTAAGAAACCATGGGGAAGTAACGTGTGTGGCAGATATGACCCCCCCCCCCCCCGTTCTTATTTTAAGAAACCATGGGGAAGTCACGTGTGTGGCAGATATGACCCCCCCCCCCCCGTTCTTATTTTAAGAAACTATGGGGAAGTAACGTGTGGCAGATATGACCCCCCCTCCCTTCTTATTTTAAGAAACTATGGGGAAGTAACGTGTGGCAGATATGACCCCCCCCCCTCCCGGTTCTTATTTTAAGAAACTATGGGGAAGTAACGTGTGGCAGATATGACCCCCCCCCCTCCCTTCTTTTAAGAAACTATGGGGAAGTAACGTGTGGCAGATATTCCCCCCCTCCCCCCGTTCTTATTTTAAGAAACTATGGGGAAGTAACGTGTGGCAGATATGACCCCCCTCCCTTATTTTAAAAAACCATGGGGAAGTAACGTGTGGCAGATATGACCCCCTCTCCCGGTTCTTATTTTAAGAAACCATGGGGAAGTAACATGTGTGGCAGATATGACCCCCCCCCCCCGTTCTTATTTTAAGAAACCATGGGGAAGTAACGTGTGGCAGATATGACCCCCCCCCCCGTTCTTATTTTAAGAAACCATGGGGAAGTAACGTGTGGCAGATATGACCCCCCCTCCCCGTTCTTCTTTTAAGAAACCATGGGGAAGTAACGTGTGGCAGATATGACCCCCCCCCCCCCGTTCTTATTTTAAGAATCCATGGGAAAGTAACATGTGTGGCAGATATGACCCCCCCCCCCCGTTCTTATTTTAAGAAACTATGGGGAAGTAACGTGTGGCAGATATGACCCCCCCTCTCTGTTCTTCTTTTAAGAAACCATGGGGAAGTAATGTGGCAGATATGACCCCCCCCCCCCCCGTTCTTATTTTAAGAAACCATGGGGAAGTAACAGATATGACCCCCCCCCCCGTTCTTATTTTAAGAAACCATGGGTAAGTAACAGATATGACCCCCCCTCCCCGTTCTTATTTTAAGAAACCATGGGGAAGTAACGTGTGGCAGATATGACCCCCCCTCCCCGTTCTTATTTTAAGAAACCATGGGGAAGTAACATGTGTGGCAGATATGACCCCCCCCCCCCGGTTCTTATTTTAAGAAACCATGAGGAAGTAACATGTGTGGCAGATATGACCCCCCCCCCCTCCCGGTTCTTATTTTAAGAAACCATGGGGAAGTAACGTGTGGCAGATATGACCCCCCCTCCCTGTTCTTATTTTAAGAAACCATGGGGAAGTAACATGTGTGGCAGATATGACCCCCCCCCGGTTCTTATTTGAAGAAACCATGGGGAAGTAACGTGTGGCAGATATGACCCCCCCCCCCCGTTCTTATTTTAAGAAACTATGGGGAAGTAACGTGTGGCAGATATGACCCCCCCCCCCCCCCCCCGTTCTTATTTTAAGAAACCATGGGGAAGTAACGTGTGTGGCAGATATGACCCCCCCTCCCTTCTTATTTTAAGAAACTATGGGGAAGTAACGTGTGGCAGATATGACCCCCCCCCCCTCCCGGTTCTTATTTTAAGAAACTATGGGGAAGTAACGT